>NW_026946674.1:1634193-1928935 GCF_900007245.1 Priceomyces carsonii | reverse complement strand
GTAACTACTCCCATCTCACTAGGCAGTATCCCCTCGTGCTGTTTGCCATTAGTTTTTATAAGAATTTTATCCATCTTCTTTAAACAACGAGTTTGAAAGGATTAGACGATCAACATCATCGAATAAAATCAACTGAAAATGGGTATGTAATTTGAGATTTATCATAACTCCATTTCCAAGTAGCTCCTTCAAAATTTTCATTACGGGGAGTGACTACTAATGGAAAATTGACATGGGCATATTACTAACAAATATATAGTTGCATTCACTATGGAACAAATACGTGAGTTGATGGACAAGGTTGCGAATGTTCGTAACATGTCCGTCATTGCTCACGTCGATCACGGTAAATCTACTTTAACTGATTCTTTGGTTCAAAAAGCTGGTATTATTTCCGCTGCCAAGGCAGGTGAAGCCAGATTTACTGATACTAGAAAAGATGAACAAGAAAGAGGTATCACTATCAAGTCTACTGCTATTTCCTTGTTTGCATCAATGGATGACTCTGATGTGAAAGAAATCAAGCAAAAGACTGACGGTAACGATTTCTTGATTAACTTAATCGACTCTCCAGGTCACGTTGATTTCTCTTCTGAAGTCACTGCTGCTTTGCGTGTTACTGATGGTGCGTTAGTCGTCGTTGACTGTGTTGAAGGTGTTTGTGTTCAAACAGAAACCGTTTTGAGACAAGCTTTAGGTGAAAGAATCAAACCAGTTGTTTGTATTAACAAAGTTGATCGTGCTTTGTTGGAATTGCAAGTCTCCAAGGAAGATTTATACCAATCTTTCTCTAGAACAGTCGAATCTGTTAACGTCATTATTTCAACTTATGTTGAGCCTGTTTTAGGTGATGCTCAAGTATACCCAGATAAAGGTACTGTTGCTTTTGGTTCTGGTTTACACGGCTGGGCTTTCACCGTTAGACAATTTGCTAGCAGATACTCTAAAAAGTTCGGTGTTGATAGGATTAAGATGATGGAAAGATTGTGGGGTGACTCATACTTTAATCCTAAGACCAAAAAGTGGACTAACAAGGACAAGGATGCTGATGGAAAGCAATTGGAAAGAGCTTTCAACATGTTCGTTTTAGATCCTATTTTCAGATTATTTGCTTCCATTATGAATTTCAAGAAAGATGAAATTCCAACCTTATTGGAGAAATTGGAAATTAATTTGAAAGGTGATGAAAAAGAATTGGAAGGTAAGGCATTGTTGAAAGTTGTTATGAGAAAGTTCTTACCAGCTGCTGATGCCTTATTGGAAATGATTGTCATCCACTTGCCATCTCCAATTACTGCTCAAGCTTACAGAGCTGAGACCTTGTATGAAGGTCCACCAGATGATGCAGCTTGTAATGCTATCAGAAACTGTGATCCAAAGGCTGACTTAATGTTGTATGTTTCCAAGATGGTTCCTACATCCGATAAAGGTAGATTCTACGCTTTTGGTCGTGTTTTCGCCGGTACTGTTAAGTCAGGTCTTAAGGTTAGAATCCAAGGTCCAAACTATGTTCCAGGTAAGAAAGAAGATTTATTCATTAAAGCTATTCAAAGAACTGTTTTGATGATGGGTAGATTTGTTGAGCCTATCGATGACTGTCCTGCCGGTAACATTGTCGGTTTAGTTGGTATTGATCAATTCTTGTTGAAATCTGGTACCATCACTACTTCCGAGACTGCTCATAATATGAAAGTCATGAAGTTCTCTGTCTCTCCAGTTGTGCAAGTCGCTGTTGAAGTTAAGAATGCCAATGATTTACCAAAATTGGTAGAAGGTTTGAAGAGATTGTCCAAATCTGATCCATGTGTGTTGACCTACATGTCACCTTCTGGTGAGCATATTGTCGCAGGTACTGGTGAATTACATTTGGAAATTTGCTTATCAGATTTGGAAAACGATCACGCTGGTATTCCATTGAAGAAATCTGATCCTGTTGTCTCTTACAAAGAAACCGTTGAGGCTGAGTCATCTATGGTTGCTTTGTCGAAGTCTCCAAACAAGCATAACAGAATTTATGTCAAAGCTCAGCCTCTTGATGAAGAAGTTTCTTTAGATATCGAAAGAGGTGTTGTCAACCCAAGAGATGATTTCAAGGCCAGAGCTAGAATTTTGGCTGACAAACACGGATGGGATGTCACTGATGCCAGAAAGATCTGGTGTTTCGGTCCAGACGGTAACGGTCCTAACGTTGTCGTTGACCAAACTAAGGCTGTTCAATACTTACACGAAATCAAGGATTCCGTTGTTGCTGCTTTCCAATGGGCAACCAAGGAAGGTCCAATTTTCAACGAGAATGTCAGATCTCTCAGAGTTAACATCTTGGATGTTACCTTGCATGCTGATGCTATTCACAGAGGTGGTGGTCAAATCATCCCAACTATGAGAAGAGTTACCTACGCTGCCATGTTGTTGGCTGAACCAGCTATACAAGAACCAGTTTTCTTGGTTGAGATTCAATGTCCTGAGAATGCCATTGGTGGTATTTACTCTGTCTTGAACAAGAAGAGAGGTCAAGTTGTTTCTGAAGAGCAAAGACCAGGAACTCCATTGTTCACAGTTAAAGCTTACTTACCTGTCAACGAATCATTCGGTTTCACTGGTGAATTGAGACAAGCTACTGGAGGTCAAGCATTCCCACAAATGATGTTCGATCACTGGTCCGCCATGAGTGGTGACCCAACCGATCCAACCACCAAGCCAGGTGCTATTGTCAGAGCAAAGAGAGAGCGTAAAGGTTTGAAGCCTGAAGTTCCAGGTTACGAAGAATACTATGATAAGTTGTAAGCTTTTTAATCACAGTTGAGTATCAGCTATTCTGTTTATAGCCCTAATTTTTGTTAGTACTTAGTTCTCATCTTGTTCTCTTTCGGGTAAATATATGAAAATTAAAGCTTTTTAAAAAAATTAATGTACAAACGATTCTATATGTCGGGTAAAATCGGTGTTGCCGATATCTGGGTGAGTTGATGCGTTAGAATTAGCTAGATCGGTCGCAAAAGGTAAAAAGGAGCAAAGGGACCTCCTTTTTAATGCGAATTGCGTTAAAATCATTCCCAGCTGACCAGTAATAAGCACTAGCATAAACCCCCTATTTATTACTGGATTACGGCATTTTGTAAGAGATTATTGACATCTGCTACCTCCTATATGAATTTTATCAATATAAGCCAAATAGGGTACATAGCTGATGAACTTCTATTGTATACTCGCTACTCTATTAGTGTACCATCACACTGTATAGTATATTATCATTCGGTCACGACCAATAACGGAACTTCGCAACGGCTGCAATTTACATAGCAATACCGGTAACCGCGCCATCCGCAAATGGAGTAGTAATGTGAATGAGAAAAAAAAGTACTCGGTACAAGCGGCTGACAAATGGAAATATATAAGTAAAACAGTAGGGCGAATTGTAGATGGTTAATTATAGAGGGATAAGAGCGATATGACTATGACTGACTTTGATAGTAAGGCGAACGTCGTCAAGTATATCGTGGAGTCGTTAAAAAGGAACTCGCGCGGAGATCTTCATTACAGGCCCTTTCTGATCATTTGCAGTGTATTACTTAGTGGATGGTATACATACCGCTATCTTTCAATTAGCAAAGCTGTTCCACATGGTTCGTCTGAGGATCTAAAATGTTTGACATTTTCGATCATCATACTCAATACTTGGAATTTGATATTGGCTGTTGGAGTAGATTCAATAATCTTTAACATGGGAAACTTTAAGACTATATTGACGATAGAAGACGTGACTCTTGAGCAGGAGCTTGACAATTTTCTCGTAAACACTCGCATAGATAGTTCCCTTAATAAGCTTTTGATGAATAAGGATCTTCGTCTATTTGCTGTCATTGGTATCTCGACCCTATTGTTCCACATATTCTCAAATGGAATTGTTAAATGTATTGAGTACATTTCATTTATTGCAAGCTACCATGAAGACGAGGAGTCCCAGCATACATCGCACAAGTACTCAGATGTTCTGAAAGTTAAAAAGGCGGTATCCTTTAATGAGAAAACGACAACTTTTAATTACCTGGATCTGTCACTTGCTGTGTCGGCATCCACTATTAATAATGCAAACGCATTTTTTCAGAAATTCCGCATAAAAAGGATTACTACAACTGTCATCTCATTTCTTCTCGTTACTTTATTGGGTGTCCTTGTGTTTCCGAAGCATTTTTTGTTGAATTCCACAGCAATTCTCTACATTGATGAAAGTTCAAAGTATGTGGTACGATTCGATCACCTTTACTTTGCCTTTTTATCTGTCTTCCTTGCAAACGCTGTGCACAAGTTCGTATCAATTATCGAGCACCCAAATGTTTGCAATTTTCCTAGGACGACAAGTATACTCACAAGGTTCATTTGGTGCTACAGTTGCATAATCCTAGTTTTCGCATTAACCTTTATGGTGTTTTCCAATGATTTGCTCATAAACCTCACATCAATGATTGCTTGCAGAGCAACTAAACAAAGCAATGACTTTGTTTATAGTCCCATACAGTTTTTCACATCGGCGGTGATAAATTTCTTGTCGCATTCTATTGAAATACCATTCTGTAATGACTCCACATATAATGAATGCACCGAGCGTCAATTAATTGATGCCCTCACTACTAACTTCATTTGGCTAAAAAACGTCTTACAGAACTGCTGGTTAGTATTGATTTTTTCAAGCTTTGTTCTTTTTCCATTATTGATATGGGTGATTACAATTGAATTCAAGTTGAAGCAGAGTCGCAACAAAAATCAATGATCAAAGAGTTAGTGAGCGAACTAATTATATTAATCTAATATGTAAATAATATAAACGTAATATACTACTGGTACGCATAATGAAGGTAAAGTTCAAATACAGTAAATTGGTACGCAATCACGTGATGTGATACCGTTTGTGCTCTGGCAGATAGTACAAGTGGTATTACCTGCCCCATAGGGAAGGTCAATGAGCATGGATATATTTTCCCAATTAGGTTTCTGGATAACGATATCTATCCTCTCATCACTTTTATAAATAGCCTAGAGGGTAACCAAACTGCTTAAGCGAAAGATTTTCAGTTCATAAACATCATTATTAAGAATGGAAAGATTACAACAGCTCGCTAAGCAGTCTCTTTCTGCTAGCTCACCACCGCTGCCTCCAGCTCACCCTTTGGATCCTCTTTCTCCACAAGAGATTTATGCGGTGTCATCGCTTTTGAAAGCTAAACACAGTGGTAAGAAGCTTACTTTTAATACCATTACTTTAAGAGAGCCACCTAAAAAGGCATATTACGACTGGAAGGAGAAAAATGGTGCATTACCTCCTCGTATGGCTTATTTCGTTATCGTTGAAGAGGCTGTTTCAGCTCTTCAAGAAGGTGTAATTGACATTCCAAGTCAGACAATTATTGAGTTACGTCTGGTTGAAGGTGTTCAGCCCATCTTGACACCTCAAGATTTGCAAAGAACAGAAGAGATTATTAGAAAAGATCCTGAGGTGATTAGACAGTGTGTTTTAAGCGGAGTTCCAGAGAGTGACATGAATAACATTTACTGTGATGCATGGACCATCGGCTATGATGAAAGATGGGGCGCGTCTAGACGTTTGCAGCAAGCTCTTATGTACTGGAGATCGGATGAGGATGATTCCCAATACTCTCATCCTTTGGATTTTTGTCCCATTGTTGATATGAATATTGGTAAGGTTATTTATATTGATATTCCAAATAGAAGAAGAAAGGTCTCAAAACATAAGCATTCCAGCTACCAACCAAAACATATAAAGGAAAAATTTGGAACGGCTGAAAATCCATCTGGCTTCAGAAATGATGCGAAACCAATTAATATTACCCAGCCTGAAGGCGTCTCATTTCAGATGGAGAATAATGTTATGGAGTGGTCCAACTTCAAATTTCATATTGGTTTCAATTACAGAGAGGGAATTGTTTTGAGTGATGTCACTTATAATGACCATGGTAAGGTTAGACCAATGTTCCATCGTATTTCTTTATCAGAAATGATTGTCCCATACGGTTCTCCAGAATTTCCTCATCAACGTAAGCATGCTTTGGATATTGGTGAATATGGTGCAGGCTACTGCACAAATCCATTAGCTTTGGGCTGTGATTGTAAGGGTGTAATCCACTATTTGGATGCTAATTTCACTGACAAAGAAGGTATGCCTCTCACTATAAAGAATGCTGTCTGTATTCATGAAGAAGACGATGGCCTTTTGTTCAAACATTCAGACTTTAGAGATGATTTCCAAACCACTGTTGTCACAAGAGGTAAAAAATTGATCGTCTCTCAAATTTTCACTGCTGCAAATTACGAGTATTGTTTGTATTGGATTTTTAGACAGGATGCAACTATCAAGTTGGAGATCAGATTAACAGGAATTTTGAATACCTATATTTGCGCTGAGGGCGAGAGTACTGGACCTTGGGGTACTCAAGTTTATCCACAAGTTAATGCACACAATCATCAGCACTTGTTTTCTTTAAGACTTCACCCCAGAATCGATGGTGATAATAACTCTGCAGCTACGAGTGATGCTAAACTGTCTCCTCATTTGACAGGGTCTGGGGAAAACATGTACGGGAATGCATTCTATTCGGAAAGAACAACATTTAAGACTGTCAAAGATTCTCTCACTCATCCTTCTGCGGTCAGAACTTGGGATATGTTCAACCCAAGCTCAATCAATCCTTATTCTGGAAAGCCCGCGTCTTACAAATTGGTGTCTACCTTTTGTGCCCAAGCATTGGCTCATGAGGGATCGCTTGTTCGCAAAAGAGCTCCTTGGAGTACTTACACTACTGAAGTTATTCCCTACGCTGATGAAGACCGTGGATATGGAAAGCTTTATCCATCTGGCGACTTTGTTGCCCAATGGAGTGGAGATGGTATGAGAGGTATGAGGAAGTGGATCGGTGATGGCACAGCAAACATTGAAAATACTGATATTTTGTTTTTCCACACATTTGGAATCACACACTTCCCAGCACCTGAAGACTTTCCTGTTATGCCTACAGAAGTATTTGACTTGCAATTGAGGCCTAGACATTTTTTCACTGAAAACCCATGTCTCGATATCAAACCATCTTACGCAAGGACTACATCTGAGGTTAAAGCAGGTGCTTCAGGTACCGATACATGTTCTTTGTCGGTAGACAAGACATCTAAATTGGCTTTTAGTAACACTTCTTCTAACGGTTCGTGCTGTTCCTCTAAGTAGCTTTTGTGTACATATATATGTAATAATGTATAAAATTTGAAAAAAATAGAGATTATCAGTCTTCTGCTTTCCTTTTTCTTCCTTTTTCTGTGACAAACTTATTTAATATACGTTAGCAGCAAGCTAATGACCATCTACTCAATGACTACACTAAGCTGGGTCTTGAAGATACCTGCTGTGTATCTTTTTTCAGCTATTTACTTGCTTTATCGCCTACCTTAATACTGCAAAATATGCTGCACCTAAATTCCTCAGTATGAAAAAATAAAAAATAAAAAAAAAAAAAAAATTTCAAAGAAACTCTTCGAAAGCTACAACAATAATGAAGTATATAATTGAACATATGGAAGAAGGATTCTCTGAATGGGTAGTTTTAGAATATTTGGAAATAATAAGAGAAGTTGGGAATAAAAATTTGGTTTTAACTTCGTTACCAGAAGGTACAACTGATAAAGACATTCCTGAACGATTACTCAAAGCAGGATTGTGTTGGACAACAGAAGAGTGCATTAACATCGACAAAGGTATTCTCGACAAAGCGAGAGTTTGTTTGTTAGATCCAGCTGCAGATGTTGACTTAACACCTGGTGATTCTTCCAAGTTCGACTACTTTGTCTTTGGAGGTATATTGGGATCTCATCCGAGAATTGATAGAACGGGCATCTTAAGAAAAAAATTTGGTTTTGAAGGTAGAAGATTAGGTGAGTTGCAAATGACAACAGATACGGCTGTGAGGACTACTCAAAGGATTATTGATAACAAGATTGATTTCAAAGACATCAAGTTCATAGACAATCCAGAGATAAGGTACAACAAACACGAAGCAACTGAAATGCCTTTCAGATATATCTTACGAGACGATGGTACTCCCATACTCCCGGAGGGGATGTTGGAATTAATCAAACACGATGCAGAGCAGAGTATTGATGATTTGTTAATGGCATAAAAGTTCGTATGTATTACTATTCATAATAGTTTCTTATAGATTATAATCAAGGTCATTTGTTGGAGATTAGCTTTTATTATTATATGTATTCTATTCATTCATAAAATGACACCAGCTTTTGTTTCACCGCATTGTCATTTGATTTCAATAGTTCCTTCATAATAAAACCCGCAGTATCCTTGTCTTCAAAATATGAAACATGAGCGCTAATGGCAGACACCACAGATATATCAAACATTCCGGTAGGCAATGAATAGTCAATTCGCCCTGTTCTATTAAGAGATGTCATAGTCCTTAAGTCATTGTCACGTAAAGGTGCCATTTTTAGCTTCTTTGCCTTCTGCTCTTCTACATCTCCTTTCGCCAAAGAAGACATTATATCACCCAAAGCATCTTCATCTTGGGCCTTGGAAGCTGTGCTTTTATCTTTAGGACTTGGCTTTTCCGAAGTCTTGAACCAGCTTGAGGCCCTAGAAATTCTCTCCGAAATGGCATCTCCAAAATCCACTAGATTATTAAATTGAGAGTTTATTCCTTTCACTGCAAAAGGGATTGGCTCAGGTCTAAATTTTGAAAAGCGTGGATGGACTAAAGGCTCCATCCTATAGCTAACTGGATCACAAGGATGGAAGATATTATACAAGTTCTGACATTTGGGTGAATTAAAATTATTACTTTTATCCGTAGGATCAGTTCCCTCTGGAACAACGTCTCTCAGAACTATGTTCTTCTGCTCTAATAATTTAAAAACGCCAATTGGAGAGCCAACGCAGAACAAATTTGTAACATCAAAATCGAGCGCTTTATCTTCATCTTCACTCGACTTATCCTTCGTCGCTTGAGAAGATAAGATATCAAAAGTTATAGCAGACCCTAAGGAGTGTCCCATGATATGAACTTTCCCTTTAAAGTTGGGATTTCTTTCCATATATCTGTGATATACTTCATTGAGCTCATCGGTGACAACTTTAAATATCTGCTTGATATACAACGGTTCATAATACAATAACACGTCTAATACGACATCCCCTAAAATATTTCTCAAGGATTTTACACCATCAACGTTTATTTCCGATAGCTTTGGTAGTCTATGATGCCCATCTTTGTCATACGACTTAAAATAATTTTGAGGCTGAAAGTCTATTTTATGCCTCCAAGATATTGGCAAGACTTGGATACGATTGTTATACTTAGATTCCTCAGAATCAACATCTTTTGGATAAGCCAATCTTCTATACAGCTCCTCTTCTTGAAATACTTCCTTCATGGTCTTTCTCAACACGTTTACACTATGCGTGAAGTTCACGGATTCGTATTTAGGACCCAATATCTGGCCAATGCCGTGTACACAAAGTACAAGATGATCTATATCTCTTTTTGACTTGCTTGGAGATAACTCAAGGTCGAAGTCAGATTCCAAAACGGTTTGCATTTTCCCGTTATTCCCTTGACTCATAGGGTCTTCACTTTCATCATCTCCCGTAATCTTTGCGTTACTTTGACTTATCTTTTTCTCGTCAGATGGATTAATTAAATTAATAATTTCATTCTTAAATGTTTCTCCTATCCCAGGTATTGGGTTTTTCACAAGGCTTTCTGAAATTGCTTCCTTGAAACCTTCAGAATATCCTCTTTGGATTCTCTCTACTGAAAGTAAAGATACTGGTGTTGATCCAAACTTTCGGAGAACATTGATTTGAAAATTACTAGACATAGAAGATGGAAAAATCACCGCATCCTTCTCATTACAATACAATACCAATTTTCCATCACCAAGATCATGAATGTCTTGCTCCTTCTCAATATCAATATCAGAATTTAAATCCATAAGTTCTTCTTTTAAAGCTGCTCTATTGAAGTTTTCTGGTGTTTCCTCGTCATTTCCACATGCTTCCTCTTTTTCCTTTATTTTCTGTCGTTTCTTCATAAGATATGACTTATTGGATTGATAACCTGCTTCAATTTCTTTGGACAATTGTAACCCTAAAGGCATCCCATCGGAATTGAACCATACCCCACGGCGAACTTCATAAACTGGACCCTCCCAGTAGACTGGAGACAACTCAAAAGTTTTGAAGTCTACCTCAAATAATTTGTCTTCATTAACGTCGATTGTACGAGATGATTTTTGACCATCAAGAAATTTTTTATAGCATTTTTCAAGTCTGTTGGAATCATACTCAGAGAATGGTAAAAACTCCAGTGGGTCTTTTTCCTTTGAGTAGTTGTACCAAGTTGGCTTAGACTTCGGTACGTCGGTCGCAAAATACCATTTTATTTTGATATCTGGTGCAACCTTGCTATCGCTCGAAATTAACCTCAAGGACCTCAAAGAATACCAACCACATCTCGTCGAATGCAGCAGTACCCTAGCTATCCCCAATGCTCCGTTAAACCGGTGGTAGTGAAGCAATCGAGGCAAAGACATGATTATTTGATAACTGACAGATAAGTGGTCTATTTTCGATTATCGATTCAAAAATAAATATTGAATACGAAAGCGCAGGTCCCAGTGCTAACACAAAGGAAGGCAGAATATTTTTACAGACGAAATAAGAGAAGTAAATTTCTATGTCTTCTATGTAATGCCTAATTGTGGGAGCTCAAACTCACCACTTGGCCACTTTAGTATTGCTGCTTTAGAGAAATCACTGTAATAGTTAGTATTCGCTATTTTGCGGCCAATTCTTAAGAACATGCTAATGTTTCCGTCGTCATCAGTCGAGCCATGTTTGAGAGCAAGGTCCATATAATCTCGCAAATCATCAGAGTTGTCAATGAGCAGCTCCAAACTAACTGAACCAACGTCATCCCCAACGAATCTTTCCACATCATTTACCAAAATCGAAACACTGTCGTATTTTTCATTCAACTTTTGCTGAAGCTCAGTGGCAAAGGAAGGAACGGACCAAGTTAAATACCCCGTGGAATTATAACCGGTAATTAAAGGTGGGAGAATGACTCCACTTGGATCATCTCGCCTCAATGCATTAGCAGTTTCCACTATAGAAGCAAATCCCCACCTTGCGGCTCCCGACAAAAATAATCCTAACAAAATACCTTGGAACAATAGGGCCGTTCTTCCTCTGGTAGCACATCCAGGTATCAAGAGCATTGCAAGAATATAGTGGTGAATTCTCAATGTTAAGTTTGGTAAACTTGCAAGGAGAATGAGGCTCAAGACAAATATTAAGTATATCATTAGGTATTGCCTGAATCTACCCGAGAGCCAAATCTTGTAAGCTTGTATGAAAGCGCAGATCACAATTGTCAATATTATTGATCCGACTGCAAATAAAGAACCAGGTTGGGTACTTAAATCGTGTAATGTAAGTCTATCCACAGGCAACCTGTCAAAGGTTATATTGTTTAAGACACCTAGCCAGAACAATGGATACCATAAAAATAGTCTGTGCAATGGAGATGGTTTGAAATCACTATCATGATTTGGGTCACTTAATGTCGTCTTTGAAGAACACTTCCAGAGAACGTACAAGACGCAACAAGATGGTAAGAATCTTTCTAGACCAACTGAGATTAAATCCGCAAAATCTTCGTGGTATAAGGGATCAACCGTCCTGGGTGGGTCTGTAGCCAAGCAAATAGTCCAAAACCCCACAATGCTTATGGACCAAAATGTGACAAGACCACTCGCCAAATATACAATAGGTATTCCGAGAATGATGTTAAGAACTAAAATTAATAATCTCGGATCATGGCAATAGTTAAAGCTATCATTTGAATTGGCATTCAATTTTTTGAAGAAGAAGGAACTTTGGAAAAAAGATAGGAACGGTATAGAATCACTCACCCCATAATGGCCCTCCGTGGATGGAAATGAAGGTTGCGGACCGCTTTCGTATGATATTCTAGCGCAACCTCCAAAAAACGGAGATACTTGACCAGCATGAACTGCAGCACCACAAGGGAAGGAATCAGATCGATAAGGATTTGAAACCTGTGTATCTTGTAGTTTATGAGAGATTTCGTCACCCCCACCGATGAAGAAGCCTCTATATTTTATATCTTGATCACCAACTGGTATATAAGAATATGTCCAGCTCCCTCTGTCACAAAGGGCAGGACATCTAAAGACGATATCACCTTCATGTTTCAAGGAGGGACATGCCTCTCCCCCTAGCCCACACGCTTGATTCTTCCCCTTCCAGAAATCGGAGTTTCTCTGGCATGAAAGAGTGATCACTTCAACATCACGATCTGCAATCAGATAAGGAGGGATAGTTAAGTAAGGAACTAAGACACTATACCATAATCCAAACCAAAAGATAAAGTAAAAACCAAGGAATGCAGTTCTTAGAGGTTTAGGAATCCTTGAACTTAACTTTGTAGGAAAATCTTCAACTTTGGTTAGACGCTCAATCTGCTTTGGCGGGTTGTCCTCTGGATACAAGGGACCATCCCAAATGAAATAAATAAGCCCTAAAATTTTCCATCTAAGTGATAAGTTAGATCTCTCTACCCCTTCATTCAGTGTTTCTTGTGGTGATAGGTCAAGATTAGGACCTGAATGTGCCATATTGTCTTCATTCATTAAGTTATCCTTGGGAACTGGCCTCGATTCTATATTCTCAAAATTCTGTAGTTCTATATCTTCATTTAGAGAAGGTGAATCAGGTTCATTTTGAAGCGCCATTATCTTATCTCAAACTATCTCTTGATTTCTATATTTGTACATGAGAATACGTGTGATTTAATTTTTTTTCTTTTTTTTGCTTTATGACCTGGGGAACTTCAAGTTAGAAATATTCTAAAATTATTCAAGAGACTTGTATTCAAAGAGGACTTCAGATATTAATTGAACTACGATCTTGTTGATTAGTGTCGTTTATTAAAAAATAGCAATTGCAACAGAAATTATGATGTAAGATAAACGAAAAATACCCCCTGTAAGAACTTAATATACAACTTTAACATAACTATTCTCAACCAGAGCACATAGTACAAGCTTCAGGATTGTTGATTGCACATGCAATTACCTTTGAGCTGTATATATCACTCTCAGTATTTTCTGACGGCTCTTCTTTTTCTTCATCTTTTGGTTCACTTATCTTTAACTCAGCCACAGAATTCTCTAAGGAAGAGGGCTCCGTCGAAGCGGATTTAGTAGAAGCTGAATCGTTCTCACTTTGAGAGCTTGACCTTGCAATATATTTTCTTTGGTTCAATTTTTCTAAAATAGCTACCGTTTTCCCGGCCTCTCCAACTGAGGTTTTATCGACAGTAAATTGAATTGCAGCTGCTGCACCTTGAGTTCTCAAATAGTACATACCTGTCTTTAAACCCTTCTTCCATCCATAGAAATGCATTGAAGTTAACTTGCCCATTGTTGGTGCTCTAATGTGGATGTTGAGAGATTGCGATTGGTCAATAAAAGCTGCTCTGTCTGCCGCCATATCAATAATGTGCTTCTGTGAAATTTCCCAGACTGTTTTATACAACGCTTTAATTTGATCTGGGATATTCGGTAAAGATTGAATAGAGCCATTATTGGAAATAATGTTATTCTTCATAGCATCATTCCATAAACCTAAGTCGACTAAATCCCTCAACAAGTATGGGTTCACAATCTGGAACTCACCAGCCAAAACTCTCCTCGAATAAATGTTAGATGTATAAGGCTCAAAGCACTCATTGTTTCCTAATATTTGTGAAGTTGAAGCTGTAGGCATTGGAGCAACCAATAAAGAGTTTCTTAAGCCATGTTTAGCCAAGTTTTGTTTCAAAGTGTCCCAATTCCACAATTCGGTTGGCTTTCTGTCCCACAAATCAAATTGTAATAATCCCTGCGATGCTGGAGAACCCTCATATGATTCATATGAGCCCTCAATTTCTGCTAACTCAATAGAAGCTTCCACACCTCCGTGGTATATGGTTTCAAAAATTTGAATGTTTAGTTCTCTAGCTTCTTGGGAATCAAATGGTAATCTCAAAGCCATAAAAGCATCAGCTAAACCTTGGACACCTAAAGCGATAGGTCTGTTTCTCATATTGGATCTTTTTGCTTCTGGAACGGGATAATAGTTACGATCGATGATTCTGTTCAAATTACGTGTAACAACCTTTGTAACCTCGTGAAGCTTTTCGAAATTATACCAAGTCGAAGTTGCATCCTTTTCCACAAATGATGGTAACGCAATTGAAGCTAAGTTACAAACAGCCACTTCTTCGGGTGATGAGTACTCAACAATTTCACAGCATAAGTTTGAAGATTTGATAATACCTAAGTTCTTTTGGTTTGTCTTTCTGTTACAAGCATCTTTGTAAAGCATAAATGGTGTACCAGTTTCAGTCTGAGCTTCTAATATAGCATACCATAACTTTTGAGCTTTAATGGTCTGTCTTCCACGATTTTCTTTTTCGTACTTCTCGTACAAGCTCTCAAACTCGTCACCATATACATCTGCCAAGCCTTTCGCCTCATTAGGAGAGAATAAAGTCCATTCACCGTTTTGCTCAACTCTCTTCATGAATAAGTCTGGAATCCATAATGCGGGAAATAAATCTCTAGCTCTTATTTCTTCCTTACCATGATTTTTTCTAATATCAATAAACTCAAAGATATCCGCATGCCAAGGCTCAAGATATAAGGCAAAAGCGCCTGGTCTTTTATTACCTCCTTGGTCAACATAACGAGCAGTATTATTGAAGACACGAACCATAGGAATTATACCATTGGAGGTTCCATTTGTGCCCGCAATGTATGCTCCAGTAGCACGAATATTGTGGATATGCAAACCAATGCCACCTGCACTTTTAGATATCAACGCACATGTCTTCAATGTGTCATATATACCATCAATAGAATCTTCCTTCATAGCAACTAAGAAACAGGAAGACATTTGAGGGTTAGGGGTACCAGCGTTAAATAAAGTTGGTGATCCGTGGGTAAAATGCCTTTGAGACATCAAGTTATAAGATTCAATAACCCGTTCAATATCATCCCCGTGAATACCAACTGCGACCCTCATAATCAAGTGTTGAGGTCTTTCAGCGACCTTTCCGTCAATTCTCAATAAATATGATCTTTCTAACGTCTTGAAACCAAAGTAGTTGTAGTTGAAGTCACGATCAAAAACAATTGCAGAATTTAATTCATTAGCATTAGCTTGCACTATCTCGTAAGTTTCCTTCGAGATCATAGGAGAGTGTAATCCAGTTTTTGGATTGACATAATCATATAGCTCTTTGCAAACTTGAGAAAATTGCTTGGTAGTTTGTTTATGTAAGTTCGAAATGGCTATCCTAGCAGCCAAGCTGGCATAGTCTGGGTGAATGGTAGTCATATAAGCGGCAGTTTCAGCAGCCAAATTATCTAACTCTATAGTATTAACACCTTGATAGACTCCTGAAATTACCCTTTGAGTAATCGCCACAGCGTCAACATGCCCTGTATCAAGCCCATAACAAAGTCTTTGCACTCTAGCAGTAATTTTATCGAAGCGAACTGGCTCTTTACGGCCATCTCTCTTATAAACATACATCGTCAAGAAGAATTTTGAATTCTGGCTCCAGTAGTTCTTTCAGAAGATTGTCGTATTCTTTTAACTAGATTTAGTTTCTGGGAGATACATCTCAATATATACCACTGACGCGTGAATCGCCTCATTTTTTTCTTCGCGAACCAAACCTCAATATTCAAAACAAACAAACGTGTCATAGTAGGGGTGTCCAGCAACTTTGCCCTTAGTTGATGCACACAAATCACTAAAAGCGTTCTGTTAATGGAGCCTCATGATCCATATTAGAGAGGTAACTTCCTATAATGTGTTGTATGACTAATGTCTTGTTTACGTTATTGCAAATAGACGCGTAAAAGAAGACGTGTAAGATCAAAGACATAATTCGCGTCGTCAAAGTCAACCTTATCTGATATCAAGAGCGATTCGGACTCGCAAATACAAAACAAACAAAAGTTATCAAGACAATAAGAGGTTGATATCATGGCTCTACGAGCTTTAGAGTCGGATCCTTAGAAGTGGAATAATGTTATTCAATCTGCATACACAAATATACGTGACCATTTATATGTCTGAAGTGAAGAAGAGTCCCTACGCCGTTAACGGAAAAGCTCTTCAGATGTGTCTGGCTGCAGTCAGCGACACAATCCAAGACACCATCATATTCTTCTATACTGCATATAGAATCATATGGAGGTAGTCTACGTGTACTATATCTACGACAAATGGTGACTAAGAGTACCTAGCATACAATGCAATCATATGTGTATTCACTGGAACTTTAAAGATATGTACTGTTTAGCCTTTCTGGACAACATCAGAGCATTTTAATTGATTACGTTGTTAAGTTTCTTTTTTTATTTCTTTCGTCGAGAACCAGCAAGCAGCAAGTCACTGAGTTATTCAATACTTGCTTATTTGCTATCTTCTTTAGTCAAATCGCTGAAGCTTATGTTAGTAGTCACTTATACTTATCAGTCTCTATTGTCTACTTACTTTAAAAGCTTCTCCAAATCGAAATCTTCCTCTTTACTTGCGGGGGCCTGAATGGGAGCTTTCGGAGCTTCTTTTTTGCCTCTTGGCCATGCAGCTATGCCAACTACAGAGCCTAAAGTTAAGATTGCAAGCTATAAGCAATATGTTAGTACTTATCTTACCCAATCAAACCGGATCCAATTAAAGCATTGTAGCATTGAAATTACTTACGACGTGAGAAGGAACTTGTTTCCCAAGGATCGTGTAAGTAGAAACCATAGTATAACTGTATTGGGAGAATATGAATCAAAAATGTTGAATAAGCTCAATAGTAGTTTTAAGATTTACATTTCTTAATCCCGAACTTGATATTGGGCAAAATGTCTAAATTACATAATCACAATTGCTCAAAGAATTGATTGCAAATACCGGATAAGCTCGAGCGCTACCAAATGACGTTGATTACGCTTCTTTTGTCTTACATGCTATTTATAAATTAAATTTTAGTCATTTTCAAGTGCTAAAGCTTCACGCCAGTAATTTTCGACTCCGAATTTGTTTAAAACATCAAAGACTTCATCATCGTTATTTGTTCGGATAATCGACCACTTCTTGAAATTAAAGTTCTTAACTTGTCCCTCCCAAATAATAGTACATTTATTTTCTTCATGTTCGCCGTCCGCCTTGGCTTTTGAATCTGTGTCTTGCTGCTGCCAATTAATTCTACGAGTTAATAATTTTTTATAGAATTTTATGCTTTTTTGTCCTCCTTGAACTATGATCAAATTGAACCTGGGGTTTAGAAGACAAATACCAACAAGCTCTAATTGTTTAGCATTTATGTCGACCTTAAAAAAATGCTGAGGATGCAATAAGCTTTGAATTTTATAAATTGACGTAAAATAACCCGTTTTCAAATCTTTCTCATGTTTCAAATGATTCTTCTCATGTCGCTGTTCTTTAGATAATTTTCTGTCTTCATTCTCCTTCATGTGCTTCTGGTATCTTTCTTCTACTTCTTTTCGCACTCTCATTTCAACGGATGTTGGGTCCTTAATAGACTCATTAGTGAGAACATTCATTAAATTTGATAACTTAATTTTAGGAGGAGGCGGTGGTTCGAGACCCAACCTTATACGATCTTGTTGATCTTTAAGTTTTTCCTGTCTATCGTTTTTTCTTATTCTCTTTCTCTCTTTTTTTGTCAAGTACATTGACTTTTGCGTGTCTAAATGTTTTTCCCAGATGGGTTCAAGCAACACAGGATGCTGAATGTAAATGGAAACAGGTGCCACTTCGCTATCTAACTGAATATTAAAATCTTCAAGAGTATAGCCATGCGTCACATCCTTCAAATATGGTTTGTCCCACCATTCTACGATAGGAGGAAATTCGGGTTTAAAGAGATGTTCTCCCAACTCTTCATTTGCTGTCAAGCCTTTGGATTTCATTTCCTCGAGCTTTCTGTTCCTTGTGTCTTCTTCTCTTTGCTTTTGCCTAAGCTCATTAGCTTTTTCTATATATTTACCCTGTGGATTAAATTTAAGAGCTCCACCCTTGTGATGAGAGCTAGGACCCATTGATGATTGATCTAAGTAAGGGTTCATGGCATTTGAATCAAATAAGTCTCGTATTTTGGGCTTTAGGGGATTGTAGTTTTTAGGTATTGTGGGTGTGACGGCCATGTTCCTCAAAAGGGGATGCAACTCGACGTTTAGACCACCTTTTGTTCCGGAGGGTATCACATCAGTGGCTTTGGAGGACTTATCTTGGGTTTTCGTATTTACGTTCCTTTCCAGAAGGCGTCGCTTGGCTTCTTCAATCTTATCTTGAAGCTGATCGCTTCCTCGCTTCCTCAGGTTTGGCTCAGCTGCATTGGAAGTTTTGTCTCGTTTACTTGTTCTTCGAAATGTTGTACCTGGTTGATTCCTATGGAACCCCCTGTTCCACAGAGGAGTGCTGGTCTTTCTTTGATCAACCATTGAAAGGAATTCACAACGTCTTCAACTGGATTCCATATATCCATCTACTAATAACCCATCGCAGCTGAGATTTTAAAAGGATCGCCTGTATATAATTACTTAACCAGCTCATTCGAGAGCAAAGATGATTAGTCTCACATTTGATCTAGTGTTGGTCAGATAATCCAAAATTGAACAAAATCTCTTTATTTATTTTAGAAGAGACGAAAATATTGTGTCGAATAAGAGAAGCTTTGCCGGCAACACAATTGACGAACAAGATTATTTTCCTATACATGAACTAGAAAAATGATTATATCAAAGAAAAACCATTTGGAGAAAGTGGATATGACAGAAACTTTAAAGTCGCTAATTAATCAAATTACAAATTGCAGTCAAGAAGAACTTCCGCTCTTGTTAAACGAAAACCTTACGTGGGAAAGACCCAGAGGAGACCTTTTACATTGGGTTTCGGTATTGAATAGATTCGATAAGATATTCGAAGAACAAATAAAAAAGTATGCTCTTGATCAAGAATCTCCTGAATTGAAGATAATAGAAGAACAAGACCAAGAACTTTTAAGCTCTTGTTTGCAGTTTACTCATTCTTTACTAGAACATTGTGCTAACAGATCGATTTACGCGAGTAGTCATCGAATTTTTCAACTTATTAATACTTGTACAGTAGATATAAGATTAAAAGCATTAGAAGTAGCCGTGTCACTTGGAGAGAGGTATTCTCAAACAAACTCCAGTAAGTATGCTGCTCCAAAATTAACAAAACTTAAAGTTGTTGAAATAGCTAAATCCTTTCCTCCCCCAATCCCCTCAAGTTTTATTCAAGATCACGAACGTCACAGTAAAAAAAAGAACAGTGCTGCCATTATAGGTGACCACTATAGCCTCATTGACTCCATTAACAAGTATAAAGTTTACCCTTCAAAATGGAAAACCTTGAATTTTCTGTATTACAAATCAGTTATGAGTCCATCTAATAAAAAAATCAGGAATGAAGTCCCCGGTAACAATATTAAAAAAGAGACTAAGACAACGAAGCCAAAGAGTAAAAAGAACGAATATCTAGTTTCTCATGAAGGATTGTCTTCATTTAAGCTATCAGAAGAGTCCCTTCAAAAACTGTCGTTACAGCATGTGTATGATAAGGCATCATTGGTTATACCTAAAGATTTCTGGTTCAATTTCAGTCTCTCTGCCCTGGTCGCCAAGTCCTTCAACTCCAATCTGGATGAAGCAATTATTTTGCGTGAAAAGCTTCTACGAGTAAAGTGCTTGGCTATTGCCTTTGTTTGTTGTATGTGTCCGAGCGAGTTTACTTCCTCTAGATTATTTGAATCCGAACCTTATATATTCAACTTCTTAGTTGATTTGATCCAACCAGAAAACGATCACATATCTAAAGAAGTATATTTCTGTGCAATTCGAGCACTTGAATGCATTTCGCTCAAGCGTCTGTGGGGAAGTGAATTACTTCGTTGCTTAAGTGGAAATGTGAGTCATGGCATTTTATTTCAAATTATCAGATACATTAACAAGAAGATTAGGGCCGAGGATGACGACTGTTTCGAAAAAGGATATATCCATTTTTTTAACATGTTGGGCAATTTGATAGATTCTAAGAGCCTCACCCCTAGATTAGCTGCTGGAGGTATCTTATCCGATTTGTTGATGTTCTTTAACGTGAGGACGAAGTATAGATGGACTTGCTCTGCTGCAATCCATTTAACTACAGTCTTTTTAAGTGCATCACCAGAATCTTTTGATGACTTTGTCAACAAAGATGGATTCAACCTACTTATAGAAACCATTCAATATGAAGTCAGCTTTGCGTTGGAACATCCAGAATTTGGGGGTCCTCCTAAAGAGTCGGTTGTATATTACACGATCACTTTCAGACAAGCAAACTGTATTCGGAATTTGATGAAATTAGTTTCTCACTTGATTCAATCTGATTCGGGAGATAGATTACGAAATTTATTTGATTCTCCTCTTCTAATAAGTTTCAATCAAATTCTAATGCATCCTTCTGTGTTTGGACCCTTAATATTGTCATCAACAATTGATTCGGTCTTTTATATTATACACAATGAGCCAACTGCATTCTCTATCTTAAATGAAGCAAAAGTTATTGATACTATATTAGACAACTACGAGAACTTATTTCTTCCCTCAAGTGATCTATTGATGTCTCTTCCAGAGGTTTTGGGAGCTATATGTTTAAACAACGAAGGCTTGAAGAAAGTCAATGAAAAAAAATCAATTTCAATATTTTTCAAATCTTTTTTTAATGCTGAATATGCCAAAGAATTGGTGAGATCAGATATGGCAACCAACCTTGGATGTTCATTCGATGAGCTTGGTAGACACTACCCACCTTTAAAACCGGTCATATTAAATGAGACTAAAAAATTAGTTGAAAAATTAAATCCTGTTATTAATGAACGCATGAATGGAATAAGGTTTTATTCTTCAGAAAAAGGTTGTCTTTATCACTCTTCTAATGAGACTGTACTTCAATATGAAGAGAATTGTGGTGAAATAGAGAGCTGGGAACATGCAGAATCATCATATATTCTCGATAACGCGCTATTCTTCCTTGGTGGCTTGCTTCAGGATAGCGGTCAATGGGGTGCTGATGCAATGAGAGAAATTAACTATGAACTGTGGTCTTCCTTATTAACAATCGAAAATGCTCCATTTGATTTTACAAATTCTAATGGTGTATCTACATTAATGGGTATTTTAAAATATTTTGACGACGAAAAAAGAGATTATGGTTTGCCGATCTTAATTTCAATCTTAAAAAGACAAGTTGAAGATACTAGGCTCCAAGAATTTATAAGATATGAGTCTACGACTACGTCATTCTTTACAAGATTCGAAAACGACTCGACTGAAGGAACGATATTTATGAAGAAGTTAAATTCTTTAAATTCATTGCTTTACACACTTGTTGAAATATATATAAACCCCACACTTATGTTCCATGAAAGGTATCACCAGATTACAGATCTATTTGGAGGTTATGGCTTGAAATTTATATCTGATCTTGGATTACTTTTACAAAGAAGCATAATTGAGGAAATCTTAATACGTTCTTCTTTGCCAGCAGACGTTGCTATGGAGACGCTGCCTGTGACTGATGGAAACAATGAGTTCCCACCTTTACAGATCTTTCCGAGTGAACCTTCTAGCAAAAGAGAGAAGCAGGACAGAACAAGCGCTAAATTCAAAAATTCACTACAGATAAGGTTTTTTTGTCATCGATTCCAGAACTACGTTTCTACTGTTTTTAGCTCAATTGGAAGGGTATGTATGCATAAGAGACAAGAGTATGCGGAAGCCAATTGGAGAAGAGATGCTATTGAGATCACTATTAAACTTGGTGAAGTTATTACATCTCTTGTCAATGTTAAATTTTCTAGTGAATACTATCATTGTAATTACATCTTAATTATGATGAATATTTCATTATACATCTTATCGCAAAGGGAAAGAAATAGAGATATAATTCAAACACCATTGATTGTCAGCCTAATCCAAGGAGGTTTTTATGATCTGCTTAAGAATATAGCTTCTTACATGTGGAATAAGTTGATTACAATGCCACCTTGCGAGGTACAAAAGAGCAAAGATTTGAAGTATATCTCTACATTAGAAAGCAGCATTGTCAAAAATGCTTTGAGTCAAATTTTAGTAGTATTTGCAAAGTCAGTTAATCTGGAGACTTTACCTACGTTGCCATCTACGAAACTCTTCTTCCATGATGGTTTTGATAGAGATCCGGAAGGGAGCTTGCCATCTGCAATATTAATTCAAACAAGGATTATTGCCTTAGAGTTCATGCAAACTGCTGTTGGCATAGAATCCGCAATTTCGCTGAATAGTGATGTTTTTCCTTCAAATGTTCCTACTCCAATAGTAGAGCAGTTGGTCTTTGTCGCAAAGCAAACATGCCTTGCTAAGAAAGAACATGATGTGGCATTCATTCCACTTGACTCTAAGAATGTTTCTCCACCATCCGAGCAAGTCGCCTATTTAATATCATTGGGGATGTCAGAATCTGATGCTGAACATTATTTCAAGCATCTTCACAGTGTCACTGATTTAAAGTACAACGAGAAGCCAGATTGTCCACAATTTTCAATATCTTCGGAAGAATGGAAAGAATGTGCTGAAGCATCCAGAAGAGATAATATTGATCTTAGAATTAAGTTTCCTAACTTTAGAACTGAAAAAGACTTGAAGACCATTCGAGATGTCGAAATATCTTACTTCTCGCAGCAATGGTTGCGTATTGCAGAGCTTTATCCTAAAGCAGTTGAATCGATAGCGGACTTGCTTCTTTCCATAAACTTGAATCTCTCTGAAGCTGTCATGAGATTATTTGATCATGTTACGCACTTATTAGACGGCGTATGCAACAACGAAGAACCTTTGGCAGTTGCGATTCATCTTCTTGGCTTGATGCTAAAAAACGATAAAGTGGCTCGTTCTTGCTCTAGCATATTCGAAAAATTCAAGGATTCTGTCATCTCCGAGCTTAAAAATGAGCCACTGTTAGTAAATTCTGAACATTTCGCTTATTCGATTGGTATATTGGAACAGATTTTAGTTTATCGTGATCATCCTCATGCAGAAACAAGCCCGCATCAAAGTATAAATTTCGCTGGACCTCCTGCTCCCTACATGATTGATGAAGGGTCAAGAGCATTAATTTTTGAAGGGTTAATGACGCTAGAAGGTGTCACTTCTACTAAATCAGCCATTGCGCTTGCAAGAGTTTTAGTTCTCTATGCTAAGGATGAGTCACTTTTATATAAAATTTCTAATTCAAGGTTGCTCAATGATCTTGTACTTTTATCTAAAGAGTTCACGGAAGAAAATTGTGATGGCTTTGATTTATATCAAACTGCGATGATGGTTTTGCTAAGAAGATGCTTTGAAACTATCGAGGTATTGAAAGCTAATATGGAAATCGATGTTGGTGGATTGTTCAATGGCATAATTCGCTCAAAAAGAGATTTGCATTCTTGTTTACGAGAAAATTCTGCCTTAGTTTTGCGAAATCCGGAAGTATTTGTTGACGTGATCTCAAAAAATGTTAGATTAGAGGGATATGATGGTACTAATGACTTTTATCAAGGTAAGATTATAGTAACGAAAGTTAAGAAAGAAAATGACAAAACAGAAGACGTGGAAATGAAAGATGCAGATGCAAATACAGATTCGCTGCAAATCTCCGGGAATCAAAATGTGGACAATAAGTTTGATAGCAGTGGGATAGTTCATATTATTATAACCGAGTTGATGGAAGTGACGAGAGAAGGGTGGTTACGCGAAGAAAAGGACGAAACAGAAAAGTCATCTAACACCGATCAATCTAAGAAAAAGGAAATGTTCAAGAATCTGAACTTTTCTTATGCCTGCTTTTTGTTACAAGCATTAACTGAACTTTTGGGATCATATAAGCAAGCTAAATTAGAGTTTTTAACATATTCTAAGAAGCAAAACTCCAATGATGTGTTGAAGCCTAGATCGACAGCATTAAATTTCTTTATGCATCAATTGATTCCTACTTTTCTGATGACCCTTGGTAGCGGCATTGAATATGATCGCCATTGTGCTATTTCTTCTTTAGCAAAGCTTGCTCTATTAGCGCTTATTTCAACTCCTGTTGGCTACGTTGATAACGAAGCAAACCTAAAAAAAGAGCCCATTGACATGATATTCATTAGAAAATTCTTCACAGATATATTGCTGAAGGTGCTTGCAGGCACTCTAGTTACTCCAATGATCGCGAACGCACGCTATGAAAAGTTAATGGATCTTTTTGACTTATGTGGATCAGTACTTTCCCCTAAGTTTCGAGATATGACTGATCCTCTATTGAATAAGGAACTTACGAAATATGACCAGTTCTTCATAGCCAGAGCTCTTATCGATAAACAGATTCCTAATCAGATCACAAGTATTCTCTCAGAGATTGATCTAAACTTTCCAAGCGTCAATAAGGTCATCAGACTCGGACTCAAACCTTTAACATTACTCGGTAAGGCGAAAACAGAGTTTCAGGAGTTATTTGAAGGTGAACATCAAGGAGATAAAGAGGATGACGACATTGTTCCTGAGGAAGTCGACGACAAAGAAGAGGCACCAGACTTGTTCCGTAATTCCACTTTAGGGATGTATGATATAGAGTATGATAGTGATGACGAAGAGATGGACTATTATGAGGAAGGTGGCCCGTTGGAAGTCCTTGTTTCAGGTGATGAGATATCCGAAAGTGATGAATCAGCGATATCGGAGCTCGATTCTGAAGACGACAACGATGAGATTTCTGTCGATGAAAGATATTCAAACTCAGATGATGCTTTATCTGATGACGAGGAATCCCAGAGTCATGACGATATTGAAATTATCGACGAATTAGGTGTGGATTCTAATGACGACTCTCAGGGGTCTACGTCTGATGATGATACAAACGACATGATGGAAGATCCAGAGCTCTATGACTTTGATGAGGAGGATGCAAGTGAATATGACGACGAGGAACTAGATGGATGGATTGAAGAATTTGAAGATGGTGAGCAGTCTTTAAATGAACCAGAAGTTGATCTTGGAGATGAAGAGGTGGAGAGCACACAACGGTCTAGAAGAGATAACCCTATTAATGTGGACTTTGAATTCTCCTCTGATGATTCTGCTGAGGATGTGAGCGGAAATGAGTCATTATCTGATAATGATTTGGATACACTTCACATTACAAGCGATGACGGAAGAAGGAATCAAAGTGGCCTCACGTCAATCTTGGATATTTTCAGACCGGAGAGAGGAGGTGGAAGTTTCTCCGCCCTTTTAAGTGGATTTTTGGGTGGTGGAGACTCAACCAGATTTAGGGGGTCAGTTCATATCGATGGTGATAATCACTCATTTCATTATAATCACAACCATTATGTTCTGCCAAGTTTTGAACGTGCTTTCGAAAGCATGTTACAGTTGGGATCCGGCAGCAAATCTAAAGAAGACCCGCTCAGCAATATGTATGTAAAATCAACAGGTGAGCGCTGGATTGATAGTATGAAGATGTTTTACGATAAGAACCGTGAAGAATGTGTCTTCAAGGTTATACCAGCTATTATCAATAGAATCAGCGAAGACAGCATAGAGCTATTTAAAGAGAAGAAAGAAGAGGCCCAAAAACTAAGAAAAGAGAGAGAGGAGAAATTGAAGAAAAAAGAAGAGGAAAAGAGAAAGAAAAGAGAAGAGGAAGCGAAACAAAGAGAAATGAATGCTGCAATTAATCATTCGTCTAATAGAGAACCTATAATGGTGCGTATCGGAGAACGTGAAATAGATATTAGTGGTACGGATATTGATCCCGAATTTTTTGAAGCATTACCTGACGATATGAGAGAAGAAGTATTTACACAGCATGTTCGTGAAAGGAGAGCAAATGCAACCAGCACGGGAACAGACGCTCGTGAGATCGATCCTGATTTTTTGGATGCTTTACCCGATCAAATAAGAGAAGAAATTCTTCAGCAAGAATCGATGGCCCGTAGGTATTCTAGCCATGAGTTGAGATTTGATGATGAAGACGATGACGAAGATTTTGAAGACGAAGGAAGAGATCTCGATTTTATAAGATTGCCAAGTTCTGGAGATGTTGACCTGAGAATTCGCCTGTCAAATGAAAATAGAAGCAGCTCAACCGGAGCCAAGAAGTCAAAGGTGGGATTTTTCACACCTTTAGTTGATCGATCTGGAATCTCCTCTATAATCCGTTTGCTATTTATTCCACAAGCTGTGACTCGCAGAGAAAGTATTCATCAGAGTTTACAATTTGTCTGCCACAATAAGCAAAGTAGGATAGAAGTGATGAGTTTGATATTAGGGGTTTTGCACGATGGTCTTCTGGATCAAAAAGCTCTTGAAAGGTGCTATTCTCAAATCTCATTCAGAGCGCTAGGGAGCAAAAAGCAAAAACAGTCACTGTTTCCAGTCCGAGCAAGTCCAATTGTTGTGGGAATTCAAATGATGGAATCAATTTTATACTTATTAGAGCATAATGTTCATTTGAGATATTATCTTTTAACAGAGCATGATAATTTATTTTTCTTCAAAAAAGTAAACCAGAAAACCAAAGCTAACGAAACCAAAATGAAGGAAAGAAAATATCCGATTAATTTTTTGCTTCACTTATTAAACAATGGCTTGGTGAAAGAGGAGCAGGTATTATTGGATGTTTTAGCAAGGGTACTACAAATTTCAACTAGACCATTACATGTTTTGAATAAAGTTAGTAAGAATGATGACAAGAATACACCATTCTCACCTCCCTTTATTCCTGACAGAAATTTTGCTTTAGTCATCAAAATATTAACTTCCAAGGAGTGCTCTAATACGACATTTAGGAGAACTATTAGTGCAATGGAAAACTTGTCAGTACTTCCCAATGCTCAGAAAGTCTTTTCAAAAGAACTCTCGGAACAAGCGACTAAGCTTGGTCAATTAAATATTAAAGATCTCAATGACTTGACAACGGAAATCAAACAGTCGCAGAACTATAATTCTGAGAGTAAATCTATCGCTCAATTCAGTGCAGCATCTTCCGACCAGGCCAAATTATTGAGAATTTTGACTGCTTTGGATTACATGTATGATTCAAAGGAAAAACAGAATCTTGCAAATGCCGATCTGTATACTTTGACAGAAGAAGTGGAAGAGCTCACAGAGCTATATAAGAAATTAGCTCTAGGGTCTCTTTGGGATGCATTAAGTGATTGTTTGAGGGTTATTGAAGAAAGGCAAAATTTGACAAATGTTGCTACCGTTCTATTACCATTGATTGAGGCTCTAATGGTAGTCTGTAAACATAGTAAAGTAAAAGACCTTCAAATTAAAGATGTTTTAAAGTTTGAGGCTAAAAAGATTGATTTTACTAAAGAACCCATAGAAAGCTTGTTCTTCTCTTTCACTGACGAACACAAAAAGATCTTGAATCAGATGGTTAGAACAAATCCCAATTTAATGAGTGGGCCATTCGGGATGTTAGTAAGTAATCCTAAAGTATTGGAGTTTGATAACAAGAAGAATTATTTCGATAGAAAGTTGCATCTGGATAAGAACGAGAATTCAAAAATGCTGGTCAGCATTCGCCGTGATCAGGTATTCTTGGACTCCTACAGAGCGTTATTTTTCAAACCAAAAGACGAGTTCAAAAAGGCGAAGCTAGAAATTGGCTTTAAAGGAGAGGCTGGTGTAGATGCCGGTGGTGTTACTAGAGAGTGGTTTCAGGTATTATCTAGACAAATGTTTAATCCTGATTATGCATTATTCACTCCAGTTGCTTCTGATGAAACAACCTTTCATCCTAATAGAACTTCCTACATCAATCCTGAACATTTATCATTCTTTAAATTCATAGGAAGAATTATTGGTAAGGCAATTTATGATGGAAGCTACCTCGACTGTCATTTCAGTAGAGCAGTTTATAAGAGAATACTTGGTATTCCTGTATCATTGAAGGATATGGAAACGCTCGATCTTGAATACTTCAAGTCTTTGATGTGGATGCTAGAGAATGACATTACTGATGTTATTACTGAAGATTTTTCAGTAGAAACTGATGATTATGGCGAACATAAAATCATTGATTTGGTAGAAAATGGTAGAAACATTCCTGTTACTGAACAGAACAAACATGATTATGTCAGGAAAGTTGTTGAATATAGACTCCAAACATCAGTTGCAGAGCAGATGGACAACTTTCTTATTGGATTCCATGAAATCATTCCCAAACAATTGGTTGGCATTTTTGATGAACAGGAATTAGAACTTTTAATATCTGGATTACCTGATATTGATGTCACTGATTGGCAAAATAATACAGTTTACAATAACTACTCCCCGTCTTCGTTACAAATTCAGTGGTTCTGGAGAGCTGTTAAGTCTTTTGATAATGAGGAAAGAGCAAAACTACTTCAGTTTGCCACAGGGACTTCTAAGGTTCCATTAAACGGATTTAAGGAGTTGAGTGGTGCAGATGGAACTTGTAAATTCAGCATACATAGAGATTATGGCTCAACAGAAAGACTTCCATCGTCACATACCTGCTTCAATCAGATTGACCTTCCAAGCTACGTGTCGTATGAGACATTGAGAGGATCTTTATTACTAGCTATAACTGAGGGTCACGAAGGTTTTGGATTGGCTTAAATAACATGAACCATTTCGATGATATACTTCGGATTTGTGTTTGTATTGAATAAATAAAGTTTATATAAATAATATCTCTAAATTTATGAGAATGGGTGGTAATAAAATAAGAAGCTTCTAAAAATTATCTTAAAACTCTTCACAGAGCTTCTCTAAGTCCTCTGAAGAGCTCATGTACTTAACTAATTCATAATTTTTCTTGTTAATATTTTCCACTTCTTCGCTGTAGAGGCCACATTCTTTAATCATTTCAATGGGTCTAATGGTGATTCTGCCCTTCTTCTTGAATACATATTTAGTCACTGCTATTGCACATAACTTTTCGGAATTTCCTTTTGGAACAACAAATTTAGAGAGAACAAACAACCACTTATTATCCCAAGCCATTACTCTGCTCTTGATCTCATATCTTTGAAAGAGAGTTAATTCTGCCTTGAAGACGCACTGAATAGTTGCAATTGGGACGTAAGGAAAATTTGCTAAGCTTTTAGACTTGAATTCACCCGAGTCATTGGAATAGGCATCAAAAAAGGCTTTTTGAAAGATTTTAGTAACTGTATCGGTTCTTGCAATGTCCAAATCTATAAAATAAGTTGAGTTTGATTTGTGAAAATAAGGATCGATTTCCATCGGTGATACATAAGTCTTCATCAGAGTATGCTCGAACAAACGCAACTTATTCTGACCATCAATTCCGAAGGTATTCTTCTTTCCGTTCTTACGATAAGTTGACATAGGTACGACTAGATTCAATAGAACCCTATAATAAAAGCGACAACAGTATGCCAAAGGGATCGTCTTGATCGTCGATAGTAAGAAAGCTATTAGAGCATACTTTAGTATAGGATTCATTATATCAATAGCCTTCCTTGCACTGTTTTGGAGCTAATATTTAGGAAGCACGAGTCGAAAATATATATAAAATTTAATGCCGACGGAAATAAACCCGAATTTGGAACAAATTCTTCAGGAACATCCTTCCACACAAATCTCAGATTTCTACAATTAAGCGAATGATAATGATATCTTTAAATCTTAATGGATTTACTCGAAATTTTATATACCTAATATACAACTCTAAAACCCCCCCTTAACAGACATAAGCGGTCATTAGCGAGCACAAACAGCCCAGGCAATATAGCCATGCCTTTGTTCTCCTATTCTTTTTTAATATCGTTTCCATAAGGACATTTGTTCTTTTCTATATGCTCATTGAGCCATTCGTCAACGTTCTGGAAGTGTTGGTGACACATTCTACAGTTTCCACTAACCTTGTTTCTTTGATCTTTCTTCGTACCATTCGGGTATTGAAAATGGATGGCTCTTAAATGATTTTTAAAAGTATCACATCTGCTGAAGATCCCAGAATTGTGACAACAGTGATCACCTGTAGAATGATTTTTGAAAGGGCATTTGAACTGTCCCTTGTCAGAACCTATTTCTTTCCAGTGACACTTTATGTGCCTCAAGAGGTCATTCGGCCTAGCAAACCCTCTATTGCAATATCTGCAAATGTGTGGCCTTGAAGTGGGCTTCAAGTGAGTAGATTTGTGAGTGGCCAAATTTGAAAAATACTGCTTGCATTCTGGACATTGCTTCTTTTTGCGAGGCTTCCAACTGGACTTCTTAACCTCATTATCACCGTTAATGTTGGTGCTATTTGACTTTGATTCGTCATCACTTGGCAGCTTAGAATCATCTCTTGCAGGTTGAATTTCATCAGAAACTATATTCACCCGTAAGGGATCAGACGACGACCTTGATCTGCTGCCATTTGGATTCTGTTCAGTGTTCAGAGAACTAAGTGTAGCTACGGATTCATTTCTAGCCTCTGGAGATGATACTGGGCTAATTAAATGATTGGCTACCATTTTAGATGTGTCGGATGTGTAAGAACCCTTGACTGGCACCATATTAAGTCCTCTCGTAGGCTGCTGCATGCTCCCCAATGGTGACGGAGCCAAGTAGGCACCACTGCCCACATTAGACATTGGCAGATATGATTGAGGAGGTGGAAGAGTACTTGGGTACAATGGTGGTAACACCCTGTTGTAGCCAGGTATATCCAATGGAAGTGAATGAATTGATGGAAGTTTGCAATGTGCCCCTTCACCAGGAGTACTGGAATATGGCAACATATATGAAGATCCCATGGTTTTTGTTTTTGCCGCTCCAGTCCTAAAATCTCTATAACGGGTATCTATTAAATAAACAAGTACTTAGCAAACTCAACTAGACTTGATAGTATTACTTAAAGTAAATTGACACTTTTTCCCTGAAACTAAGTTTAGGTGGACATAAGTAAGTATTTAAATAAATCTACCCGTCTTGGAACTGGGTCGGCTTCGATGGATGTAAAGAGCTCAAATTACAAAATGTCCAACGAGACAAACGCAAATAATACGGCTGACAGATTCTTGCTGAGACCCGCTCCCCTATCTGTGTCCAGGATTCCGTCCCACAGCAAGTACAGCCATATAGGGGGACCCTCTTATCTGGACTAATTGTAGACTGCAAACCATCGCATAACGGGAGCAAACTTCGGAGACGCCAAGCAAGGAGCGGAGCCACCAGAAGGAGGATGTGTAATGGCATTTACTAGGACAGTGGTCTGGGAGGAGGGGGAATGACGGTCTTGAACACACGTAGAGTGGCAAAGTAGAAGGCTACGCGCATTCCTCGAAAAAATAGACACATCCAGGACGGCTGCAACACGGTATTTGATACTCCCGGCTTCAAGCTTCACCTGATCCAAGCGAGAAACAGAATCAGATCAACAAACCTTGGAGACGGGCGATGAGCACATTAAAAGTTCTAAATTCGACTCTAGAGTAGCATAAGTCACTCAGATTCCTTCTTAGATTACTATTATTCTTGTACCAGCACGGCATTAAACTTGCTAAGCAACGACAGTGGAGTTGGTATCAAAATTTAGCATGGCAGTTTCAAGAGGTAGACGCCGCATGTTTCGGGAGGCTACGGCACAGTGCTAACTTTCTTTGCGCAGCCCCATGTCTCATCAGCCGTGCTAGATAGCCGATATGCGACATTATTCAGTGGTGGCCAAGAGAATTTAGTAAGAGGGGGGTTTTGAGATTTCCAAAAAGAAATCAGCTCCATGCTCACCTTCATTGATGTATGACTACGAAGAGGTAGCAAAGTCTCTTGGAGTCTATACTAGATAGCTGTTGACCTGAAATTAAGTCATCTTGCAACATGGTAATTAATTACTTGAACTTGGAGCTCGGGTCTAGCGGTTCGCGACAATCCGCTGACAGATCGCTTATTTCGGATAACAGCTATCAAAGTTCAACAGTATCCGGTTATAGAAGTCGTATACTGCATATTATATCTCAAAGGCTGTAATATCCAGAATAGGGGTCGCCACTGAACCTCTTTCAGTAGGATATATGGTTGAGCGAAATATTGCCGGATCAAGCGGCTGGTGCTATAACCGATAGAAATTTATACCCCGGTCGGATGCATCCAATGGTGACCGCCCGAAGCCAAATTCTTGTTCTAGTCACGTAACAAAGTTCAGTGGGGTGGTCCATCTTGGGGACACAACATCTTCCAGTATGTATATAAAATATATTTTTAATGCTCGCTTATGTGCCGGGGATTGCAGCCAATCCAAGATCTGAGTAGTGGGGTATTTGCATAGTGTCGTAAAGCCAAAAGATGATGTCAAGCAAGAGTAATTTGTGCTATAGTTCAGTGGTAAAACATCATACCACAAATGGTACACATATATAGTTGGAAAGTGTTTGAATCTGATTTCATTTTATATTAAGCCTACAATTTTTTACTCACAAAGATTATCCGTGCCTCCGTTTATTGTATTAGGAGGGAACTCTTTTACAAACCAAACTTCTTTCTGTATACAGAGATAGTATTAGGGTGAATTACTATAATTATGCTTTTCTGGATCTGGCCTTCGCCTTTGAAGGGACAGCAGAGGACTTGGCGGTTGCAGTCGTTGCATTATCCTTCACACCATCCTTAGTTGGTTTCTTACCACCCTTTTTATATACCTTGATATAAAACGAAATGAATAACACCAAGTAACTTGTCAAGATCAAGTATCCATATGCAGCAGCCAATTCGGATCCATAACAGTCTCCCACGCGCGGCAACGATGGGAAGTAGGCAAAAGCATAATGCGTATAAGTAGCAAAGTAGACAAAGACCAAATCTATGAGAAATTGTATGATTTGGAACCTGGTAACCCATTCCTTCCACCAGACTCTAATACCTCTTGCACTTAAGAAGTAGTACCAGTACATGACAACGTGAACCGCCAAATTTAAAGATATAGGTACCCATTCAACTGAAGTGGAACCTGTCAATTGTGTATAACAAAGTAAGGCTGTAGCACCATGATGATACGTATGTAAGAACATTAACTTTTTCTTTTTCAAAACCAAGAACACAGTATCAATAAGCTCCAAGTACTTCGTTAAATAATTTAAATAGTATAAGGTTACTAGTTTTGGAGCAAAAGAATTCTCGTTACAGATAGCATAGAATAACCCATGGTGATAGAGAATGGGAACAATCTGTTCCACAACCAATAAGAAAAGAACCAACGAAATAACCGTGAGGACAAGATTATGCACTTGAAAAAGGAAATTCAATTTGAAAGCTGGGGCCCTCAACTTTGCCAATAACCATCTGCCACCAAAGATGACGATGTAGTACCCAATTATTATACCAATAGCATGGTAACCATTAGCCAAAAATGTTTTGTGATAAATAAATTTAAAATCTTCCGCTGGATAGCCAATAAATTGCTCGAATACATAACTAAATATTGGCCATAAGTATAAACCAAAAGGTCTATCAAATGACGGTATACTCAAGTCAATAATTGACAGCATTTGTATATACGCTCCCTTTTCTTATATTGGCTGCAAAAGAAGTATGAAGGTCACTCAACTCTGAAGACACTGCTGCTTTCGGCCTCACTTTGTTGATTTAAATACTTCTGATTTTCGTCGGCTTAGGTCGTACATGATGAACAAAAAAGGTAGAAAAAAGAAAAAAAAATAGTAAGACACGGATTGATATCAGGTGATATTTGGAACATTAAAGGATCAAATTATATTATACCATAAGTAAAAAAGAAGATAGAAAACTATTGTTAAGATACATAGATATACCGAAAGCTGAAATAGTCGAAAACTTATTTAGGTAGCTCGTGGCTTTGGTTTCAAATTTAAAAAATCGATCGATACAACAATGTCGTATCCATTTTCTTCACATGCATACAATGCTTCATGTTCGTTGGAATGTAAAAATCTGATGTTCTCTCCTATCAACGCCCTTAAGAGTTTAGTTGAGTCTAAATCTCTGATCTCGATAAATCCTGGCTCAAACGCTAATAGATATGGATAAAACAATGCAATATTTTGTGGGTTTCCTTGCCAGTATATACCCCAATCGTGTTGAGTTCTCCAGCCATTGCCCTTTATTAAGAAAGAGAATTCCGAATAGCTTAAGAGGAAATTCTTCCCTAAGCGATGTATTGAAAGTGGATGAACCAATTCTCTTTGAGTAGCAAAATCAAGTGAAGGATCGGCTTCATCCAAAATTGGCTCTTTCTTTCCCTCTTCTAACGACAAGATTTCAAATCCTTTTGTACATCCGACACACAATTTCAGTTTCATGAATGAAATAGAGACTGGATCGGAGCTAAAAGAGATCTCTCTAATATCGTACCTTTTATTTTTATTTTTCATTTTGTCAAATGGGTTTGAAGGCTCGAATATATTAATTGAATGAGTATTTCCCGTCTTTGCGGCACATACCAATAACCTTCCATCACAAATACCCACCTTAAAGAATGCAACGTGAGATAATACAAGCCTTCCAGATCGAGTATTTTTGGCATGATCTAATGAGTCAGTACAAGACAAGTCAAACTCGTATAAGGATTTTTCAGACAAAACTAATAGCTTAGAGTATTCAACCAAAACTTCAATCTGCGTGACGTAAACCTTGCTAATGACCATTGTCGGATCTGAGCAGATCTTTTCGCTAGAAGTTGCGCTAACAGAACGAACTGTTGAGACCCAAACACCTAAATCAGTTCCGTACAAATGCTTCTTACCTCCATAGCAAGGTACTGCGCAATTTATCTTATTATTTCCATGAAATCTTCTCGTTTCATATCTAGATGAAGAAAATACATCACCCTCTTCGACTAATTTTTTTTGTTGAGTCGATATTTGCTGTAAAACTTGACTCTGATTTGTCAAGTCATCTGCAAATAAGCTAGCATGGACTTGATTACGTCCTAATCCTAAGAAATTCATTTGAAACTTCGTAGATGAATTATTCATATAATTAGATGATTCAACTTTATTTCTCAAACTTGTATCTGATATTATCAGACCATCCAAACGATGGGGCAACAAGGATCTTACGGTTGGTATATCAAATCCACTATTAACAAACAATAATGGTAAGTATATGGGACGTTCAAATACTTTGTATTGCTCCCTCTTATTCTGAATTTTGTGTTTCACTAACAAAAGAGCATGCTCAAACAAATACAAATCAATCTTTTCGTTATCTCTCTTTCGGTGCAACGTAACCTGATAGACAATTCTATTGCTGTATGATAATTTAAAATTATACTTCTCTTCTAGCACTTGCTTACCTAATAGTCTATGCAATACCATTACCTTGTGCCTATCAGTACTCTCACCTGTTTGAATATTGATCTTGTTTAAAACTTTTTCAATTTCTTCCTTGGCTTTAATTAAATCATCATAGTCAGGTGATTCTGGTTTTGAATTTTTAATTATACCTCCTAATAATAACTGATATCGAGCAGGTCTTTGGATACCTTTGATTAAAAATGAAGATAAGTCCTGCTTTCTTGATTCAGGTTTCTTCTCTATAGCATCTAAAAACCTTGCATATTTCATATTAACCTGTTGCTGACGTTCATGTTCAAAACTAGCAAACACTTTATTTCCAGAATATTTAATAAAGGGCTCAAACTTACCAACATTTTCTAAAAAAATGTCTGCAATGGCTGAGATCACTGGTTTTTGCTGTTGTTGTCTTCTCGTCAAGGAATCACTCAAGTTCTTCGCTAACCTAAGGAGATCATTAACTCCGCCAAAAACAGTTCTTATAAATGCTTCCCTCTCACGTTCTGGAATAATGTTATTAGCTGGATTTCGTAATGGCATAATGTAAAAGTCTGTCATGAATTCTAAATCTTTTACATAGTCTCTTTCCGTGTAAATGAGTTCATAGATTAGTTCTTGTCTCATTTTCTCATGCTTATCCAATTTTTCTAAGACTGACTGAGGTACCGTCTCATGCCACAAAGTTTTATTCTCCTCCTTGTCCTGCAAAGACAATCTAGAAACAGCTCTCTTTAATCCTCCTTGTGGCTTTAAGTTAAGACGAGCTTGCTGTTCCAACCTCCTCGGGCAAGCAATACTATAGCATAACCTGTTACGAGTACAAGTAGGAGAGTAACAATCCGTTAAGATAGTGAAAACTCCATTAACACCAGTAGAACTTGGAGTATTTGACGATTTTCCTTGAAGATTTAGTGACGAAGGACTGTTTATAGCATCACTTGGATCAGCAGTAGTAACTGGTAGACCACTACTAGAATGAGCAGGTAGTTGTTGTTGTAATAACTGTTGTGACAATATGTTTTGCTGCAACATCTGCTGAAACTGGCTATTATCATTATAAGAACCATGCCTAGAATTATTTGCACTATTGTTACCACTATCATCGTTGTAAAATTCGACATCACTGTAAATGTGATTAAAAGCGTAAACTTCATGAACAGAATCTCTCAATCTATGATTGTAAGTTACATCGCGAAAGAATTTTTGAGCATCTAGCGAACGACCCAAAAGCAAAGCTAAGTTACGGTCACTTGTCCTTATTATCTTACAGATGACATCCACAGCCATCTTTCCTGTGAAGGTATCGTGGTACTCTAAACCATCCTTTGTATTTATAGTCAAAATAATTGATTCTTTAAACACTCTAGCGACTCTTGACAACAATGCCGGATAAACAACTGGCTTTTTAGGTAGCTGAGCGACGGCTGTCTTCAGTGAGTTTAGAGTTGCGCTAGATGGATTTCTGTCTAACTTGCTGCTCTGTAACGACGCTGATGAATTAAACTTTTTAGTTGAAAGAGACGATAGTTTGCCTAATGAAGTAAACGATCTCGACCTCGAAGAAAGAGAGAAGGTGTGATGAATGGAAGAACTTGACCCGTTCCCGCTAGAACGAGGCCTGTGGTTAGGCTGTGTGTCTTGTTGCTGTGGTTGTTGCTCCAGAATAATCTTATTTACCTGATTGTACTGATACTTCGTATTATTAGTCAATGATTGCGTCCTATTGTCAGTTGGTTTCATCAGATTAACGCTAGGCCCAGAAATTGGCGAATTATTTACGTAAGCCGTCGGTGAGTGAGAAACAGTAGGTGAAGAGACAATCCTCCTTCCTTCACTTAGTATCCGATTAGTCTGAATCGGTGGAAGGTTCGTTGGTGGTGGTCTACGGGCAGCACGACGTGACTGAGGTACCTGAGGAACCGAAGGATTATGTTGAACAGTTTGAAAAGTCAGCGGAGATGAATCTTGATGCTGAAAACTTTGCTGTTGGTATGATGGTGGGACTTTTTGCTGTGACGGTGGTTGTTGAAATCGTTGTTGAGGATAGGAACCTTGTTGAGGGGCCTGCCTAGAGTACAAAGAGTTTTGATATTGCAGTTGCTCAAACGGTCGTTCCGCTTTATAGCTCTGCTGATTATTGTAAGGAGTCCTCTGGTCACCAACTGGATACTCTTCTTGTTGCGATGTTTTCCTATGAAAATCAGCAAAGTTTCCACCACCGCCATCCTGTGTTGGGCCATTCATAGTTACATCCATCTTATTATCTCGATTAGTTCCTTGTACGAAGCTCTCTTGCGATCTCTGTCTAACTCTTGGAGAGCCTGGATCTAAAATCCCTGAACTATAAGAAGCTTGGTTCCAACTCGGATGCGTTCTGTCATTATGATGACTGTCTTGGTGGAATTGATCTTTATGAGGCAGACTATGGGAGTCATAAAACTTTTCACCATTGGTCACATTCGAGGGCGGTTGATGATATCGATTATTATGATCGAGCATGGCTTGAGGTAACAAATGCGTAGGAATATTAATTGTTTGTGGTGACTGAGGCAGGTCTGACTCCGCCATACCATTGAACGGAGCAGGGTGAGAATAATTTGATGACATCACCTGTGATTCGGGCAAATTTTATATCAGCAAAATTTAACAAGATTGATTTCTATTAATGGAGTCCACAATTATGCCAAACAACAGGGTTAAGATATAAACAAACAAAAGGAAAGGAAAAAAATCTTAAAGGTTAATCAATATTCTTTCGAATACTTCCTTTGAGCCTTTCTTTTATCCTTCAAACTTCCAATCCGCAAATCTGTATGAACTCAATTGTCGGTAACGACTAGCTTTCCTTCCAGTTAAGCGAAAGAAGGCAACCGATCCAATCTCGCTTGTTTCTTTTCGTGTCCCCGTCTTGGAAAATTGTACCTTATATAGTACCGCTTGTCTTCAATTTTGACTAAATTATTCTGTACCTTTCTGGAAATAGTTTACAAGCAATAGACTGTCGAGCAACAATAATTTCGAACGTTTTCGAACTTCTCGTTTCTATTTCTATCAGTCAAGAACCTAAGTCTTTGAGCAGAATATCGACTATGTTGTTTCCTTGTTGATAAGAGCGGTATCAGTAAGAATGAATTTTAATTAACTTTTTTTAAAGTTATTGGCTTAGTGTCGAATCGTAATTTTGTCAGATTTCTATGAAAGTGGATGATACTTCCATTATGGATTCTTGTGCCGCGATAATGTCGCTGTCATGAGAGAAAACGACATCATAATGATTCTCTTTCTTACAAGGATGAGCCTTGTTACAAAGAAGAGTTTATCTTGGGGAAGGCAATGAGATGTGTATCAATACATTTCAATGTGACTTTACAAGGAGAAATGGTGATACAGAAACAAGTTTCGATTGGTTTATTAATATTCATGCTGCTTAACTATCATTGTCATTGTGCGACATAATGCGACATTAACTACAGCTTTGCTGAAACGGTGACATTTATTGAGGCCCCATAACGAGCAGTTAAAATCAGTTACGTTTACTAAGGATAGTATTTCTAGATTATCATGCCGGCATATCACTCTACATTTCTAGGTGAGGAAGGGGCAGATAGCAGAAAAATTGGGAATTTGGCTCTTTTACCAATTCATTCGAAGTTCAGGGGCCCTGCTTTCCCCCCTGATCAAGATTATGACATTGTCGAAGAAGTTCTTGATTTATTTAGAGCCAATTCATTTTTCAAAAACTTCGAAATAAAGGGACCAGCAGATAGATTGTTAATTTACGGGATTTTGTTTGTGAGTGATTGTTTATCAAAACTAAACAAATCGGTGAGTTACAGAGAAGCAGTAAGGATTTTGAATAATTTGTCTTTAGATAGTTTTGCATTGCCTGGAGAGATTGGATTCCCATTGAATTCTATGTATCAGCCACCTGCGAACAAAAATGAAGCTGATTTATTGAGGTCCTATTTACAGCAGTTTAGACAAGAATTGGCTGATAGATTATTAAAGAGAATATATAAAGATGATGAAACAACTCCTAGCAAATTTTGGTTAGCTTTCACAAGAAGAAGATTTATGAACAGAAGTTTATAGATATGTTATTACCTTTCTTTAAGTACCACAAATGGAATCCATACTCCAACTCTCAGTTTATATTCTAAATATTCATCTCCGAACATTCTATTAATTAGAAACCATTCTTCAAATTCAATTCTGACTTTGAAAAAGTAGCCAAGGCTAATAATAGTAACAACTAGACTCAAGGAATTCTCTAAGAAGAGTTGGCACCCAATGCTGAAAAGCCAAAATCCAAGATAGCTCGGGTGTCTGAACCAGCCATAAATTCCTGTTGTAATTAATTTTGTTCTATTCTCTTTTTCAGTTATAATTATATGAGAAAAAGATTCCCCACAAGTCGCCATTGCTAGTGTCCTCATAAAGAAACCAATGACGATAAGAAGGAAGCCAGAGCATATCAAATACCAGCTTCTTGAGTAAGTTATGAATCCGGAGAAAAAGATACTTCTTTTAAGTAAGAACTCCCATACTGTGATTAGCTGAACCATAAAGAACTCTTTGTTACCTTTGTTTCCATAAATTAAAAACAGTTTTGAGCTAGTCCTCGAAGGCTGAAAGAGGGATGTGGTTAGGAATTCATTTAAGTAATAGATACAAATTATGGTGCAGTATATCAATAGTTGAGAATGTTCGGTACAAGTTTCTGATACAACTAATATTATACAACAGCCTATTACAGCTCCGAGAGTGAAGGACACTAGTGCTATCTCGTGTAAAGGATTTTTCTTCTTATCATAATACTGATACATTTCTCAGTATGCGCCATACACTTGTTTAAATTTTCAGTGCAAGAAAATCTGATTTCGTACCTTATTCGACTAATTGTAACTTTTCAATTCTTCCTACCAATGTCAGCCGAGGGGACTAGATTTTCATTATATGATTCAAAGAAAGTAAACTTGTCTGTTGTGGCTATAAAATCTACTGTACTTGGTTTTCTTTTAGCAGTTAATTGCACTGTGATAATACTAGCATTCTTGAATGTGATTTATGTTCCGTCGACAATTATCAAGATTAACGGATATGTCTCTTTTGTTTGCATTTTTCACTTCCTCGAGTTTATAACAACTGCAGTATTTAATAATTCGAACGTTGACGATGATTCGTTTATACTAAATGACTGGGATTTACATGCTATCAATGTAATCTCCATTTTGGAATTCCTTATGAAGTCTTGGTTCACATCGTTTTCATTCACTAAGATGGGTTTAGTATTGATATTATTATCTCAAATTATTAGAACTTTAGCTATGTGTACTGCTGGGGAATCTTTCAACCATTATATTCAAAAAGAACGTCATAATGATCACAAGTTAGTGACAAATGGTATATATAGCATTATGAGACATCCCAGTTACTTTGGGTTCTTCTGGTGGTTCATAGGCCTACAACTTTATTTTGGAAATATCATAACTCTAACACTAGGAACCTTCAAGTTGTGGAACTTCTTTAACAAGAGAATAGAATTTGAGGAAAATTATCTAACGACTTTCTTTGGAAAGGACTACTTATCTTATAAATCACAGACTGGAACAGGAATACCCTTCATTACATGAAAATAGATTCATTTATAATATCTACTAAACTTGGAGAAGAAGAAGCTTCGAAAAGTCTATCGCGTCTAAAATAAATAATGGCAAAATAATCTAATTCTTTCCAACTCCATAGCCATTGATATTTCTGTACATCATAACTCCATTGTCGCCATCTACATATTGACATGACCTGCCTGATTTCCACAAAGCAACCCACATATTTTCGTCAGAGTGACGATAGTGTTCTCCCATTACCTTCTTGATTGCTTCACTTGCCTCTCTTGAGTTATAGAAAGGAATTCTGGAGCAATAGTGATGCAAAACATGTGTCTCAATAATGTCATGGAAAATGTATTTTCCAACAAAGCCAAATTCTCTATCAATGGTAGCAGCTGCACCCCTTACAAAGTTCCATTGACTTGCTTCATAATGAGCCATCTGAGGATCAGAGTGCTGCAAGTATGTTATGAAAACGAGCCAGTGATTGACGAGAAGGTAAGGTAAAAACCAGTTAACTAAAACATTGAACCCACCAAACAGTTGGTAACAGGTATATAACACACAGAACTGGGTCAAAATACCGATGTCAGACAAGATAATATACCAATAATCTTTCTTCTCAAAAATCAAAGACGAGGGATTGAAATGATTTATGCTCCAAGAAGACTTGCCTGGAAATTTCTGACCACTGACGTTGGTGAGTAAGTAGGAAATCCATCCAAGCAGCTGTTGGAAAATTAATTGAAGTAATGTGTATATTGGTGAATCGCCTACCAAGTCGTCAAGATCTTGAATACCTCTGGCACCCATAAATTGTTCTTTTGTCTTTGGAACGAACACCATATCTCTTGTTAAATGACCCGTTGCCTTATGGTGCTTACCATGAGAAAACTTCCAAGAGAAGTAAGGCACCATAAGAGCACTATGTAAAACCCAACCAACAGAGTCATTGAGCCAGCCGTAATCACTAAATGCTTGATGACCACACTCATGGGCCAAAACCCACAAACCGGTACCAAGAAGACCTTGAACATAGACATAAGCAGACCATGCCAAAAACCTACCGACTTGCGAAGGTATGAATTGGATGTAATTATTAGCAAGATATCCGAAAGATACTATCCAGAAAAGATCCCTGAAAACGTAATATAAAGATTCAGCTGCTCTTCTTTCGTAGCAGTGTGTCGGAATTGCGCTTAATATATCCTTGATGGAGTAGTCTGGTACTTTGAATTCATTTCCATACGTGTCAATAGCCGTGAGATTCTTGCTGGTGGTGTCGTATAAGCTCGCAACGTTGCCTCTCTGCTTGACTTCCACACCAGGGGAAGTTGTGTTGGCACTAGAAACTATTTTACTCATAGTGTAATATCACAAGTCTGCTATTGCTGATTTAATCTCACTGATATTTATACGGCGTGTATGTTATGTGAAAGATCCAATAGTAATATCAATAAAAACGTGTAATTTAACTGGCGTCAATTACTGTTATATATGATTTGAACTCTGTCTACAAGTGGAAGAATGTGACAAAGAGAAAAAAAATTCCTTTTGCAGATCACAAGAAAAAAAAAAATCTGAAAAGAAATCCCAGTAGATAACATGGAAGACATACAGGAAATGATTGGGTTGGATCTACTTTGAAGAGCGTTGGGCTCACCTTGATCAGGGAACGATTATATTTATGTGTAACCATAAAATCTCGCACAATCCATGTGACTCTGCAGTATTTTCAAATCTATTCGGTCCATACAGAGTCCATAATAACCCTATAATACGAACAATTAGCCAACATGCGACAGGTACAAGTTCGGAATTCAAACCTATTCCTTGTTGTAAGAGTCGGCACCGGGGGTGAGGGTGGGTTTTGATAACTATGTTGGGCAAAATCACAAGGTCGCCGGGATGCTGATGTCGGGCTGGCGGACAAAAGTCGGATTTGGTAAGAATGTCGCCTCTGCGACCGACAGAGAATTTCGACGCGTTTGGTTCTCCATAGGACTAGCCTCGTCATCATGTGATGAATATGATCCTATATCGGCCGACTATGAAAAATTTACATATCATGGGGAATGACAATAGTTAAACAAGCTAGTTATCACTACAAGATTGAAGATGGCCACTAAAGCGTCCCCAATTGAGATAGAAAAGAAGCCCATTAACTTCTCTAACATTTTGTTAGGGGCTGGTTTGAACATGGCAGAGGTCACCACCCTCGGTCAGCCACTTGAAGTCACTAAAACCACAATGGCAGCTAACAGATCTATTTCAATGCTCCAAGCAATTAAAGTTGTTTGGTCTAGAGGTGGTGTCCTTGGATTCTACCAGGGTTTGATTCCTTGGGCTTGGATAGAAGCTTCGACTAAAGGAGCCGTTCTTTTGTTTGTTTCTGCAGAAGCTGAGTATCAGTTCAGAAGATTGGGCACTAGCAGTTTTGTCGCCGGTATGGGAGGTGGTGTTTCCGGTGGCCTTGCTCAAGCATATATGACAATGGGATTCTGCACTTGTATGAAAACCGTTGAGATTACCAGATCTAAGCAGGCGCAAAGTGGAGTACCACAACAAACAACATTCCAAGTCTTCAAGGAGATCTACAAGAAGGAAGGTATACGTGGTATCAATAAAGGAGTCAATGCTGTCGCCATTAGACAAATGACCAATTGGGGATCTAGGTTCGGTTTTTCAAGGTTGGCGGAAGAAGCCATTAAAAACTTGACTAACAAAGGGAAGGACGAAAAATTGAATGCAGTAGAGAAGATCGCTTCCTCTGTTATTGGTGGAGGTTTGTCGGCTTGGAATCAACCCATTGAAGTCATTAGGGTTGAAATGCAATCAAAAACCAACGACCCCAATAGGCCAAAAAAGCTAGGAGTTGTGAGTGCCTTCAAGTATATATACAAGAATAACGGTGTTAAAGGTTTGTACAGAGGCGTCACCCCAAGAATTGGTTTAGGAGTCTGGCAAACTGTCTTCATGGTTGCCTTTGGGGATATATTTAAGAAGATGCTTAATGCAGATGGTGCTGGCCATTAAAGCATTTAATTTTATATTAATATATATCTACATTTTAATTCTGACATTAATAGATATCTATATTTGAGTAAAAATCGTTGAATTAGCGCTTATCTCATTGATGCTTTGATCCCCATTTATGATAACAATAAAGCCCACAGAATGTAACCATGAGACCACAAGACTGATGGACAGAGAAATGATTACTCTCCCAAAGGAAGGCAATGAAAATGACCGAAATTCTTTTCATTAAATTAGCAATTGAGTAGCTCACAGGATCAACGAGTCCTAAAATATGGAATGCAAGTAGTGATTGTGAAAAATGGGAAAATCCGTTGAGGATTATCAATGCAAATAGTTTCGGAGTAATGCTCTTCAAAGATAACGTATCATTTCGAAATTCTAGAACGATGTAGAATGGTAAGGTACTAACAAATCCAACTATTGAACAAAATAATAGGATCGTTAACTTGTCCGGATTGTTGTTATGCCTTTTATTAGAGGTAGGCAAAAAGCCAGGTACTTCTTGTGTTACTTTTCTTTTGGCGTATATATTTTGGGTAACGAAGATCAACATCGAAAGAAATGCTAGAAGTAGGCCATTAGAATAAAGTGCTCCCTGATGAGGTTTATAACATGTCAACATAATCCCCAAACTTAAAGGAATTAGAGAAATATATGTTGACCTCTTGTAATGCACTTTAAAAAACAATCTGTATATCAAAACAGTTATTATGGGGGAAAGTGCCTTCACTGTGTGGACCGTCGAAACTGGCACCAAGGAAAACGCTGTATGGGATAATATATGGCCTGAAAACTGAAACAATCCCATTGGAATTATGCTCAAGATGAAACTAGGTTTCGGTGATAGGAATGCCACAACAGACTTGACTTCTTGCATGTTAGGTGTCATACCAACAGGAAGATGTTGGGCAAGGTTTCGTTTGAATGAAATTAATAAATAAAACGCGACACAGAAGACGAAATTTAATATAAACTGAGCTTGTGTAAGGGTAACGGGATGCTTGAAATCGGATAATATGATCTTGCTAGAGTTACTTGATATTATTGAAAACATGTACCAGCTAATGCACAAAGTCGTAACCTTGACATTAGCACTTTGTAACCACAGTCCATAGTAATTGATTTCATGGCCGAAGTTCATAGAAGAGTCTTCTTTCACTGGCGTGGACACATTAGATATAGGCGGTGTAGCTAATTGAAAGGCAGCGCATGTTTTATCAGCAGAAACCACTGATTTGAAGTTTGAAATATGATCGGGCATGTTCACACGATGCAAGTCAGACATGGAAAAGTTAGCATTTACTTGTGAAGTTCTTCTTTCATTTGCATAGTCATATCTGCCGTATTCACTTCCTCTCCTAGGGTCCTTGTCCATTTTGTTTATAGTTTCTGTCAAATTTGCTGGTATGAATAAAAATAAACTTGACTAAAAATAGCAGCCTCAGTAAAAAATATGGATATTTGACATGCACTAGCCCGTTTCAAATTTTAAGCGAATGATAAGTGAAAGGTTACTAGGACTGTAGTGTCTTGACACTCTGTTAAGAATATCTCTTCTGGCCAGAGATAGGATTGATCTCTTTCGCTAAGAGCGCTGAGCGTCATAAATAAACAACAATTATGTGCCGGAATTATATTCAATTAGAGACTTACGTTACATTAAACAATCTCACCAAATAAGTAAGATTCAGTTACAGATTACATTTCTTACATCGGAAAACTAGTACTTCAAAGTCTATTTGATCGACCTAAGTCTCTTGTATTTCCACATAGTTGTTGATTAACGTTTTTGAAATACCTTACAACCTTTTAGTGCCTGAATTATTTTAAACAATTACTGAAATAAAGAAGTACCGAATCAATTGGTAATACGAGCTATATACGTATAAAATGAGTAACATAGCTTTATTCGCTGCTAAAATTCTAATAAAGAGGGTAACAGGAAGCGAAAATGATCCAGATGATGAAATACCTGACGTCTCAACGCCTGATGATGACCAATTAGATGATTCTAATCCTGTGAAGGATGAGATATTTTCCTCTTGGGCCCTATTCATTGTAATATTCTTGTTGTGCTCAGCACTATGGTCATCCTATTTTCTTCAGCAACGTCGAATTAAAGCTATTCATGAGACAGTACTATCTATTTTCTACGGGATGGTTGTTGGATTAATTATCAGGGTTTCTCCAGGGCATTACATTCAAGATGCAGTCAAATTTAACTCGGGCTATTTCTTCAATATTTTATTACCGCCAATTATATTGAATTCTGGCTACGAGCTACATCAAGCTAACTTCTTCAGAAATATTGCATCAATCTTAACATTTGCGATTCCTGGAACCTTCATTTCGGCCCTTGTGATTGGAGTAATCGTATATATATGGACTGCTTTAGGAGTAGATGGCATAAAGTTGGAATTTGTTGATGCTTTAGCTGTCGGAGCCACTTTGTCAGCGACTGATCCAGTCACGATCTTGTCAATTTTCAATGCCTATAAGGTTGATCCGAAGTTATATACAATCATTTTTGGCGAATCTTTATTAAATGATGCCATTTCTATTGTCATGTTTGAAACATGTCAAAAGTTCCATGGCCACGCTGTTCATTTCTCGAGTTTATTTGAAGGAATTGGTTTATTTTTAATGACGTTTACAATTTCTACAATTATTGGTATTCTGATTGGTATTCTAGTTGCATTGATCTTGAAGCACAGTCATATTAGACGATATCCCCAGATTGAGACTTGTTTGGTGCTATTATTTGCATACCAGTCATATTTTTTTTCGAACGGAGCACATATGTCAGGCATAGTTTCCTTATTATTTTGTGGCATCACTTTGAAGCATTATGCCTATTTCAACATGTCGAGAAGGACTCAAATTGCAACCAAATATGTTTTTCAATTATTGGCACAATTATCCGAGAATTTCATTTTCATTTATCTTGGATTGTCTTTATTTACAGAGGTGGAATTAGTTTTTAAACCTTTGTTAATAATCATCACTTTTATTCTGATTTGTGTGGCTAGATGGCTGTCTGTTTTTCCTCTTTCACGATTGTTGAACTTCTTATATAGAGCAAAATTTGAGAGGCTAGTCAACAGGCCTACAACAATGTCTGATCTCGCGTATCAGCAAGTACCGGATGAAATCAGTCATTCGTATCAGATGATGATATTTTGGGCAGGCTTAAGGGGAGCAGTTGGTGTTGCATTAGCGATGGGGATACAAGGAGAAGCTAAATGGACATTATTGGCTACTGTACTTGTTGCTGTTGTATTGACTGTGATTCTTTTCGGAGGAACTACGGCCTCTATGCTTGAGATCTTGGGTATCAAAGTCGGCTGTGTAGATGAGAGTATAGATTCGGATGATGATTTTGATATTGAGGCACCTAGATTACCTTATGCTAGCCCTACCACTCCAAACTTCATTTTGGGAAACAGAAGGTTTGCAAACTCTTCTTCAAATTTTGGTACACAGGTTTATCCTCATGATACAGTGAAATCTGGTGCTGTATCAAATGCTAGCTTAACATCTTTTCAAAAAAACACGGGTATTCAAGTAATGCCAACGGCCAATTCTACAGAACTAGTGAAGCCTGATGATGACGATTTGATATCAAGTGACTTGGATGACTTAATCCCGAATGCGTCTTCTAGTGGACCTGCAACATCAAATGGACTCCCTATTGATAATCCAAGTGGAATTTTTGGTGGATTTTTAGGCGCTGAAGATCATGCCAAATGGTTTACGAAATTTGATGAACAAGTGCTCAAGCCTGTCTTGCTTGACACATTACCAAACCTGAGTAAGAAAAATTACAAAAATGAAAGCCCACATGAAGATTCATAGAGTCATGTCAATGTAGTAAAATTATTATCCTACATCACGTCAAGTATAAATACATAATATATATTCTTAGTCTTAGTCTTTATGTATCTAGGCTATTCCATTTTTCCTTGTTGTTGTTGGTGTGCAATTGCAACATCAATAACCCATTTCGCTAGCTTGAACGTCCTTGCATTTAGTAAAAGATCATTCAACTTGAAGTTGAATTCAATACACATTTGAAAAAACTTATTCATTGCCAAGTCATGCAAAAGAACCACCAAATGATTCAATTTTAGTTGTTTGTATGTTCTTTGAGATTGTGTCAAATAAACAGAGCTCGGAAGATAATCAGAGTAATTCTTTGTAGCCCTAATCGGTTTTTCTAATAAGTTGAAGACCTCGCTTACATGCAAAGTTGTCACACATGAATTTTTGTCCTCTTCTATCGAATGAATAATCAAATCTGAAATCGCAAATACCGCATTACCAAAGTTGACTGGATTCAAAACTCTTGATTCAGTGTCCCTCTTTAAAGTCCTTCTAAAAAAGATTCCAAATTTGCTATCTAGAAATTTTTTGTAATACTGATTGCCATCTTTTTCTAATCTTTCAACAAGATGATGAAGCTCTAAAATAAACCCTTTCGGAGTTTTCAAAATAGACGAGACCCATGAAAAGACGCTGTTTGGTAGATACTTTAAGATATTATTCTCGAGAAATTTGAATAGCTGTCTAAAGGGTGCTTCACTTGAAGTTTCATTCGATGCCTCTGGATATTTTTTCATATCATATTTTGACGATTTTTTTTTATCTTCCTTATGGGCATTATTAAGATTAGAATTACCGAAAATATCCCTACCTGTACTACTGTCCTTTGGTAATGGACTGATTAACCCATCATCTAACCTCACAGTATCCAGTTGCAAGTACTTCAAGTCAGATGGGGATCTATAGTTGATTCTTGCGGTAGTACCTTTAATTACTAAAGAACATTCATCAAGTATTGCAGGCCAGATGAATCCGAACTTAGAATGAGCGCTATATATGGCTACCCGCAACTTTACCCCTTCTGGGTCATTTGTGGAGGCAATATAAGCCAATTCTTGAAATGCAGCTAAGCGACTTATCTGATATTGCGGTTCAGTACTTCTCAATCCCGATAGCAATGTATTTATAGGGTCTGAGCTGTATGTTGAAATCGGTTTCTTACCATCTAAGCAGCCAATAGTAGAATACACGTTGTATACATGGTTAAGTATTTCCCACGATAGAAGAACATGGAAAGACACGAATGAAATTTGAAACAACACTCTAAAGGACAAATAAAACTTTGGAATTGAAGTATCCAATCCACATGCAATCAATGCTGGCCAATTAAATTTATAAATGATTGGCCTTGTTATGCAATACACAATTGGGCTAGAGAGCCCGACAATTAAATTCAAGAATATTGCATTGCCTAATAGATTTGGAAGTTTTTTCATCAAAGAGTCATCTGGTCTTACCTTAGATATACCATATCTAAAATTAAGCCTATTGCGTTGGAAAGTCAAGTGCTGTGCTGAATAAATGAATGCTATGTACACAGCATGAAACCAGTAATGGACCCATTCGTCATTGACAATCGGTTTGCGTCCATATTCTTTTGATAACACAGCATAATCATACTTAAAGCTTAGCTGCGATATGAACACCAGGTACAGTACTAATGAAGACACCGAGTAACATAGTACGATTATGAAGAATTTCTTCGATAATAATGAGTAGTAAATTTGAGAACCCAAGGTCTTGAATGGTGTGAATTCAACTGTAGTGTACTTGTCTCTAGATATTTTAAGGGTCATGAACCCAAGAAATAGTAAGGGGCCCCTTATTAATATAGTAAGTAATAGATTCCACCAAAAATGTCCAAATAGGACTCTTAAACTAATTGACAAAATCACTGCCAAAAGACCGACCACATTTTTGAAGTACCCCATTCGTTTGATCACTACCTTAGAATAGTAGTAATCATAAGAGATGTTCCTCTTACCACTAGTCTGGTCTGACATCCTTGTAACAATAATAAGTTCTTTCTGACTGTTCTATGTGGACCCTAAAAAGATAATATTGCGATACTACCTATTTGCGAGGCACACGACCAAATACACCTTTGAAAAATCTATCGTTTACAAGGATGTGTATTTCTATTTACATGTCAGTGGACAAAGAGTTAAAAAAAGAATTTATGACCATACAATCATTGTTCGAAACTTATTGCCAATAGCAAATCAATTCATTTTTTGGTTAATGGCTAATTGAGCCTCACGTCTTAACCTTTCGATTTCACCGTCCAAAGTATGCTTCACAGTCTCCAATCCTGGTTCACCATTGATCTCACCTAAAACCTCGTCAAGAACCAAGCCCTCGTTGACGTTGGCATTTGCAAAAGCATAAGAATAACCCTGTAATTTATTTTCAATGTTCAACTGGTTACGTTCAAATTTAGAAACATTTACTTCAAATGCTTCTTTAATGGCATGATCGAGTTCTTCCTCAGTTGTTATGAATTTGGAAGCTGCATGATACAATTCTAATATCTCGTTAGCTTTTTTCTCTTTTACTTCCAATCTTTTTACTTCTCTATTCAAGATTCTTTTCTCTTCGAGGATCTCTTTTTCCTCTTCAGTTCTCTGTCTCATTATGGGTCCGCTTAAGTAAGAGTCTATAGTAGGCAAAGTCAATCTTGTGGCTTCAGTTTCCTCGTGCGAAAAAATATCTTTCTTGGCCTCTTTCTCCTTTGCTTCTTTCTCGGCTTTCAATTCTTCGATCCTCTGTAATCTTTTTGCTTCAGTAATGTAAGCATCTTTCAAATGTACTCTTCGGATTTCGTCTCTTTTCAATTTCCATAATTCATCGTGGGACAATTCTGACTCATTGACTATAGCAGGAGAGCGGTCTTCTATATTCCTCTTGATCCTCTCTTCAACAGTCACAACTGGATGAGGTACTGGTTGCCTCTGGAACTTAAATCCTCGTTTTTTGGGCAAAGGAATGCCTTCGGCATATCCTTGTTCTATCTTGGATTCTTCTGCAATCTCATCATTAGTCTTAGGTCTTATTGGATTTCGCTTAAATACTGGGCGAACCCTGGGTAAGATACCTGATTTCCCGCCGTATTTAAGAGCCCGCTTACTCATTCCAAAGATTATTATTACCCTGTTTTTTCTATTATATATTATATAGCGTAGAAATATAGAAAATTTTGAGAAAGTACCGACCGTGAAATTTTCAAACTAACGGTTCTTGCACGATTGCACTCTAAAGATAGCGAAATGTTGATCGATGATGCTAATGGAAATCAGAAGCAATATGCTGATTTTGGTTAACTTGAAGGAGTACCCCAAGTTTCAAAGATTCTCTCCAGAACCACTTTGCCTATTTTCTTGTTACCAACCTGATTTTTGAAGAGCTCCAGTAGAAGTTCCCTTTTCTCCTTGTCACTTGTACAACGATGTTCAGTATGATAAAAATCTAATAATCCTTTAGGAGTTTTAAAATAAGACTGAACTGTTACTGCTCTTTCCAAAGAGACGCCTTTTATGGCCATAAGCATAGAAACAAACATCTCTCTTACCGTCATCATACCATTTTTGGCCAAAGAATCTTGAAAAGTGGAATATAAGTGAACACATTCATATGGCGTGGATCTGCTCTCAAATTCTTCTCTAAATTTTAAAAGAAGCAGAGCGTATTCTGCTTGAGTATTCATAATCCGCGGTCTTAGAACAATTAAATTAGTGTTACGTCTCTTAAAAGCTAGTTTGATCACGTTAGTTAAGGTAGCAAGTAAGCTAACAGTTTCTTCAATCGACTTGGACCGTTTCAAGTTAAAATTAGACGTTGTCATTGTCATAGACATTGATGTTCTGATTGCATCTTTCATATGAGCGACTTTTTCTATGCCAACTTCTTCAATGATGTAATAGAAGTACTTCATACCTGTCTTTTTTAATCTATTTTTTTGCTCTTGAAAACGGCCATCTTTGATCGAGAATGCCAAATCATCTAATTTTTTCCGTTCACAAATATAGTTCAATACCACCTCTCGTTTTGTTTTTTTACGTCTTGCTATCCACAAGGAATCTCCTACGGATAAAGATCTAACTTCGCATTGAATACCCAAGCTCTCTAACCTTTGTCTAAAGAAGTCACGCTCCTGTTGGCTTCTAATTTCTCTGTTATCTATCAATAAGATAATTTCGAACTCTGATTCCAACCATATGTCATATTGTATGCCTTGAAACAGTTTATTAGCAATATCATGGTGCTTCGAATCATTCAAAGCCTGAATAGTTTTCGACTCCTGCCGTTGAATATTATCATTTGACATACTTGAACGATTTTTTAGAGGTGAAGAAGCAAAGTTGCTGTCAAATAGAAATGTAGCACTAGGGTTATAATCCTCAAAGATAGGAACCTGTTCTTTACTTTCAGACCCTAATTTTGAGAAGTCTGACAAAACCGTTCTCGTGGGAATAAATGGACTAACTCTTATCTCGTTATCAAAAGAGATATCTGTGGCACTGCTTCTAGGTGGAGATGAATTGATCCCCTCCGCTTCCTTGAGTTTAGATGCGAGCTCTAAGCCCTCTTCAGTCATGACGTATAATTTAGGGGACCTCCCCATGCATCCGACTAGATCATGCTTTATAAGAATTTTTATGGAATCCCATGCTGAGTAGAAATCGCTATTAGAAGGGTTCGACTTAAATGACCTATCACAATATGGTGTTGCAACTTTGATTATTTCATCCTTGCTCAATCCACGAAGCCCTTTATCTCTCAAGTATAAAGCAATCAAAATAGCATATCCTCCAGAACGTTGCCTAGGAACGTAAGGCTTCTGTTTTCGTGGTCGCTTATTATCATTCCCTTTCGTTATCTGCGCTGTTCTTTTATCTTTGACAGACAAGGTAGCTGGGTCAAATGCTTCAGGATATCTCACTCCATTTTCAAGACAATACTTTCGAAGACGGTTTGTTAAAGATAAAACCGTCTTTTCCCCAACATATTGTATCAGTTTCAAAGTTTTGGGATCATTAATGGGCCCTTCATGGTGTCGCACTCTATCTAAAGCCTTATTATAAAGTAAGGCCGCTTTAGTTCCTTTTTTTGTTGCTTCTATCGCTGCTTCTTCGAGCCAACCTATAAATAACAGTTTCAAGTCATTAACTTCTTTCGACATTAGACCCCCAAGTCTAGAACTGTAGTTTCAATTGCACCTCTTGTAGATTTTGATGATGTAAACAAAGTTTTAAGACTCGTTTGATTTCTTACACAAACTTGAGATGCTTTCATGAAAAACAAAAATACGCTACAAAAATCTTCGTACTTTCGTAGACGAACATCTGAACCATTATGTCGTCTTCAGGGTCTGGAAAAGCCTCGATGCTTCCTCCCATTAATCTTATTTTTAAATGCTTACAACAGCAATCAATCGTTAATATCTGGTTATATGAACAAACTCATATGAGAATACAAGGTAAAATTAGAGGATTTGATGAATTCATGAATATCGTTGTCGATGATGCAGATGAGATTTCTACGTCCGATGGTGAAACTGAGCACTTAGGACGAATATTGTTGAAAGGTGATAATATTACTTTAATTTCATGTCCAGATATTTAATAAAGACATTCTACTTTATATTTCTACATATTCTTAAATATCCATGACATTGTAAAATAAATGCATCATAATCTTCATAGGTTGATAATCCAGTTGGACTAGGCAAACATTTCGACTATCTTGATTTCGAATGCTCAAAAGTGACTCTTTTTTTCTTTCTTGGACTTTCTACATCTCTTTCCGGACTATTGGCAGCCTGTCGATTGTAACGTAAATTATAACGTTTCCTTCTTTCTTCCTTTGCAATTATGATTTTGTAATTCGAGATCTGTTGTAATCTATGATTGGAATTATCTTCCTTCTGGGAACTCGACTTCCTTTTTGGATATTCCATATCAAACTCTGAATTGAATTGTTGAGAGCATAGAAGTTTCGAATCATTGTTCTTATTGGTATGTGGATTGTTCTTTAATGGCTGCACTTCTACCTCAGAAAACGTGTCCTTTTCTTCTTCTTCTTTTTCTTCTTCTTGTTTCTTTTTAGCGTCATCATCTTCCAGAGTAACGTCCTTAGAGTTCATTCATGCCAGAGCTAATTTTTGTGATAACTATAAATAGATTCAATACCTCAAACAAACTAATTACTGGTTCAGGACGTGGGATCGCCACATATGACTAGATATAACTCTGGTAACGCTTAAGATTATAGTTATATTTGACCTCTACTCGCCTTCTTCTGAAACTTTCCTCAAATGTAAGTGTGCAACACGTTAAAAAAAAATGATTACGTCGCGCGCATAGACAAACAAACTAGATACTTACAACAAACTACTGATTCTGTTCTCTAATTTTGATTAATTAAGATAGCCTTGTGTTGATCATGAGTGGCTCTACAACTTCCAATAATCAGCAGCCTTTCAATCATCCCGGTGCTTCTCATACGACTCGTCAAACTGCAAGAGGTGACCCCCAACAATCCATCAACAACATAAGCAATGATGAAAATCAAACGAATTCGAATGGCGGATATCGTAATCTAAACCATAGGGACCTGACCCAGCAGACATCGGGATCAACGAGGCCATTTAAAGCGATCCCCTATACATATGAACAGCAAGAACGAATTCAGCAATTGCTTGACAAAGTTTTGGGACCAGAATACGTTAGTTTTCGTCCCGGCGGCGGAGGACAAAGTGTATCATATATTGAAGGATGGAAGGCGTTAAATCTAGCTAATGAAATATTTGGGTTCAACGGGTGGAGCTCGGAGCTTATAAGCTCTCAAGTAGATTATTTTGACACGCATGGAAACTCTGGTAGATTTTCTATGGGCCTTTCTGTTGTCGTAAGAATTACTATAAGAGATGGCACCTATCATGAAGATTTTGGGTATGGGTATATTGATAATGCCAAAAGTAAAGCTATGGCTTTCGAAAAATGTAAAAAGGAAGCATTCACTGATGGTTTAAAGAGATGTTTACGATGTTTTGGAAATGTTCTTGGGAACTGTTTATATGATAAAACGATAATTTCTAAGATGCAAAAGGTGAAACTTCCCCCTGTTCAACTAGAAGACGATAACTTTCATAGAGATCCTATGTTAGTCAAAAGAGAAGAAAGAAAACGACAAGTACAACGTGTTAATGTACCGGAGTCTACTCCATCAAATGTGGTCAATAAAAACCGTGGTCAGCATGAGATAAATGGGCGTAGTGAAGCAAGGGATCAAGAAAATATGAGATATAAGAAGGAGGATCGTGGGAGTCACTTAAAGAAAAATGCAGAAATAGTAAGCGATTTTGATGACTCGTTTGTATTCAGTGATGATCAACCGGTAGATATCGATCATGGCCGCAAAGTTGCTAGAAAAAATGAAATAGATGACGACGAATTAGAAATGATCTTTCACGAAGACAGAGAATTTAGTCAAGAACAACTGAATATGGATGATAGCCCTGGGATTCGGAGAAGCGCTTTGGATACTGATGTGTACTCCTCTAGTGATGCAACTTCAAATATAGTTTCAAATTTGTTGACTGATAATTTAGCCACTCCTCATCAACAAAAAATCGCCTCAGAAGCTCCTCTTTTTGTGAGTGCCAAAAAAGCAGATCTTATTCAAAAAGGAACCGACGTTCAGGGAAGCAAAATTCCAGAATTTGATCCGAAGTTTGTATCACCAAATATAAGAAGGACAATTGATCCAACAAAATCAGTCCCAGTAAAAAGGTCAGAGGTTTCAGCACTTAACAAATCCACTAATAAACCTGATGCACCATCAGTCCTCAGGCAAAGTAATCGTCTCAACCTGTCATCATCTTTAAAGCTGGTAAATAATTCTAATTTGGGAAAACGAATGGTTGGCTTGCCTCCGTCGCAAAGCCAACCACAGAAGAGACTACGAAGAAATCTAAACAGTGATAATAGTGAGCTGTTAGTTGATAAAGAAAATTAAAATACCCTCTTACGAAGGTTTTATAATTTATTGCATTATAGTCGTGTAGCTAGTTTCGATTGCAAATATTTACTAATAGAATAGATAAAGTGCGAGAAAATTATATTTAAAGTATCTGAGGACTCGAGTGACGCATAAATGGCTTTATCATCGAAGGGTTTGCTGTCTGTGGATACTCTCTTGAGACACATAGGCCCCTATAATGATGTCCCAGAAGAATACAACGTAGATCATGCTATCGCTGCCTTAGAAAGCTCCAAAATATTGGTAATCGGAGCGGGTGGATTGGGATGCGAGATACTAAAAAATTTAGCATTAACAGGCTTTAAGGACATATATGTAATTGATATGGATACTATAGATGTTTCAAACTTGAATCGTCAGTTTTTGTTTAGACCCGCTGACATAGGGAAGTCGAAAGCCGAAGTAGCTGCAAGAGCAATAGAACAAAGAGTGAAAGACATCAAGATCAAACCTTATTTTGGAAAGATTCAAGATAAATCCACAGATTACTATAAACAATTCAGCGCCATTGTCTGTGGCTTGGATAATGTTGAGGCAAGACGTTGGATCAATGCCACTTTGGTCTCACTTGTCGACGACGAATTGAATAACTTAATTCCTTTGATCGATGGGGGTACGGAAGGGCTTAGGGGCCAGTCTAGGGTTATCTTACCAACCTTGACTTCTTGCTACGAATGTACGTTGGATTTAATATCGCCCAAAACCACATTTCCTGTCTGTACGATTACCAATACTCCAAGGTTACCAGAACATTGCATTGAATGGGCAAGTGTATTAGAATGGCCAAGAGTCTTTTCAGGTAAAGCATTTGACGCGGATGATCCAAATGATGTTGATTGGATGTATAAAACATCGAAAATTAGAGCAGAGGAATTCAAAATCGAAGGCGTGACGAGACAATTAACCTTAGGTGTGGTCAAGAACATAATACCTGCAATCGCATCTACTAATGCAATAATTGCCGCATCTTGCTGTAATGAAACATTTAAATTTATAACCAGCATAAATCCCATTTTAAACAACTACATGATGTATTCGGGAGATGATTCGGTATTCACATACACATACTCTCATGCTAAGAAACCAAGTTGTCCAGTTTGTGGAAGCTTGTCCAAGAAAGTTGAAGTAAAGAACTGGTGGACTTTAGAAAAGATGATTGATGAAATTAGCGCGAGACAAGAAGTGCAAATGAAGCTGCCATCACTTACCACGGCTCGAAAGTATTTGTATCTCAGGATGCCCGAGAGTCTAGAAGAAAAGACAAGAATCAATTTATCGAAGAAAGTCAATACTATGATTGAAGATGGAGAAGAGATAATAGTAACTGATCCTAATTTACCAATTTCACTCAAATTGATCGTCAAGTTTCTGGGATCAGATTCAATTCCGAATGACATTAATTCTCTTTTGTCATAGCATTATCTATACAAATGTATTTAAAGAGAATTTAAAACTAATTACTTGTACTTTTGCATTTCATGAATTAATAAATCATTAAATCTTTTATAGTTATCAAGATAAAGGTGATGACCACTGTCTGGAATTTCGACAACTGTACTCCTTTTTGGGTCCCTATGATAATTATTTATAATATTGGAGCATAGCTCGCCACCTTTTTTGTCCATCCAATCTTCCTTTCCATAACACCATAATAGCTCGCAATTGATTTTATGAACACCCCGCTCTATTAGAGGAGACCTCGCATCTGCTCCGGGAGCAAGTAAGTAGTTTAACATGTATTCGCCAGAACCAGGACTCTGAAAAATACCATATATATACTTATGCATTAACTTTCTCTCACTGGGATGCAATTTTGCAAACCTGCGGGAGGTCCAACCACTCACTAGCTTTGACCCTAAAGGACCAGCATTTCTTATCAAGGAAAAGGGTGAAATGTTCTGTTCCCACAATTTTGCAAAGTAGCCTGGGACGAATATTTGCCTCCTATGCTTGATAATGGCACCTGGTGATGCCATAATCAATTTTTTACAGAAATTTTTTTTCTTCATAATATAAGAAGCCATCAAATATGCTCCCATTGAGTGCGCCACTACCAAGATCTTCTCCCTTGATACGGAGCCCAAATTCCTTTTCACTAACCACTCTTCGAAAGAATCATGGAACCATTTCTCAACTCCATTTAGGTCACGTGTTTCTGGTCTAAATGGTGGTCTCGATGAGCAGCCGTAACCTAGCAAATCGATAGCATGTATACACCAATTCTTGGACCTCGAAATTTGTTCGAAGTTTTTAATATACAACCCCAATCCACTCCCATATCCATGGACCATAATCAAGTGGTTCAAGTCCTTCGAATTTTCACTTGCACCTTTTGGATAAATCACAAACTCGTTAATATAGTTTCCACAGTCCAACATAGTGCGAACAACACGAGATATTCTGCCGAGATCATCCTGTTCTGGGTAAAAAGGGAGGACTGATAGTAGATCACTCTGAAACTTAAAAACATTGTGTCTGCATGCAAAGTCATGCAAAGATTCCTTTACTGACAAAGGAAAAGTGTTTGAAAAAAGTTTCCTTATGGGTAATGATGTTGGATGCGTCAGACGACGATAGGCTGATGTAGCCTGCTTCGACGGTAGCCTTATCTCCTTATGAACACGTCCTCCTAAGGTACCGTCTGAACGCACGGTAGCAAAATTTGGAAAATGTAAGGAATATTTGTATCGCTTTGCAGTATTTAACATTTTCTCGTTAATGAAAATTTTGAACGAAGATTAAACTTAACCACCTCTAACCACAAATACTATGCTTTCAGTTCAAGCTTTCTAATATACAAATTGCAAGTCAAGTGGACTGCCTGTGATGGCTTCCCTACACATGTTTTCAGTACACGTAAGAAAGAAAAATATGTAAAACTTCAGCAAAGTAACCGTTGCGCGAAGCTGTTGGGGAAGTGAGACAAAATGACACTTGCGCATTGCCGCTCTAGATTATATACACACCGTTTCAACAAATGTTTCCATGTCCAGTGCACGTGCAAATAGTCATGCGCATTTCCTCATATTTGTGTCATTTTAGTATCTAACGTAGACTTCCATTCACAACCCCAGCTTCGCTTCTGAATCTCTTTGCGATTTCGCCTAATATCTATCAGATGCTTCTATTGCCTACACAATGCTCATCGTATACTATACATAACTCTAGAACATTTTTCGTCATAGGTTTGTAATTTACCAATTACTGGAAGCGCCCTTCTACAGCTATTATGTCCTCTGTTTCACCCCCCAATTCGCCAGCACGTAAAATATCGGACGCTGGTTGGCCGGCTTATGTTCTTCGACCGCATGTTGCAGTTCGGTGCAGTGTTACGCTATCAAGTGATGCTTTTCGGTGAACACGTATGCAGGTCGAGCCAAGAAGCATTTTGGAGAGGCTCAAATATTCACAGGGTTCCACCGAATAATTTTACATCCTCTATACATAAAATTAGCATCTGTGCCAAGCACTCGTATATAAGTGCCATGATTATAAGCCTCAGGGAAACGGCCAAGTCTTAGACTAATGTTTCAAAAGTGCTTTTAGTCCTGGAAAAAATAAGAGTATTACTCTTCACATCGTCAGCGCATCCCCAAAACAAAAGTCAAATGTTCGTCAGAAATCCGGTTTCCCGCCCCAGTGCTAATCTTACTTTCCGGCTTATTGGCTCAATCTAAAAAGACAATTTGCGAGTCGGTCAGGATTACGTAAACAAAGTAGCTTTATCTGATCAATCTCTATGCGTGTATTGTATATTGGTCGATATCCTTACCACCGGTATGCAAAGGTTTGAATTAATGAGCATAGTTAACGCAAGTTATCAATAAGGCTGCCCGTTTCCATCAAATTAGCAATATAGAAAAAAAAATTTTGTCGCCTGAATGTAGGTAGATCGAATTTCTGCTCCTTGAAACCCAAAATATAGGCAGATCGCAGGAATGCGATATATAAATGCAAACTCTGGCACTTGAGAAGTTTTTTACCCTCTTTTGATCTTTAGCTAGTTTCGTTATTCAGATTCTGTTTGGAGTATAGGGTTAAACAAAAATAGAAGCTGGTTTGAGACTGAATAAAGATGATGTTGATAAGATTTTTGGCAGTCTATTTCATGGCAATTGTCTTTGGTGCCCAGGTGAATGCTAAGACACACACTTGGTACTTTAAGACAACGTGGGTAGATGCTAATCCTGATGGAACTCTCGAAAGGAAAGTTATTGGTTTCAATAACTCATGGCCATTGCCGACATTGAGAGTGCAAGCTGGTGACCGCGTAAACTTATATTTGATAAATGGCTTCGAAGACCGTAATACTACGTTGCATTTCCATGGTCTCTTCCAAAATGGTACAGGTCAGATGGATGGTCCTGAGATGATAACTCAGTGTCCAATTCCTCCTGGAGAGACATTCTTGTATAATTTCACAGTTGGAGATCAAGTTGGTACTTACTGGTACCACTCTCATACAAAAGGACAATACCAAGACGGTATGAGGGCTCCCTTTATCATTGAAGAGAAAAAGAAATCTGATTACCCCTTTGATTTTGACGAAGAATTAGTTTTGCCTATTGGTGAGTGGTACCATGACCATTCCGATAAGTTATTCCCAACTTTCTTGAGTCTTTACAATCCTACAGGTGCAGAACCAATTCCTCAAAATACTTTATTCAACGATACTAGAAACAACAGTATGTATGTCGAGCCCGATAAGACGTACTTTGTTAGAATAGTTAATGTTGGTGGTTTTGTTTCTCAATATTTGTATATGGAGGATCATGAATTCGAAGTTGTTGAAGTTGATGGTATCTACGTGAAGCCGAACAAGACAAGTATGATTTATATCACAGTAGCTCAAAGATATGGTGTTTTAATCAAAACCAAGAGTGACACAAGTAAAAACTATGCTTTCATGAATAAGATTGACGACACTATGTTGGATGTTATTCCTGATGACTTGATTTTGAATTCAACGAACTATATTGTTTATGATGAATCTAATGATAAGCCAGATGAGTACACGGTTGATGCGTTAGATTACTTGGACGACTTTTTCTTGGAACCTGTTGAAAAAGTTGAATTGTACGACGATGCTGATCAAACAATAACTGTGGATGTTATTATGGATAACTTGGACAATGGTATTAACTATGCCTTCTTTAATAACATTACGTATACCGCGCCTAAAGTACCAGTATTGCTTACTGCATTAAGTGCTGGAAAGGAAGCAACGAATTCGTTGGTTTATGGAACAAATACCCACTCATTTGTGTTACAAGGCGATGAGACCATTGACATAGTTGTTAACAATCAAGATACTGGTAAGCATCCTTTCCATTTGCATGGACACGTTTTCCAAGTCATCGAGAGACATGAAGAAGTCCCAGATACTGAATCACCTGTTGGCTTCAACAAGTCAGATCATGCAGAATGGCCTGAATATCCAGTACGTAGAGATACTGTTTATGTCCAGCCTCAGTCTTATATGGTCCTTAGGTTTAAAGCAGATAACCCTGGTGTTTGGTTTTTCCATTGTCACATTGAGTGGCATTTGGAGCAAGGTCTTGCATTGGTTTTGGTTGAAGATCCTATTGCAATCCAAGAAAATTCTGAGCAACAGCTCACTGAGAGTTCTAAGAACGCCTGTAAGAAAAATGGAATTAGTATTGAAGGTAACGCAGCAGGAAATTCTAAGGACTACTTAGATTTGACTGGCCAAAATGTTCAAGTAAAGGCATTACCTGCTGGATTCACAGCTAGAGGTATTGTTGCGTTGGTTTTCTCGTGTATTGCTGCCGTCTTAGGTTTAGTGGCTATTGCTATATATGGTTTGGCCGATATTAAAGATGTTGAGGCAAGAGTTGCTAGAGACTTGGACGTTGAAGATGTAATCAATAACGAAGATGACACCAACGAAGATATTCACGAAGAATCGGAAATCCTTCCAAGTTCCAGCGGTAAACAATAAATTACCGTATGAATTTATCAGGAATTGGATATGTAAAATCTTCACTAGATGGATGATGCTTTAGCTTTGGTCATGAAGAAAATGTGTGTGTGTGAACTAACCACTGCTATGCATCGAGTCAACTAGTCGCTATGAAATAAGAAAGATTTTTCATTATTCTTGATTATCCCCCAAATCACTGTACGTATACCCTATACGTATCCTTATACTCCAAATTTTTTTTGTTAATGAATGGCTCGACTCTCCCCTTTTTTTTAATTTGTTAATAATAAACGCCCCCCGCCCTTTTTGAATTTGTTTACTTCATCGTAAGTATGTTGTGTACTATTTTTGCTGAGTAGTAAAAGGTATTTTGTTGTAGTTGCACGAATTGAGAATGAGAAACACTTTTATTTTAATTGTAAAACACAGAAAACAAAGAAGGCAACCCGATTACATCAATATTCCATGCTTGGAGCTATCTACATCACGGATGCTGGCAGCAATTTGGTCTTTGAGTACTTGATTAATCTTTCATCACCTAGCTTCAAGTCGCTTTCTAGCATATTAAGTCAAAAGTCTCGACCAGGCACTGAAAGCGCTCTGTCATTGATCGAGATTAATAAGAACTATTATGTAACATTTTCAGATATTAAAGGCTTGCGGTTATATGTTCTCTGCTCGAATGAACATGCATTCAATCCCATGGTACCATACATTTTCATGAGTCAATTAGTTGATATCATGGAAGAATATTTTGGAGCTCCATTAACTTCAACAAAAATCGATGCGAACAGTGACACTTTAATGCTTCTATTAAGCGAAATGGTAGACGATGGAATACCAAATATTACGGATTGTAATGCTTTAAGGGATATTGTGCCGTTCAAAAGTTTGCTTTCCAGAATTTTGAGCACACCGAATCGAATTGCAAAGGCATCTTCTCCCAATCCTTTGAGTCAAACATCTGAAACTAGCAAAGAAATACTGCTGATCCCATGGAGGAGGTCTAATGTGAAATATACCAATAATGAGATGTATGTTGATGTTATAGAAAACTTGAGCGTAATATTGAAGCCTATATCCAGAATCGCGTCCGGAACTCTATCATCTGTTAAAGCATTTGATTCAGCATTTTATTCATCTTCCAATTGGAAACCTGCTACAAGACTTATACCAATATCTGGATTTATCGATGGAAAGGTCAATTTTGTCTCTCATTTAAGTGGTGTACCAATGTTGCAAATGGTGCTTCTGGGTAGAGACTTAGATAAGATAACCCCGAGTTTTCATCGTTGTATTAAGGTTAAGAACTGGATTGATAATCCTGGCCACATGTCATTCATTCCCCCCGATGGACGAAGTACACTAATGAACTATAAACTTGATTTGGACACAATGAATAAGTCATATCAACAAGAAGTGTTGGATTTAATAGATATTGATTACCAATCTGGAGTAGGTGTAAACCAAAATGAGTTTCAGATCAAGCTATTCATTAAAAGCGATATGAATATAACCAAAATAGACAATTTGATGATTGAAATACATGTTGGATCCCGGGCAGACAATGAAGATGAACTGAAAATCGACATGAGAGATATAAACATAAAGACAAATCGAGTAACTCATGGGGATGCAATGCCTAAGGATAAGGGGAAAGTGGAGTGGAACTTGCGAACAGTTTCCACTGGGATTCAGGCAGTCTTCGATGGTTCCATAAGTGTGGGTCAAGCTGAAAATACAGTTTCATTTGATAATCAACCCCACACTTCTGCCGATTTGATTTCCATAGAAGACAATGTCAGTGAAAAAAAATCAACGAGAGCTCCTATATCTTTGAAGCCCTCTTTTTTGAGACTATCTTATTCACATAAAGGTAGCGTTCCCAGCGGCTGGAAAGTTGATAGTTTGAAGATTGTGAGTGCAAAAGGTTTAGGTGACACTGTGAAGCCTTATAAGGGTGTCAAATATATAACTAAAACTGGAAACTACATTATTCGTTCTTGACGAAATTCATATTCATTTAGGACTAATATAGAAGTATTTGAAATGACCACATTATCAATAAGCTCTATAGTAAAATCATCTGTAAAACTTGCCCCTCTGAATTGGTTAACGTTATCATGTATTGCCAAAATAATGCTTGAAATAAAGGATTTACCATTGACCTCTAATTGGACTTCTTCTTTTTTGCCTTTTCTTTCTGAGAACTTTTGATTAAGACGCTTCCAATAAAAGATCCAACTCCCAAACCCGCAATAAGCAAGAGAAAAAAAGGAAGTTTTATTGCATAGTCTCTTGGCAAAAACAAAGAATTAAGGATATTGCTTTCATCAACGAATGGTAATACAAAAACCCACACGGTGTAATAAATGAATACTGCGGTAGCAACTGCGAGCATGGCCATGCCAACTAATTGATCAAAAACCTAAAAATATCTGATTAGTAAAGCTCCATTGTTTCAAATCTCGCTATTTATTTAAACTTACCATAGTATTTTACGAATGTTTACAGCATCACGGCGATTCTGTTTATGATTAAAATTGAAGTCTAAAATCTACTAAGTTGGATCACGTGCGCTCTATTTTTAAAAGATTATGCTGTCACTAATCAGTACTGAGTACACCTTAACGGCTAGATGATCAGTAAGTATGTTCAACAAATTTAAACTGAGAAAGGCTCCTCTTTCCTTGAGCTCTGTTTCGAATGCCTTCAAGACTTCGGGCATACAGGGTCTAACTCCAGATGACATAAGCCCAAAACATTTGGGAATTGTGATGACTGCACAACTTGGGTTGCCAAATAATTCTATAGTTGCAATAGCTTATGACCCTGTTCAATCGCTTCTCGCGGTATCTACACTGCTGAACGATGTAAGAGTTTATGGTCAGGATAGGGTTGAAGTAGTTTTTGAATTTCGTTCTACAAATCCAATGACTTTGCTTAAGTTTGTGAAAGGTGTTTACTTAGTTGCTGCATCACCATCATCAGGACTTACTGTGTTATCATTACATTCTAAAAAAATCCTTGGAACATACCTGCCCTCTGGTAGTATCTCTACCATGGAATCTGATCCATCTTTGGATTGGCTCATGTTAGGTTTAAGTAATGGGTCTATCATTTTCTATGACGTCGATAGATTGTCAACTACACCATTAAGGATCGATAATTTACAGAAAAAGATAATGCCTAAGCAAAAATTGTCCGCAGTTTTATCAATTGAGTGGCATCCGAGGGATATTGGAACAATTCTTGTGACCTACAGTCATTCAGCTATTCTTTATTCTATAGCTGATGGTGATATTGTGAATTCGTTTGTTTACAAAATCTGCAGAGGTGCAAGAGGATTTGACTATTCATATTCGATCACGAATAATGGTAAGAAGAAAATTTTTGGTTCGGCAAAGGAAACTGTTCCGTCTGTAATTGAGTCACATTTCCATCCGAATGGCTTGCATGTTGTGACAGTACATGGAGACAATACTTTAGCGTTTTGGGATGCTCAGTCAGGAACCCTACTTGAAGCGAGAACTTTGGATTATATAAATATGCAAAAGGAAGGTGAGCCTATTGCACCACCTAATTCATTTTCTCCTATTCTGAATGTTCGGTGGATTTGTGGTGAAGATCCTGAGTTAACACAGTTGGCTGTTAGTGGGGGTAATTCCGACCAAAACGTTATAACAATAATAGATTTTGGGATCACCTTGAAGTACAGTTTAGCTTCCTATGAGAAACAAAGTGATTTTTATGCCAGGCCCCAAATGGGTCAAAGAAAAATAGAGATAGCGTTCAACCTTAAAAGTGATTCCTCAGAGAGTGAATATATAACCCATATACTCCCTTTGACCACCAATTGTTTACCCTACTTCAACGGAAATCATAACCCTCAATACTTGATGTTTCTATCGAACTTGGGGTCTCTTTATATGAAAAAATTTAATATGTATGCCGAAGATGGCTTCTCATCTGATCTTGAAGATTTAGTTTTGCCTCCTTCTGTTGCAATGATTCTACCGCCTGTCACAAAAATGTATGTTGTGACGGTCCCTAGAATTCAGTGGTTCGGAGTTTTATCTAATCGAGTCTCCACGAACGCCGGAGCTACAAAAGTTTTGTTGAAAGGTGGTGCCCCAGTTTCTTCGTCGCATTTGCCCAAGGCTATGGGATATGATGAAGGATTCCGTAATATTTTAGTATCTGGTCACAATGATGGAGTAGTAAGATTAGTTGACGTATCAAGAAGTGATCACCAGGATCCTTGCAATACGGTGCAGATTTCACTAAAAGATTGTTTATATGAAGAAAGCCCTCAGTCTATATCAGTGGTAGATGTTTCCTGTTCATTGGAATCAGCGGAATTAATCGTTGGATTGGCCAATGGTTCGGTAGCAATCTGTAAATATGGAAGAAGTCCAACTTCTTCGAAACAAGGTTCTTTTAAGGACATTGACTACCGATCTTGTCTCGTTGAACATAAAAACGGCGATTTCTCGATCCTCAGTCTAAAGGGCCGTGTTAAAGGGTCCCTTACATCTGCCTCCAGCTTTGTCCCAGTTTCGATATTGAACCCTTCAGCATTTGAATCAATTTCATGTCTTAAAATGAGTAACGTCGGATTTGCGGCAGTTGGATACTCAAGTGGAAGAATAATAGTATGTGATGTCTCTAGGGGCCCTGCTATAATAATGAATGCATCTTTGAGAGAATTTGCTCCTTCAGTAGATGCCAATTGTTATGTAACCTCCATGGAATTCGCAATAATGGAGTACGGACAAGATGGTTTCTCATCAATTTTATTACTAGTTGGCACGAATTGTGGAGGCAATCTTCTCATATTTAGAATTGTTCCTAAAGGAAACGGGGCATTCGAAGTCGTATTTGCTGATAAGACACTTGGCTTAAATTATAAGTCTAGAGTATCAGGTCAAGATGATGAATCAGAAATACGCCAACTCGTTCCAATAAATTCAAAGAATGGTGAATCTGCCGTTGCATCACTAGATATGTTCCACAAGCTAAGTCAAGGGGTCTTAATTCCAGGTTTCGTAGTAGTTGCTTCTGATAAAGATGTTCGTATCATAAAAATACCTAAAATGAAGCTATCCCACAAGGTGATTGAAGATACGTGCTTGAGTTGTGGTATTTTCAGGCTACATGGTAAAGGAATCGTTCTTGCCACATTAGTGAAATCCGGATTCGTGAAACTTTCCAGCATCCCTGGATTGCATGATGTTGCTGATGTAAAAATGCCTCTGAGCGTTTATGATAAATGCAAGAATCGATTAGACGCTGAGTCCGCGTTCAGTTCCAGTGTACAATCAACGGGTGACGCTTTCATTGCAACCAGTGAGACTGAATTAATAAACATAAGTGTATGTGTAAAATCTGGAAAGATTAACGATGATCTACCTACGGATTTACTATTTAATGAAAATGCAATTATTCCTGCGAGACCAGCTGCGAGTGCATTACTGTGGGCAAAAGGACAAACTAAATACATCAGCTCTCAGGATTTAGCGCAATTAATAGCTGGTCCGAATAGAAGAACCTCAAAGAATGTTGAGAGCCAATTGGCTCACAACATTAGCCCTGAAGCTAACCCCTCTCTGGGATATGGAGGCTATGCGCCAGCTTCAGAGGAAAATGATCGTGGTTATAAGCCACCCGTGAGGAAAGCAGGCAAGGGTGGTAGAGTGTTTGGCTCTTCTGGGTTTATGAAAGGATTACAAGACGGTATAGATTCCGTAGAGGAGTCCTTCAATGGCTACGCTGGAAATGTTAGTGAAAGTGTGAGTAATACGATGGAATCTCACAAAAAACAATTCTATAACGAAGCTCTTAAGAGTAAATTTGGTTTATAGCCATATATATCTTTCTAGCTTGTATGGATGAAATATTTCGTCTTTTTGTAGCTTATAGTGAGAACATTCGGAATTTTGCAATTGTTTTGATATCAGCGCGTGCTATAATTAATTGTAAACAAAGTGTTAAGCTACAAGAACGTATAAGATAAAGCAAAAAATTGCTAAGGATGAAAGAAAACAATAAAGAAAATGAGCTGGCAGCCGTGGCTAACAATAATGAAGAAAGATCACCTAGTGAACGGAATAATGCTCTTAAGTCAATATCACCAAACAGGTCTCAAACTTTGGTTGGAAAGTTGAATTTTTTACAAAATGACAACATTGATGAACATTTTGCCCAGATACACAAGACTCAGCAAGTCATGCAGCAGCTGCTAGGTGGTTTAGAGTCAGATACAAGACAGGTAGCTCTCGATTTGTCCCAATTGTGTGATAGGCTGAAGAACAACAACCAATATTTGAACAAATTGCTTCAAAAGATTGCAGAAAATTCAGGTGAAACATACGAAACAGGAGAAGATAAGAAGGAATTTATTGCAATTCTTGAAAAGATAGACAAAATGAGTAAAGATTCTGATTTTTTTGGTGAGCAAAAGTATTCTTTCGTTCAGAATGAAATACTGGGTTTGAAACGTGTCATAGAAGCTGATTTTAAAGAACTGATCAACTCAAAACTAACACAAGTGATGGAATCAGTTGAAAAGGTTTCGCTCACATTGTCGACAAAAGAGTCTAGCATTCAATCAGAGGTACAACGTATAATTCAATCAGAGTTTCGGAGACTCAATATTCCGGAATTAGAACGTCTTGAAGGTACCATAATATCTAGGCTTAAAAATGAAATTAATTTAAACGGTGTATCTCAAGATATCTCCGAATTATCGCAACAGGTACAGCATGAGAGTGAAGGAGTAAAAAATCTCCTAAAAGATGTTAATTCTCCATCTACTATTTCAAAGGAAGCACTATCAGAAATAAGGAAAATAGTACTGGAAAATAACTCGAAAGAACTGGTAATAGAAGAGTTGGCGAAAATTAATGAAACGAATTTAGGGAGCAAAGAAGTTTTTGCTAAATTACTTGAACTCCTTGAAGCAAAAGAACATGAGAAAGTCTTAGCGGAATTGGCTGCTATTAAACGAAATATTGAACAAGTGAACCAAACTAACTCTGCCGAAGCAATTGAGCAAGCTTTAAGGAAGATTAACGGTCAAGTATATTCGGATGATGTGAAAAGTGAAGACCAAAAAGGTAACAATCGTGATTCTGTGAACCAGGGAGATCTTGAAAGTACTGTTCAACTCAGAGATGAAACTATCAGAGAACTTACAAATAAAATTGAATCACAATCGAAGGCAATACAGAACTTCGTAGAAATGCGCAACTTGGTTGATGATAAGAAGGAGCTTGAATCGAAGATAGAAAAACTAAAGGCTAATTATGATGCGCTCTGCAAAACTTATGAACAAAAGTTCAACATTCTTCAGCTTTTGCAATTTGATTTTCAAGAACTTGCCGCTAATGTGAGAGAGACTACTTCATCTAGCCCTGAGATGAGGCTTCATCGATTAAATAAGGTGCACAAATTGCATGCATCTAAGATGAATGAAATTCAAAATTTCAGGACTAAAGAGTTCAACTTTGGCTACAAAAGAGTCTTGAGCACTCCAATGAAACCGAATCATCCTCTATATCAATCACTGATAGATATTGTTGATGATACTATTGCATCTAACAATTCAGATCTCGATGAATCATGATTTTATATATATACAGAATTTAGTTTACAGAAATACTGACTTTCCCATCCATGTAGGGCCGTAATGGTTCTGGTATCATAACAGAGTTGGATTCTGGATCATAAAATTGTTCGAGTATTGCAGCTATGACCCTTGGGATTGCTAAACAAGTACCGTTCAAAGTATGAGCGTAATTTAGCTTTCTGTCGTTACCTTCAACACGAATACTAAGTCTTCGTGATTGATATTCTCCACAATTGGAACAACTCGTCAATTCACCCCACGACCCTCTTCCAGGCATCCAGGCCTCGCAGTCATATTTTTTCAAAGCCGGAGCACCTAGATCAGATGTTGGCATGTTGCTCATTTTTGCACAGAGCCCCAAATCTCTTATTATGTCTTCTTGAAATCTGCGGAGTTCCTCTAATTCTTCGCTTGACCTGTCTCGTGTTGTAAAGTGAAATAATTCAATTTTAGTGAATTCATGAACTCTATAGAGGCCCTTTGTATCCCTTCCTCTAGCTCCGGCCTCGGCCCTATAAGATCTAGAAATCCCAACATACTTTATTGGGAATTGTTGAGACGCAGGAAGAGTAGAAGAAGAAAGAAAAGCTCCCAAAGGGATCTCAGCTGTACCTGTCAAAGACAAATCAGAGTTCGAAATGTCGTATACTTGCTGTTCGTTATTTTGATCTCTTGGTTTAAAGCCACATGCATTCACTATTTCACTTTTCACGATTGAAGGGGGGCTGATTAGCGTATAGCCTCTCTTTCTGGCTCTTGACAATCCATATTGAATTAAGGCTTGTTCAAGAAGAGCGCCATCGCCAATCAAATAATACCACGAGGAGCCTGAAATCCTAGCAGCAACATCGAAGTCTACGATTTTAAGTTTCTCAGCAATGTCTTTATTATCAAATTTGTTGACTGGATACCTGTTTGTTGCTTCGTCTTCGGATGAACAATTGATAAATGAAATCACTTCTTGATTATGCGGATCTGATGGAACAGTAGGATCTAGTAAATTAGGGAGCACTTCGGCTTCTTCATGGATCTTATCAGACAAAGCTGTATGTTTTTTTTCTAAGGATTTAAGTTCTTCTTTTATCTCTTTAAGCTTATTTTGAATAGCGATTGTTTTTTCCTTCCTAATTACCTCTCCTAGCTTTGTCCTCTCATATCTTAGGCCATTTATTTTATTTGCTAGCTCTAATTCTGCTGGACGATTTTTTATTATATATTCAAGCGAATCTAGCTTCTTTTGTTCCAATCTTCTCACAATTGACTCTCTGTATTGTTCTTGTAAAGCTATTATTCCTTTCAAATCAAATACTGGTTTCCTTAGGGTGCTTGTATTCTTGATAGAACTTAGCGATCGCTGAACTACTACCAGGACCATCTTGTGCCAAAAGGTTCAAACTTTCTTGATATCTTGAATTTTTTATTTTTCGATACTCAGTGTAATCAGAAATAACGGTCCAATTTAATTAGTTTGGACTATATAATTATATTTGAGCGAATTAGAGAGACTTTCTACTTCACAAAACGCTTCCGCTTTGTCATGGTACTACTGTGATGTCTAATCAACGAACAAAGAAAAAAGATGGTCTGAAATTGTCTATTTTAATTATATATGGTTTTTTGAGGAAATCTGCAAAATTTATCAAATATAATATATACATGTCTTACGACAAAAGAATTGATCTACAAAACTATTTACAAAAAAGAATAAGGATCCTTATACACTGCTTCTCTGTCCTATAACCTCCATAGCTCTAGTGGCGTCACCTCTTAGTTCTTTATCATCTAAGGTATCAGATAAGCAGGTCCAAGGATCTCTAGTACCGCCCCACTTTAATAAGCCATTTTTGTATTTTTCACCAGCATCTCTGCGCCAGGGATCTTTTTCAAAGAGACGTTTCCATACAATTGACGCAATAGCTCTGTCTAACAAATAAGAATAGTAAACTGCCCCATAAGAAAACAAATGAGGAAACTTTCCATGCCAAGTCGAGGAATTGTCGCAAAAAACTTTTAATTTAGATTCCAAGCTATGGTAAACAGGGGTGGAATCAAAAGTTTTAGGGTTTCTTGCAATTATATCTATAATTTCTTCACCATTTAATGCTTGGTCTAGCATGGCCATTTTTGATTGCATGAAGGTCTCACAATGATCCAACCTCGCTCTCTTTTGTTGACATAAGTCGAGCAACAGTTCTGATAAAGGCTCATTGGTTGAATAATGTCTTCCAATTTCGCATAAAACACGCGGATCTTTGCTGAAATATTCCATTAAGACAGATGGTAGTTCAACAAAGTCAGTCAGGCACCTCGTACCTGAAAGATTATGCAAATCAGTTTTCCCTATCATTGAGTGCATTGCATGTCCCATTTCATGAAAGATAGTGTCTACTTGATCTAATGAGAGTAATGTAGGCTCACCTTGACTTCCAGGAAGTCTCGCAAAAGATGAGTCGTTATGCTTTGAAAAATTGCAAATTATGGAAATAACAGGTAGTTGATGGTCCTCTTCCTCGTTTAGTTGTACCAAGGTTCTCATTTCATCTACAGCTTCATACCCAAGATCAGTATTCAATTTTCTCAGACACACAATAGTGAAATGTGAGGGTAAGACCTTTGGAGACCAGAAGTCTAAATATATGTAGCCCAACGTCTTATTCATGTTCAAGTCAAACACATTCAACTTGCGAACCTGATTTTCATCCCAGGTTTCACCTTTAACTGTGGGCTCCGGAATGAATGTAATGTTGTACAAGTTCTCGAACAAGCGAGCCAAACCTGCCATTATCGTACCCACAGACAAATATGGTGAAATGTCCTCAATAGGTTCCGTACATTTCAATGACTGTAACTTTTCTGATAAATAATCTCTATCCCAAGGCTTCACTTCACTAATGATTTCTTCGTCAGATAAATTAGGATTATAACCTTCCTTCAATTTATACAAATTCTTGAGCTCGCTTAAAACACTTCCTTTCCGTAAGGTTTGCTGAAGATTCTTTAAAAATGTCATCACATTTTCGGGGCTCTTCGCCATCTTATGTTCTAGTTGATAATGAGAAAAGGACTTGTAACCAAGCATCTTTGCTAAGATCGCACGATACTGAATAATACTGTTTAAGGTTTGAATCTGGTCCGGAGAGGAGTTATGTATTGCGGTCCAAATTTTCCTTCGTGCTTCTTCTGAAGGAGACGTGGTCAATATTGCATATGGTATATGACCAGTTAACGGAACGCTAATATATCCATCGTGCTTCTCAGGAGACTTTGATTGGAATGAAAGAATTTCCTTTTTTAATCTATTACTTGGAATCGACTTAAATTCTTGTTTGGTCAATTTGCACCACATATCTCCCAACAGGTTAACTCCATTATTGAAGTCAGAGCCCAATAATGATATGCTTTGGGTTAATGCAACAAAATTTTGTCTGATTTCAGGAGCCATATGAATACCTGATCTTTCGAAATCTTGCTTTAAATATTCTCCGACCAGGACTTCTTCTGCAGTCAATTTCTGAACGATATTCTTGTCCAGCAATATGTCATATAAGATGTCATATAGCTCAACATTTGTATTCAATTCATTCATATACTCGAACATTAACTCATGGGTCCTCTGCGCTGCGTCAATCCAGCTTTGGCTAGGATGCACCACCCTGATAAACTCAGCAACATCTATGACTCGACAGAGGATATCACTCAACTGATCCAACTTTCTTATATAGCTTACCTTTCCATGTTCGCTTTCAGAAACATCATTGAGCATCCCATTGACAAGGTTCTTAGCATCTGCTAGCGATTTCTTGGAGAAGTCCACGAGACTATCGGGGCTAGAGAGCATCTCATTTCTAAATAACCCTGTCGAGTTGGTTGAAAATATTGAGGAAAATGCATATGAGTCCTTATTGCCGTTATTGTTCTTCTTATTAAAGTCTTTGAAGTATTTATGATCATCGAAAATTCTTCTCAATGTAGCGTTGGAATCTTGCGGTCTCTCTACAGAAGTAGAGAGAGCCCTCAAGTATGATCGAAATGAAGTTCGAGGAATAAATTCCCCCACACGTCTAGGTAAAAGCAGGCATCTCAGAAGGATCATTGTTTATAAGACTTCAAATCATATTCTCTTTATCCCACAGAACTTCTATTAGAAATGTATAGATGCGTGACTGCACATAAGTAGTAATCCTAAGATTGCAAAATGCCTTACAAGAAGACCAGGCTGCAAAGCGTGGAAGGGCAGGGGATGCAAAAATCAGCATTTCAGCATAGTCTTTATAAGCTTTTATTAATATCCTTCAAACGAGCTGTTGGTAAACGTGAAGTTTTTATGTGTAAATGATGTATCTCCTTATTTGCCGGGGACAACACAGATCATCTCGACGTTACTACGATTCGTTTCCCTGAAGGAAACTAGATGAAATCATCGTGACCAGAAATACCAAATTAAGTGTAGCCGTAAGCCTTGTATTCTCAATGCTCAATGTTTAGTGGCCTGAGCCCCCATAATATTCCATTAGTATTATAGCTGCCAGAACCTGTCAACCGATGTGACACAAAATCCGATCGAGCACGTCCAGGAATGCAGAACAGCCTACTAGTTTGAATTTGGAATCAAGAAGACAAATTTGAAACATATATTTCACAGACCAAGCATTGTCGGTGAAGAAATCGACTCAAGAAGAAGCACTAGAATTGAATCAAGATATCAACTATAGGCAAGAGGGTAGATATAGGATTACCTCTATCGTTTTGGCTCTTGACTTTCTTTATTGAATGTCTGTAGCCAAGCAGCCTCTACCAGGGCACGCTAACAACGGTAAACCTCTGAGTAAGAGATCAGCCAAGGACTATCTGTTCGGCACCAGGATTGGAGAGGGATCATACTCGACTGTGTTTGCTGCGGTTGATTTACATTCGAATCAGACCTATGCCATAAAAGTGTTATCGAAAAGACACATTGTCAAGGAAGATAAAATCAAATATGTAAATATCGAGAAGACTACTTTACATCGGTTGGGACAACAGCATCCTGGAATTGTCCAACTATACTATACTTTTCAGGATGAAGCTAGTCTATTTTTCGTTTTGGATTTTGCGGAATACGGAGAACTATTGTCCATTATAAGGAAGTTTGGTTCCTTGTCTGACCAGGTAGCAAAGTTCTACATGTGTCAGATAATTGATGCTATCAAATTCATTCACCTGAAGGGTGTTATACACAGAGATTTGAAGCCAGAAAATATCTTGGTCGGTTATGATTTAAATTTGAAGATAACTGATTTTGGCGCTGCGAAATTGTTAGGTGATGATAATAATGATGTTGAAGAAGGCATTGATTACGAAAATGTAGAGCAGCCTATCGCTAGTGGGAAGAGTCCTGTACATCGCAGAGGTTCCTTTGTTGGAACAGCGGAATACGTACCGCCAGAGCTTTTGAAGAATAACATTTGCGGATTTGAATCGGATGTTTGGGCATTAGGCTGCATTTTGTATCAATTTTTTAATGGCACGCCTCCCTTTAAAGGCTCTACAGAGTATTTGACATTTGAAAAAATTATCAACGTTGATTACTCCTACAAGCCTTCCCATCCAGTCCCCCCTGAAGCCAAAACTATAATTGATAGTGTACTAGTTGCTGAGCCTTCTAATAGGTTGACAATTCCAGAAATAATGTCAAGTAAATGGTTTCACGGTGTGCCATGGAATGATAGGAACTACATATGGAACAGAAGAGTACCCAAACTTGAACCACAGTCTTCCTCAAATTCATCAATTTCGATGGGCACGCCATATGCTCTTGCTTTCAAAAATGGTAGTAATCGTAACATGAACAAATCTAATTCGTATCAGCAGCTTCACTCACAGATCCAAAGCTCAGAGTTTAATTTGGTACCCTCGTTGGCTAAAAAGGCCTATCAGCCAGCAACTAAGATAAAAAAAGGTTTTGCTCCTCCTCAACCCCCAATATCTGCAACTCATTCTCCCCATCAAAGTTACCAAAATAACTTCTCACCAGTACCAACTGTGTCCCAAACTGGGACCATATTTAATCCTCACTTTACCATGCAACAACCTCAAGTACAACAACCTCAAGTACAGCAGCCTCAAGTACAGCAGCCTCAAGTACCGCAGCCTCAAGTACAGCAGCCTCAAGTACAGCAGCCTCAATTGCAGAAGCCGCCATTGCAGAAGCCTCCATTGCAGAAGCCTCAGATGCAGAGTTCTGATCACAGCATTAAGATTGTCCCAAAAAAGAGCCCAAATTTAGAGAAAAAGTCTGGAAACCCAGATCTCCCCTTCAGAAGTGAAAGGGGTCTGAACAAGTCTTCCACGAACTTTATGAAACAATCGTCATCAGCACAGGTTAATACTCCACCAACTAGTAGTGAGTCACAGCATTCGATTTTCCACAGTAGTAGAGGGCCTAGTGCTAGTGCTACTGAAATACAAGCAGCAAATGCAGCAGCCAGCGCAGCTTCGACTAAGATGCAACGAAAACATACCGAACTGTCATCTAAATCGGCTCGTCGATCGGAAGTGACCAATGCATCACAAGGGAACAAGACAAAGTCCTCATCTATCAAATCCTATAATAAACGCAAGGTCGCTAACGATATTAAATTCAGTGAGATATCTACTCTTCTTTCTTCAAATGAAAAGATTTTAAAAATGGATATGCTTCTAAAACTGTACTTGGGAAAGGACGAAGCTCACAGAAGACCTGGGTCTCATCTCGACGAGGAGTCTATAAATACTTTGATATCAAAGTATAGCCATACTTTGCAAAAAAAATCAGAGCTCGTCATTACAGTTGTAACGAATAAAGCTAGGGTATTTTTTATTAGTAGTGATTTGAATGTCATGCTTATTGATTTGAAAGCAAACCAAGGCAATGACTATCTGATGTATGACTATGAATTTGAGAGCATAGCAGTAGATGACAATGCTTCTATTACAGATGGAGAAGACATCTATGGATATCTAGTTCTAGAGTTGGTGAAGGAGGGTGGGGATTTAATTTTTTTGAAGAGGGTTAGTGAGATGGATAAGTTGACCCTTACAGATCCAATTAGAGTTATAAACAACAAAAAAGAAAAAGTAACATTAGGAGACAGTTATGGCTGGATTGATTGCTTATTAATGGCAAAGCAGATGGTTGCCAAAGAAAATAAAGAATCCAAATCTAAGTCAAAAGTGAAACAACCTAAGGGAAAAGTTTCTACAAAAAAGGTGAGACGTCTGACTACCGAGTCAATAAGTGATTCCTCATCAGCTAATAATAAGGCAAGTGATTTTGCTTACGCTGCTGCGGCAGCTGCACATAAGTGAAAGAGATAATTCAAGTTAGATAACTCAAGTTCGCATCTTCGATGAAGCATATTATCATATAATCAGTATCAATTATTTTTATTCTTCATATTTGGCATAGTGAGCCTTAATTCTATATACAACGATCAATGCAGACGAAAGTGCGATCTTATGAAGTGTAATTTATATAATTGTCTTTGAATGCTTTTAACCAGTCTTTATAGTAACATTTCTCATTGAGGATTTCTGCTGTTTGTTCTCTCACGATAGATTCCACTTCTCTCTCATTTTGGACCCAATTTGCAATGGCATTAGATTGGGCAAATTGTGCTCCAATTTGATCTTCTTTGTTCTTAATAGCGTACGGATCCAACCTTAGATCATAGTCATCTGGATTGATCAGATCTGGCAAAATCGTATTTCCATGTGAACTTTCTGCTCTCAAATGGTCCACATAATCCGAACAAAACCCTATTAGCGAAGATCTGGCTTCCCACTGGGGTATGATCGTATTTTGGAAATAGGAGTCACAATCTTTTGTTGATTTGACTTCATTCAAGTGTTGTCTAATAGTGTCATCTGTTGCAACTCTTGAGAGCCTAAGAAATGCCCTAATACGGCTAGACGAATGACAGTTCTCTGGCCTTTGTAGCTGGGAGGCTTCTGTGGTACCAACTGCGTTCATCGAAGGCCACTGAATGTATCTGAAGTAAGGATTGCTACTCTGTAAATGGTGTGTAGCATTCAACTTAACGGTCGAACTTAAAATTTTGACGGCAAAGAAACTTACATTGAGATTTTATAATTAATGCTATATTATTAACCAAGATGCTATCTCTGGAACTGGGCACAATAGATCTGGCTGTAAATTATGCTTTTGCTTTGGCGGTAAGACAGGACTTCATAGAATGTGAAAGAAAGCTTGACAATAAGCTAAAGAACGACGCCGAAGCGGACGTTACTAAGAAAATGCAATATCATGATTTGATTTCTAATATTAGGCTGCTAGTCACCGTATTATTTCCCAAAATCTTGCAATATTATAGGGAAGAACACTCAAAGGTAAAGACGTCTGATGCAGATTCTTTATTGTTCAATTTTAAGAGCTGTTTTTTGGAACCGTCTTTGACTACATTCAGCGGCTCAAACACACCAAGCACAAATGACATGATCAAACAGATAGAGTCAGAGGAAGACGGAAATACTAGAAGCTGGTACTCGACCATCAGAACTAAAGAGGAAGAAGATTTAGGCATTAAATTTTATCTTATTTTGAGTAATACTTTAAACGTCAAATACCGATTACAAACAAGCAGCTCGATCGAAAGGAGTTCAGAAATCTTGTCGCCTTGTTCTGGACAGTACGTCACAGGGATATTTTCCAAATTTGCAAGCTTTTTTGACTTAAGTGATGATTTAACTAAGAGAATGGAGTCCATTAATAAAGAGATATTTGGACTGCTGACCGAGCAGAGTATTTCTATCGAACAGTCGTATGAATACTTTAAAGAGAATTTATTATTACATATGGAGCTTTTGAATTCTGGTCCAAGATCAGAGAATAGTGCTACTCTCGTTCGTAAGCTTCGAGAAGAAGGTAACAATTTAATGTCTAATCTGGCGTTTGCGCAAGCAATTAAGGTATACACAAATGCCTTAGACATTGCTTCTTATGTTGCTTTAGACCATATTCTTCAACTTTTAACCAATAGAGCTGTTGCTTTCATCAGTTTGAATTGCTTTCCTGAAGCAATATCAGACTTGAATCAGGCTATTTACTTCGATAGAACCTTCACTGCGGCTTGGACTCAATTGGGCTATTGTCATCTTTATATGGGTACCAGTCTTGTGGCTCTCAAGTGTTATCTAATTGCGTTAAAGACAGCCACGGGACAAATTTTACCTCATATGCTTTCTAACGATGATGCTGCAATCCAAGGTTACAGAGATATGAAAAACAAATGCATTCTTCCTCAGTTTGTTCAGAAATTGACTCAGGCGATTCAATTGACTGAAAGGAGAGCCAATCAACAACGAGAATCGTCAAGCGAGATTCTGAAGGTGATTAACGAAGTTCGTAGAATACTAGCTTCGTTGAGATCTAGAGCTTCAGAGGATATACGCCAGTATTTTACTTATTCTCAAAATGAGGGTACTAGCTCTTTTAGATCTGTCGCTAGTCGGACTAATAGAGCACGTCCAAACATACTCAGCCAGGATGTCGCTCAGAACATGTTGGCAAACAACGGCATGGAAACGGTGACAGTCGCTACGGCTGCTAGAAACCCACTTGAAAGAATTGAAACTGATTTGGGGAATCCCAATGCAAGGACCGATAGACCCAATACGCGAGATCAACAATTACCGACAGAAGCGGGTGCGTCAGATGGTGTTCGAGGTTTATTCAATGACTTTGGTGATTTATTTGAAGGCAGAATAGAAATTCAAGGCGAGCCTATATTTCCGGCTAATGCGCAACCGAACACCATATCAGGTCATGGTTCTACCGAAAATGATACAAACAATCAGTCCAATGCTAGGAGCAATGAAAATCCAGTGAGAGATGTCCTTCGCGGTATTCTTCCGAGTGTTGGAAACATATTTTCTCAAGCAATGGGTGGATCTGGACACTCAAGTAATATCAATCACAACCAAGACTCAAACTTGAATGAAACGAACCAACAATCTGAGGCTAATACTTCTCGGGAACGATCTCATGAGCGTACTTCTCATAGAACTACAAATTCTACTGCTGCTCGTCCTGACGATGACATTGATATGCCAGAAGTGCCAGATCTCGATTAAATTTTATTGTAATTGTCATTCGATAGTAAAGAACAATCAAAGTAAGTACAAAATATATTTTCGATAACTTTATTATGATCCCATACAGGTTTAAAACAAGAGTTCACTAAACATGATACATCCCGACTATAGATATAAAATAATGTAGACATAAGAAGACAAAAAAATGCAATTTCTCTTTGAAGTTGTGATCTAATGCATCTAGTTCTTATCTTTGCTTTTCTTCTCCTTTTTCTCCTTCTTTTCTTTCTTTTCCTTCTTTTCCTTCTTATCTTTCTTCGATTTTTTAGACGGGGAATCCACTGAATCATCGCTCTCTCTCTTTCTTTTCTTTTCTTTCTTTTCCTTTTTCTCTTTCTTACTCTTCTTTTCTTTCTTCGCCTTGTTTTCACTCTTACTGTCAATCATTTCAGTATCAGATTCATCATCTGAATCAACTTCAGCTACTTGAGCGTCAGCATCTGCATTGTAAGTAGGAGCTTCTGTAATTTGAATTTTCTGCTGTTCTCTTACAATTTTTGAGGTGGTTCTCAAATCACGACCCTCCAACGCACTCAATCTCGACTCAACCTTGGCCCTGACTTCTAATCCAAAGTCACCAGAATCGTCACGATCTTCTGATAAAGAATCATATCTTAAGGAGACCGCAGCCTTAGCCGCTAAAACTCTGGCAATTTTACCTTTATTTTTTCCTGAAGCTTGTCCAACTAAAGACGCATGATATAATAATCCATATTTTGGAGTATCATGTTTAGTTTTTAAGGCTCTGAATAACGCCTTCTCTGCACCCAAGATTTGAATAGTTGAGGCAGGAGCTTTTGCTAATGATGTCAAGGAACCTGCATGGGCAATTAATCTTGCACCTACTAATTCTCCAACAAGAGCTGTTAAGTTTGGTGCTACGGCCTTCATTCTAGAAGACAAATAACTAGATAATTGTTCCCTATAAGCTGCGAAATCAACAATTTGCTCTGCTAATGCCTTTATATTCAATAAGTCAACGTCAGTAATTTCCGTACCCATAGAAATCTCAGCAGCGGACTTGACTTGCTCTTCAATTTCTTCAGGTAATATTTCAGAAAGATCTGTATCCGCAGCGTTTGACCTAATTCCCATGGTTAAAATGATTCTAGCATATGCAACGGAATCAGTGACAATCTTAGCCAATTCAGGGAAGTGCCAACCGTACCATTCTTTACAACGCATCGCATAAGTATTCAATTCTTTATCTAAATCGTCTAATAATGCAATTGCCTGTACTATCATAGTATCCACCTTATCTGCTGAAAATTTCAATTTGTGGCGACCAATGGAATGTGCTAAACCCAAGGTCATTTGGTTCAAAGCTGGCTCATCCATCCCTGGAAGTAAATCAGGTAAAAACTCTTTGATAGCTCTATATAAATCCAACGAAGCTGCATCTGAAACGACTGAAAAATTCAAACCTAACTTATTAATAGAATTTCCTAACTTTGTCTCAGAGACTATTAATGTTGCCTTCTTATCTGCCTTAGCATCCTCCAATAATTTCTTCAAGTTTTCAGATACACGTCCTTCAATGATGGCATTAGCTTCCTCTAAAGCATTCACTGCAGATTGAAATTTCTCAAAACGATGGATTTTGAATTGCTCTGCTACCTTTTCAGCAGAATTTAAATCTTCAATTAATGTTTTGGACTTGTATATCTTTTTATCAGCCGCCTTCAACAAGGCGTAGCCTGCTGCTGTTTCCGTTAAAACGTACGCCATCTTTTTTCTTTTTTGCTTCAACAATTATGTCTTCCGCCAATTCTACTTGGAGATATAGATCACAATCTTAATAGAAAAGAACGCCGAGTTATTATATAAAAGAAATCAAATAATGAGCTCTATCGTCAAGATGTCCAAAGTTTGTTTGAATATTCAGATAATTGTATGAAAAATTTCATCCGATGAGGTTTAAAAATTTTCTGTTACTATAATCATCTGCGACACAAACCTCGTGATCAGGTGATATATCACATGACGTAGGTGACACAAAACTATGTTTAACCTACGCGTGTCTACTAACATAACTTCATGCTATTTAAACATGCCATTAGTAGGGGTAACACCAAGGATTGCCAACGAAGTGTTGAAATGGATAAGAGGCAGATCGAAAGATCCGTATCCTCTCCCGTTTGTAATAAAAAACCTAGAATAAGACATGAAAGTACAGGCAAGGAGAACAATCCACTACCATTAGATAGACCAAAGAACGATAGAAAAGTAGAAGTGGTTTCCAAGAAGACGAAATATTTTTTCAATCCGATTGATACGTTAATGGAGAATCCTCACCGTATTAGTTCTGAAAAAAAGGAGCAGGTGAAGGAGACTGAAACAAAGAACGTTTCTTATAATCCCGATGAAAGTTATGACAGAATGTTGCAGGAATTGCAGAGCTCAGATGACAGCTTTGAAGGGGTGAAATGGAGAGCCAGCCCTAAGAAACTTATGGTAAGAAAAGTTTTGCCATCTTCACCGTTGAGAGAAGTACATAATCAATCGAACAAGGATTCAAGTGGAATCACTGTCCTCAACGAGCAGGCAAACTCAGTTTTAACTAAATATGGGTCTGATTTTCAAAATATCATGTCTCAAACACCCAGAATAATTCGAGCTCGCTCAGATATATCTTCTGCTGAGAGCATCCATAAGAAAAGAAATCTAACCACAACTGAGCCCCAATCACCGTCTTTAGTCAGAGCAATGTCCAGCGGATGTAAACGCTTCTCAAGTGAGAAAAATTTGAGAAATGAAGAGGGTGGGCCCAAAAAACTTCTAGATGGTACACTTGCAGGAACATTAAATAACTGGATAGATAAGTTTGATATGTCTGGATCTGTTCATGCATCATTATCTTATTCTGACCATAAGCAATCTGATTTGAAACCGAATACTACTAAGGATGCGAATCAAATCGATATTCAGCAAATAGACTTCAGCGATGAGTTCAGTGACTCATCACAACCAAAGGGAGAGGAAACGACAAACTTTGGAGAAAGTTGTGTAGCTGGGGACTCTTCATCCGAAGATCCATTTTCCGACGACGACGATCAAATTTTACAAGTGTTAAATATGCAAGATGAGCCTCGTGCCGTCTCAGAAAACATTGTAATTAACCAAGAAGATGGGAAAAGAAATTCAGAAGCAAAAGAGAATGCTTTAAATGTTTTAGGTCATGAAAGCATTGATGCGGATGATCCTTTTTCCGATGACGATCTCGATTTCCTTGAAGTTAAGGCAAGAACTACACTTGACTCAGAAAAGACTGGACCGCTTGCATTGCAAAACAACAAAACTTCCAGGCATGTTAGTGACTATAGAAGTGAATCAAAAATTTCTTTTCTGAGACGTGAATTAAGGAGGTATGAAATAATTGATATAAAGAGTTCTTCGTACAATGTGAAGGGAAGAAAAAGAGAACAATTGTTGTTAAGTGTTGTTAATTCAACTAAAGCAGATAGCAAATTAATTGTAAGGGGAGAGTATTCAGAACTTGATTTTAATATTGGTGATATAATTCATCTTATTATCACTGATTCTTCAAATGAGAGACTTGTTGATGACACTAAAAACTTATTGATATGGAATCCAGACATCTTAGTGTCAGCAACTACTGTCTCGCAGCAGCTTGGTTGTCCGAGGAAGACTGTCTTATTGAACAGATTCAGTTTTCCTTCCGCGTCTTCGCTCCCTTTATTAGTTGGAGTTATAATACATAGCATATTCCAATCATGTTTTATTTCTGAAAACTGGTGTCTTGAGTTCATGAAAAAAATTTTAAAAGTCGAAATCGAACAGCATCTTATTGAGATTTTAAGTTTAAATCAAGGAATCGAAACGGTTCAATGTGAAATTGAAAAACAACTTCCATACTTGAAAACCTGGTTTGATACATATTATAAAAAGCCTTTATCTTCAAATGTCTCAATTCCAACGAACCATTATAAGAAGAATATTTTGTTTTCTGCTACAGAAGCTCTTGATGTAGAAGAGAATATCTGGTCACCCATGTTTGGAATAAAGGGAATGGTAGATGTTACACTTGAGGCAAAAATTGCATCAGAAAACTCTCGTGGAAAATTTTTATTACCGATGGAAATAAAGACTGGGAAAGAGCATATAAGCCATCAGGCACAGTCGTCTTTGTATTCCCTTCTTTTTAAAGATAGATACGATATGGATGTAAACTCTTTTCTTTTAGTTTATACTAAAGAAAGGATTACTAAACAATATGACATTAGTCCAGCAGATTTAAGATCATTGGTTAACCTTCGAAATAGAATTACTAAATACCTAAAGGAAAACACTCGAGAATTACCACCGCTCATCAAACAGTCACAATGCGATCGATGTGAAATTCAAGAACCCTGTATGGTCATTAATAATTTAATCGAGGATGGTTGCTCGAAAGACTGCGGAATTAAAGAAGACGTCTTCGAAAGCATCAATGCACATTTGAACGAAAAAGCACACTATAAGAATTTTTACAACCACTGGGATGACTTAATAACGAAAGAAGAAAGTATTATGATGAAACTAAAACGCGACCTTTGGAAGTTTTCTGCCATAGAAAGGGAAAGTGATAACGGAAAAGCAATTGGTGATTTAGTACTCAAAGAATCCGACGATTTAAGTGATTCGCAAGAAGAGTTTATTTATACGTTCGAAAAGCTGACTCCTCTATCTAACTTGCAAGATTCTCAGTTGTCTAAAAGCGATAAGGTGATTGTTAGCGATGAAAGCGGTCATTTTGCTATTGCTCAAGGTTTTGTCGTTACTATATCGCCATCAATCTTAAAAATTTCCACCAACAGGAGAATAATCAGCTCGGATATGAAGCTTAAAGACTTCAACATGCTCAACAATCAGTCATTTCAAGGAGTCTTGCACAAATCTCAATTTGTAGGTGGCCCTAAGAAGACTTTCAGAGTTGACAAAGATGACATGTTTCATGGGCTCAGCCTTGCCAGATTCAACCTCTTGAATCTATTTTTGCCAAACGGAGATCATCGTAGACGAGAAGCAGTTGTTGATTTGAAGGCACCGAAGTTCTCGAAGAGCCCAATGAAATATACTGTTGCTGGCCACTTCAACTCAGATCAGCTTCAAGCGTTTGAAAAAGTATTGCGCACGGAAGATTACTCCCTAATCCTCGGAATGCCTGGTACTGGAAAGACATCCGTTATAGCAGAACTAATAAGGCTCATAGTTCAAAACGGGAAGACAGTATTCTTGGCTTCATATACACATTCTGCCGTTGACAATATTCTTCTCAAGGTTAAAGATTATGGAATAGATATATTAAGGATCGGCTCTCCTTCAAAGGTACACAAGGACTTGAGAAGATTTTTACCGAACTTTGATGCAAGTAAAAAGGTTGAAAACTATAATGATTTAATGAAGACGTATGTTGAGCCACCTGTTGTCGCATCAACGTGTCTTGGTATCAATGACATAACTTTTAATTTGCGCCAAAAATTTGATTTCTGCATAATCGACGAAGCATCGCAAGTCTCCATGCCTGTAAATCTTGGACCCCTAAGATTTTGTGACAAATTCGTTTTAGTTGGAGATCATTTTCAACTACCTCCATTAGTTCAACATCATAGTCAAGCAGTCAAAACAGGGCTCTCACAATCTCTTTTCAAAATTTTAGCAGAAAATCACCCACAAAGTGTGGTTGAGTTAACATATCAGTATCGTATGTGTAAAGAGATTATGCACTTATCCAATGTCCTCATATATAATGGACGCTTGAAGTGTGGTTCTGAAGAAGTGTCCAACAAGTGTCTATATATTCCTCACCCTGAATGTATTAAGAAATACAGCGTTGGTGAGATAAATATGAAAAATCATTGGATGCAATGGATTCTCAAAATGGAGAACAAAGTTCTCTTCCTAAATCATGATCAAGTACCAGGAAATGAAAGGAAAGTTGGTGAAAAGATCGAAAATATGGTCGAGGTCGAGCTTACGAAACAGATCGTAGAAGGGTTGATATGCTGTGGAGTAAAGCAGAATGATATCGGTGTCATGTCTTTATACAGGTCTCAATTGAAGTTATTACGAAGGGCATTAAATGCAACTCAAGATATAGAAATTTTGACAGCAGATCAATTTCAAGGAAGGGATAAGGAATGCATAGTAATATCTCTTGTTCGTTCAAATGCAGAAGGTCAAATAGGTGACCTTATTAAGGAATGGCGAAGGGTAAATGTGGCAATTACAAGATCAAAGTCAAAACTCATCATCTTAGGATCGAAATCTACTTTATCAAGTGCCGAATCCACCCGATCCTTTGTGGAGGTCTTGAGTGAGAAAGGATGGGTCTATGATTTACCATTCAATGCGTCTCAATTTTACGACTTTCCTTCCTCAACATTTAGCTCTCAGAATAGTACCAAACGAAATAGTGTCAAAATCAATGGCAGTCAAATTGTGAACTCCAAACTAATTAAAGAGCATCCAATAATAAGAGACATCATAAACGATATCAAAAATTAGACGTCAGTTTTATAGCATTAATATATTCGCATTATATACAATCTATTTTATTTACAACCAGATACTAGATTGCAAAAAAATGGAACTCTACATTGCCGCCTCTGAAATTAAATTGACCTCTGTTCCATCCATTTTCTGGCTGGCCCTCCTGTTGATCTTGTCCATCGCCTCGTTGGTTGTTTCTCATTCGTCTTACTTGTCTCAAAAAATTTTGAACAAAGAAGATTATGAAGAACAATAAAGTAAGAAATATCACAAGGTAATCTCCAATGTCATACTCCTCTTCGACTAAATAGGAATTTCCCTCATGGTGTGATGATGCTCTAGAGTTAGCTCTATTGTTTTTTGAATTCGCTGTCTGATCTTGTATTTTTTCATCGTCTCCAATTTTTTTCATGGTATTCAACCAACCTGTTGCTCCATCATATATTGATTGATTTTTAAACTTATTCTTGAAGAACAAGTATTTAAGTCTTAAGCGTAATAGGGCCCAATGGATTGCCACTTTATTGAGAACAGACTTAGTTTGATACTCATGTTCCTCCCTATACTGAAGGCTTTTATCATAATATCTTTTAGCCATGAAATAGTCCAATGAATTATTGAGGGGGACTAGTCCACACTCATACATATATGCCAAATTGTAGCAGGCATGAGACGAATGATATTGGGCAGCTTTATTATAATAAGCAAATGCATTGCTATAGTCGACTGCGATTTCCGCCTCTTCAATTCCATTAAGATAGATATCACCTAATAAGATCGTGGAATCAATGTTGTTTTGAGATGATGCTTGCTCTAGATATCTTATTGCTGAACGCACTCTGGAATTGGTAAAAGATTTACGATTTTTCCTCAGATAAAGTGGCTGAAGTTGGTAAAGTAAATAGGATGCCGAAACTTGAGCATTTTCAAGGCCCTGTTCAGCAGCGATCAGATAACCGAGTAAAGAATTTTTGAAATTCCCATATCTGAGCTCCTCAAATGCATATCTTAACTGAGGAAAGTAATATTTCTCCAACCTTTCTACAAATATCTTGTAATACACTACAGCTGATGTAGTTTTCTTAGTAGCTGAGAGAGATGATAGCCCCATTTGTAAAAATTCCCCGTAAAGAAAGAGAGCCTCAGTACTTCCACTATAGACCGCCTCTTCGATATTCTGAAATATCTCTTTTTTAAATGGACTCGAAAGAATGTCGTTTGAGTTCTCTTGCAACAAAAGCTTGGCAAGGTTTAATCTTGCTTCGTGGCAATATTCGAAAATATTAATAGCTTTCTTATAATAACTTATAGATGTGTTCGTATCAGCACCAAGTTCAGGTAAAAGGTTGTACTGATACATCAAACCAAGGTCATTAAATGCCTCAGATAGGTTACCTACCTTGCTAGATATTTGAAGCCAGTAGTGTGCTAATTTATAATTTTTTTCTGTCCCGAAACCCTTTAAATACATATGCCCCAATAATGCTTGACATCGACTCAAAAAGACTCGATCGAGATCATTGACCCCTCTAAATTCTCTTGAGCCATACATGACCTGACCTAAGTCAACGCACTCGCTTACAATTTCAAATGCTTTAGTCCTATTTTTAGGTACAAAGTAGTCGCCATCATAATATTCTAATGCTTTATAATAATAGTCAACATATTCATGATCTTCAGCGTCTATTACAAACTCATTAAAGGTAGACCTGGACGACCGATAGCTTTTTGTACTTGAAAATATTGAGCTTGAGCTTTCACTTATTTTATTTCCATAAATCCCTCCATTAAAATCAACTAATCTTATATTATACAGTAAAGTGTCATCCTCTCTATCTCCTTCTCTTTCACTCTCGATGAACTCCATTCCTAACTGAGCCACTCTGGAATAGTAGAATAGCGCAAGGTCTTTATTCATGACTGTTCCAATACCTTTGAGGTTTCTAAAAGCTAGAGCAATTATCGCATTAATACTGCCATTCTCCATTGCAAATTGGTAATATACATTCGCCCTAGCTTGATCCTCTTCCACTTCACCAAATAAACCAGTTGAATAAGCAATTCCAAGCATGAAATAAGCATGACCATTCCCTTCAATTTCAACTACTCGATGATAATACTCGACAGCTTTCGTATAGTTCGTCGGCACTGAAAAATTACCAAACATATAGATATCAGCCAACACAAGTGCTGCGCGTATATCATTATACGCGGCCGCTTGTTCTAGTAAGGATATCCCATTTTGTCGTACTAATTCATTCTTTATCTTAGCAGAATGTGCTGGGGACACGTAGTCTTGGAGTGTGTCGCTATATTGAGGAATATACAAATTATCATCAATATTCGTACCGTCGAACATAGGCTCAGCTACCAGAGCATTAATAAGGTCACCATTCAAGAGACTCATTGCTTGATCGTATTGTGCACTTAACTTTGCATTTGCCTTTCCTGCAAATGCACTGACCATGATAACTACGATCCATGTCGTAACAGGAATAATCCAACTTAGAACAGAGCTTCTTGTCATTTTATTTTCGTATAACACCCTACAATTGGTTCTAAAGGATTCCAGAATTACTCAACGGCTGTTCAAATATTTATACATATGTTGTGGATTCGATAAATGGGTTGATTACCTATTGATAGATCAATTTGAACTTCCTATCTCTTGCCGTTATACTCGAGCATTGTAATCTGTAAAATAAATGTGTAACCTGTAACCTGCATAACATAAATCTGATCAGAGTAAACGGGATCTGGCAACTTATTCACTTGAGTCCGTGTTGACGTAAAAATTGAGTAGGAATCAAACTCAAGAACATTAGTCAGAAATATATTGCATCGGATAAGCTGAAGTTTATTCGAGTTCTTTTCAAGGTGATCTTTCTCAATAAAAATATCAAATAGAGATTGAATCTGACGTATGTTTGACCTACGATTACTTGGACAAGGATCCGAGCCTAATACAGAGGCGATCTTCAGATCGGAGACAATGACCTTGGTGCAATTCTACGTTACAATTGAATTGGCTAGAGATGTTGTTTTTGCTTTGGGAAAGTTGGGCAATGTACATTTTCGTGATCTAAACTCCAAGCTCACGCCTTTTCAAAGGACATTTGTAAAGGAATTAAGAAATAATGATACAGTGGAGTCAAAGTTGAAATATTTGACTAGTGTGATGATAAAATATGGTTCGATGTCCGACGATGTGTATTTGAATTTGCTGGCAGATGTGGCTCCGCTTCCTTCGTCATCTGAAATGGACAATATAAAGTCTAAAATTACTGCAATACACGAAAGAATTGAGCACTTAGATAATTCCTTCAACGGTTTAGAACTCCAAAAGATTAAGCTAATTGAAAATAGATTTGTTATTACTGCGCTCAATGATTTTCACAAATCTAGCCTTTTGGGTTACGACGATTCAACTTTTAGTACACTTGACGAAGATAGAGACGACGTTGCCTTACTCAATCGAAGAAATCATAGTTTGGAACTTGGAAGTGAGTCGGTGAATCTTGGAGACGCAGGATTTGATTCGATTTCTGGAACGATTTCACGAGAAAAAATACCATTGTTAAGAAATATATTATGGAGAACGTTGCGAGGAAATTTATTCTTTCATGATATCGCTATTGAGCCTGAAAAATCTCTTCTTACAGAGACTGAATACACGACGCTAAGTGGTAAGAGTATTTTTATTATATACATACATGGTGATGTCTTGAAGATGAGAGTTAGAAAAATTATTCATTCACTAGATGGAATCATATTTGATAACGTAGAAGGTGGCTCTGAAGCTAGGCTGGAAGTTCTTGGGGAATTAAATCTAAAAATAAGCGATTTAGAAAGTGTCGTATCGAGCACGAAAGATCACTTAATTGCCGAATTGCTTTTATTCCGGGAATCATTTTCTAATTTTTGTTACATCATTCAGAGAGAAGGTGCAATTTATGAAACATTGAATAAATTTGATGAGGACAGTACCAGAAGATGCCTAGTGGGAGAGGGTTGGATACCCAAAAATCAATTCAGTTTAATTCGCCGTACACTCAAAAACTTAATCAAAGAAAAGACTCGTCCGTCTTTACCTCATACGTCTGATTCTCAAGAATCGGTTATATTGTCTGCAGATGAACAATCTACACCGGGATCTAATGCATCTCCCCCTCCCACTAACCATATTTCATCTCCTTTCACAATCGAGGATGGCGAAAGCGACGCAGAAGATGGTAGCTATGACGCTTTAATTGCAGTTATGAATGAACTTTCAACAAATCGTACTCCTCCTACTTATCATAAGGTCAATAAGTTTACCTCTGCATTTCAGCTGATCATCGATGCATATGGTATTGCGACTTACCAGGAAGTAAATCCTGGCTTAGCTACCGTGGTGACTTTCCCTTTTATGTTTGCTGTTATGTTTGGGGATTTAGGTCATGGTTTTATCGTTTTGTTGATTAGTTTGTACTTGATCAAAAACGAAATTAGTTTTGGAGCTCAAAGAAACAAAGATGAAATCTTTGAAATGGCATTCAACGGAAGATATATTCTATTGTTAATGGGGATTTTTTCTATGTACACCGGATTCATGTACAACGATATTTTTTCTAAATCAATGACTATATTCAAGTCTGGATGGGAGTGGGATTTCCCAAAAAATTATGACCCTGTTACTGGAGGATCAATAACAGCCAAAAAAATACCTGGCCGTACTTATCTATTTGGTTTAGATTGGGCGTGGCATGGGGCGGAAAATAATTTGTTATTTACGAACTCATATAAGATGAAATTATCCATCTTAATGGGATTTGCTCATATGAATTATTCGCTATTCTTCAGCTTAGTCAATTATAGATATTTCAAATCAAAGGTTGATATTATTGGGAATTTTATACCTGGATTTTTATTTATGCAAAGTATTTTTGGATATTTATGCCTTACTATTATTTATAAATGGTCGGTTGACTGGTTGGGTACTGACCGTCAACCACCTGGCTTACTTAATATGTTGATCAACATGTTCCTAGCTCCAGGGAAAATTGAGGAACCTCTTTACGCCGGTCAGAAGTTTGTTCAAATAATCCTAGTCTTGATTGCTGCGATCTGTGTGCCATGGTTATTATTGTACAAACCGATGACTCTAAAGAAGCAAAATAACAAAGCTCTTGAATTGGGCTACAGCGATTTACATTCGCAAATTAATCACAATATTCAACTTCATGAAGAAGAAGAAGCAATTGAGTTAGAGAATGATTTAAATCATGATCCTCAGGATGAAGTGGATCTATTGAACGATGACTTCAGGTTCCCAAATGACATCGAACCGCTCAATCATAATTCAGCTTCTCACGGTGATCATGAGGAGTTCAATTTTGGAGACATCGTTATTCATCAGGTTATTCACACCATTGAGTTTTGCCTTAATTGTGTTAGTCATACTGCGTCATACTTGAGGTTGTGGGCTTTATCGTTGGCACATGCTCAATTATCGTCGGTTTTATGGTCTATGACCATCCAAAATGCATTCTATTCTCTGGGAACTGCCGGAGTCGTTATGACCGTGCTTCTATTTGGGCTTTGGTTCATTTTAACCGTCTGTATCTTAGTTTTAATGGAAGGTACTTCTGCCATGTTGCATTCTCTAAGATTACATTGGGTTGAAGCTATGTCCAAATTCTTTGAAGGTGAAGGATATGCCTACGAACCATTCACATTTTCGTCGATAGAAGTGTAAAAGTTTTTATTAAATCAATCATTACTTGCTTTTGAGAGCGGATTTCTACGTAAACATAGTCTTCAAGAGGTTCTCGTCTAATCATCTATTTCTTGATAGTCTTCTTGTTTAATTATATATGAAATATATTTAGATTTAATTGCATTTGATTTGTTCACTTTTCTATTCTGCCCAGACCAATTTTCCATATTTATATGCGAGTATATATGAGTGTATATGATCAGTTAATCATCTATCTAAAATCATCTTTCGCACTGTCTTCAAAACATTCTGTGACTATTATTGCCACTGTTAAGGAAGAATAGAATAGGTAAGATGGATCGGCGAACGTTATTGTTCTTGATCATTATGTTCTTGTTCCTCTCTTTACCGAGTGGGAATGACCAGCCCCACTCGGAAAAGGATAAGGAAACACTTACTCAATTTCAGAAGGAGCTTAAAAGATCAACAGGAGAGCTTAAAAAATCCGCGTATAGTACAGGGTATGGTAATATAACAGGGTTCGAGCTATCGTATAACGATAATGTAAAGAACAAGAAGGTAAAGGATTGGCCGATTCATAAGTATAATCCGAAGCATCCCTGGAAGGAGGACCAGGAATTTTCGATTCTTCCAAATGTCGTTAGTGACAGGATCAAGCTGTTTTGGGGAACAGATAAAGTAGACTCAGATGATGACAAGGCATACCTATTGAATATTTCGGGGAGAGCTTATGGAGAGTTTGCTAAATGGGAATTAAAAGAACCGTTGAAAGAGTACGAGCTAAAGCTCCCAACGTATTTGAGTGACTACTACAACCAATATAACAAGGAGCGATATGATGATCCTGAGGAAGGATATAAGTTGGATGGCAAAACGACCGAGCAGAAGGAGGTTACTGATGCTCCAAAGGTTGGTAATATTACTAATAAAGAGGGTAAAATATCATTGAAAATCAAGGGTTCAGATTATAACTATAAGCTGTCAAAGTACCGTGACTTGAAGGACTACAAGAATTTAAAGATAGATGATGCAATTCTAGTATCTCTTGATATAAATATTCATGATTACGATGAAATTGAAGATACTGAAATAGATTCAATTGGGATATACTTTCAAAAGATTGGTGCAATTGTTGCCACGACAAATTCTGCTAAATTTCTAGGTGATTATGGCCTTCCACACTTAGGTTTCAATGAAGAGAACTTCAATATATCCAAAATATTAATAGGGCAGCAACTAGAATCTCACAATATAGGTCAGGACATAACAATTGACAGCATGAATTCATATCTTTCAAGGAGTGAGCAATGCGAGTTCTTGTCGTTTTTCCAATTTGAAAAAACAGATTTTAACAAAGAAACGTTGATAGAAATTGACGATGAGCTTATGCATCCGTGTGGACGGCCGATACCAAAGCATTTGCCGAATTTAGAGATAAAAGATTATGTTTTGTATTCGCCTGATTGTGGGTTAATCTTGACAACGAAAGCTGAATCTAAATTAGAAGGATTAAAAGTAGAAGTTCTCAATAAGAAATTGAAAGGTGCTTTGTCGGGCTTATTGATGCTTGTTTGTTTACAATTAATATTATTTCTCAGACAAATTAAGAAAACAAGAACACCAGGGCAGTTATCTGCAATTTCAAGCAAAACCTTGTTCTTCATTGGATTTCAGGATTCATTAATCGTATTATTCTTCTTATTGATGTCGACAATATTTGGAGACTTGTATCTCTTACTAACTTGCATTGGAGTGATAGCATTTATAATGTGTGGGATATTTGAGGTCAGATTCATGATAAGCGTGCTAACAAGCCAGGCCAATGAAAGAGATACTACTTGGTGGGAAATCTTGAGAGGTGGTTCTAGTCTGGCATCTGATACAGAATCTCCAGCTGCCGCTCAGACAGAAACACCTCAGCAACCATTTACTGGGAATGATGAGACTAGGTTTTCTAATAGCATATTTGCTAGTGGATTTCCCCTTACTGTAATTGCTACCTTCATAATATTTAACTCATTAACTTGGAGGGTCAAATATAGGAGAATTTTCGAGTACGTTGGCTTGATTATAACGAATACTTACTGGATTCCCCAATTTTTGAGAAATACTTTGAAGAACAGAAGGCGTTCTCTTTCTTGGGAGTTCATAGTGGGTACAAGTGTCTTGAGATTTATTCCAGTCTTCTACTTGAGTATCTTTCTGGATAATCCATTAAGACATCACAAGGACCATTTCCTACCATTAGTACTCTTTTCCTGGTTGCTGGTACAGATTTTCTTGCTTTTCTTACAATCTATTTTGGGTCCTCGCTTTTGGGTTAATGAAAAATGGTTGCCTGATGCATACGACTATCAACCTGTCCTCAGCGTCCACGATTTGGAAAACGGATTCGCTTCTGACATATTATCTAATATAAGAACAGATCAGGAACTGTCGAAAGTTGTTGATTGCAAAGTTGATTGTGCCATATGTATGAACGAGATTAATCTTCCAGTTGTCACAGATGACGATTCTAAAAAGAAAATCACCAAGAAGACTTATATGATCACGCCTTGTCGACACATATTTCATGAGGAATGTTTGCAAGATTGGATGAAGTATAAGCTTCAGTGTCCAGTTTGTAGAAATAGTTTACCACCTATTTAAGTTTAATGATAGAATTCATGATGATGAGCACGTAATTAATCCAATAAATTTATAGTATATTTTAATATTATTTGTAACTAAAAACGGATTCTAAATTAATACGAAGCAGATATAAGAGTACTTTAGACCAGCTTGAGACTAATCATATCCAATTATTTTTCTGGTTATAAATATTGGTATTATGTTAGATTTTCTTTTACCGTTAGGTGATTAATAGCTGCCCGGCAACTATGCTATGGTAGTTGTTTTAACTACTGCGTTAGTTTAGCAATTCACAATCCGAACATCGCTTGATCACTATATTATGGCGATAGCAACAATAGTGAGAATAAGTGGCAAGCTACTAAAGACATATGATCTACTTGCAGCATTTTCAGATGTTTCGACTTCAGGAGTTGAAGAGCTACTAGAGCTCGATGATGCGATTCCATTCATCTTATTATCACCTGCAATTGTAACATATGTGTTCGTTGTAGCTGTCGCTGACGTGGTTTTGGAGACAGCTATGACTGTCAGTGTTGTACTGGATTCCTCAGTACAAGCACAAGTAGCATCACAATCTTCATCATCTTCATCATCTGAGTCACAATCGTCATCGGAATCATCTTCTTCCTCACATTCACAGCTAGCATCACACTCTTCAGAACCTGAAGAAGAACCAGATGAACCCGTCGAGGATCCAGAGGAGGATCCAGAGGCGCTTGAAGAAGATCCACTTTCATCTTCATCATCGTCATCATCATTACAATCAACTGAGGTAGATCCTGAAGACCCTGAACCTGAAGACCCTGAACCCGAAGAACCAGACCCTGAAGAACCAGACCCTGAAGAACCAGACCCTGAAGAGCCACTTTCAGAAGATCCTGAAGATCCAGATCCAGATCCATTCAGACTGCTTGTGCTACCCTCGCTTTCTGTACAATCATCATCATCATCGTCATCGTCATCTGAGTCATTTGAAGATGATCCAGAAGAACCAGTGCCAGAACCTGGGCTCTTGGTGTTACTTGAACCTCCTGTGATTGTGGCTTTTGTTGTTGAATAATTAGTAACTGTAGCAGTATTGATTACGCCAGTATCCGTCTCTTCACAACTTTCATCATCATCGTCATCTTCGGACGTGGAAGTTGTAGTGGATTTAGTGGTGGTAATAGCGCCTCCACCTCCTGTATTGGTTGTAACAGATGTGCCAGTAGTTGTTGTATTTTCTGAATCAGTTTCGCAGTCATCTTCATCGTCAGATGTTGTTGGAGAAGAGCTTGGTACGTTGGTTATACCACCCGAGCCTGTGGCACCTGATGTGATTGCCGTACTAGTGTCCGTTGGCTCTTCAGTTTCAGTTTCACAATCATCATCGTCATCAGATGATGTTGGATAGGATGATGGAACATCAGTTATACCATCTGTGCCAGTTACTTCTGGTATTGACTCTGTTTCAATACCGGTTGGGTCCTCAGTGCCTGTTTCATCACAGTCATCATCGTCATCGGTTGCTGTCGGATAAGATGAAACATCAGTTATAGTATCCAAGCCAGTGACGTCTGGTATCGAAACGGAGTCAGCAGCAGTCGGCACATCAGTGTCGGTTTCGTCACAATCATCGTCATCTTCTCCACTCGAAGTAGGTACGGATGAATCTGAGTCTGTGGGAATAGCGGTAAGTGTATCATCAAAAGCGTTGATATCAGAATCGCTTTCTGTATATGATGGTATATCTGTATCTTCTGAGGAAGTTTCTTTAGCAAACAAAGCAAAAAATCCATTCTTTTTTGTCGTGGATCTCAGGTCTCCAGAATCGCTAGATTGGTAACTTGTTTCAAATCCAAACTCGGAGCTTATTGTGCTAGAAGGAGCTTCCGTAATTAACGAGGAGTATGAGCTTGTTTCACTACCGAAGAAATTTTCAAAAGGATCTTCAGATTCAGAGACGCTAGATGCTGTATTTTGGCTCAGTGAACTAGCATAGGAAGCCGAAAAACTTGAGTCGGAAGGTCCTGGGTCAGATGAACTAGAGGTGCCCTCCAAGAAAGCGAAAAGACCCTTTACTTTTTTAGTTGAAATGGAAGATGACAGTTGTGACGATGAATAATCGCTGTAACTAGATGAAGTTTCCTCAGAAACAATATCCAGTGTTGAAGATGAAATGCCATCAGCAGTACTGGAATTTAAATCAGACGTAGAGTCTTCAAAACCAAATAAATTCGCCTTCTTCGATGAAGAACTCACAGTTGAACTTGCAATGTTAGAACTGGATTCCAGTTCTGACGTCGTTTCAGCAAATCCAAACAAATTATGTGCTTTCGTGCTTTGAGTAGATGTCTTGACACTTGAGGAGGAGTCTGATTCCTCGCTGGATGTCGAATCCGAAGAAGTTGCTTGCTGATCAAATAAATTGACTTCTTTAGTTGAACCAGTTGTCGCTCCAATTATTGAGCTACCAGTCTCTGATGAGGAGAATGTTGTGGAACTGCTCGATGTAGAGTTAGAACTCTGTATCAGGCTTGAGCTAGAACTTGATGTATCAGCTGAGGCAGAATCATCCGAATTGTCGCTATTATCACTCAGATTGTCACTACTCGATGATGAACTTGTCCCCAAAAGGGAATCTAGAAACGATCTTTTCTCTTGTATTTTTGGAGCTGTCTCAGTGCGTTCAATGTTGGACTTCGCCAACACGGCCGAAACCAATACTGCGGTACTGAGCACGGATGTTATCTTCATCTTTGACTCTTATATTGCAGTGTCTCCGTAACTCAAATTTTCATCAGTCGTCGGGAATGAAACTAACACGCAAGAAGAATTGACCACAGCCGTTACTGGGCTTTTCTTCAACATATATAAAACATATTGGACTCTGTTCAAATTGGTATGGGGAAATATGTATACCCTAAATGGTAATTATTTAAGACGAAGTTTAAATTCAGAACTAGTTTAGTTAATGTGCCAATGCATTTGTTAATTTTACCTTTTAGTAAAGCGTTCAGTTTAGGGTAATTTAAAAACTTCTTTCTGATGTATATGGCTGCTGACTTTACTAAAGTAGGAAATTAAACTTAAAGTGTTCCTCAATTTTCCTATTTAGGAAATTTCATGATTCTTCATATCGAGTCTGGTTTTTCGCAGTAATCTCCAAATTGCCCAAGATGAAGCCAAAGGCAACACACATTGATGTGCTGAAAGGGAAAAGAGTGTAACATTCGACTTACAAAATAAACTATTTAGCTTTTTTCGTATGTTGAATCTTATTCTTAGAAGGGAACAAAAATATACGAAAGTGAAAAGTGAACATTACGTGTGAAATGTTAGACTACAGGGCACCATTTCACAGTAGATAATTGGATCCAGAATCTATCGTATCCAAATAATTAGTTACAGGCTTACTTGGTTTAACTCGTTCAATTTGATGAAATAATTAAGTTTATCGAAATCTCTTTTTAAAATTACTATTGATGTAGAGTCATGATCTAACTTAAATTATATTAGTAACTATAAAGGTATCCAGAGAAGATCGATCTTTTTTAAGACATTTGGTTGACTTAAATACTTTCGATGAAGTTAATGTACAGTTCTGGTGAGAAGCTGCCAGCTCTTTTTTTCAAAGAGTCTCTCACGTTTGCTTTTACTTGTTTTCTAAGCGCTCTTCTTCTAAGTTTTGAGGCTTTTGTACCAGACGGGCAGCAACAATTTTTGCCAGATGATCCCGATGATCCAGATGATCCGAACAAGCTTGTACTTGTACTTGAAGATCCTGAAGAGGAACCAGAACTTTTAGAAGAGCCTCCGAATAATGCGTCAAGAATACCATCAAATATTCCTGCTAAGAAACTTTTTAAGCTGCCAGAACCACCGGAAGATGATGAAGTATCGCCAAGGAATGACTCAAGTAAGCCCTTAAAAGCATTCCACAAGCTGCTGAGAATTCCAGAACCATCACCAAGGGAGCTTAAAAGGCTCTCGAGTTCCTTTTCACCCCATTTGAGAAGACTAGCCAAGATACTGCCTCCGCTAGATGATGATGAAGAAGATGATGATGATCCATCAGAATCGAATAAATCATCTATTGCGCTGCCAACTGCATGGAAAAGGCTACTCAAAAGGCTTCCGCCGGATGATGATGACGATGATGACGATGTTCCGTTTGTGTCCAATAACTTGTCAAAGATCCCACTTGCAAAGTCAGCTAGGTCATCCAAAAGGCTGTCACCACTTGAAGAGCCACTTCCGGAAGAGCTTGAGGAGTTGGAAGAACCAAAAAGATCATCAAACTCATCCAATAAATCGTCTAGGAAGCTACCAGTGGATGTAGATTCTGAGGTTGATTTTGTCGTCGTAGCTGATGAGTTATTTTTCTTTCCAAAAAGATCGCCGATAAGATCATCAAAAAAGCTATCGGTCGAAGTGGAGTCAGAAGAAGCTGAAGTAGTTGTTGTGGTTTTATTGTTGCTACTTCCTCCTAACAATTCGTCAAGAAATGACTCAGAAGTGCCTGTTGATTTAGTACTAGTGCTAGTCTTTGTAGATGAGGCCCCGCTGTCCCCAAGTAAGTCATCAAGAAATGAACCAGAAGTGCCTGTTGATTTAGTACTTGTCTTCGTTGTTGAGGCTTTTTCATTATTGCTCAAAGCTGTGGATGAAGCTGAATCGTCACCTCCCAATAATTCATCTAAGAAGGAGTCTGCAGTTGTTGTTGAGACAATGGAGTCACCAGCAACATCAGACAGTATAGCGGTGGCCAATGACCCAGAAATTGCAGCTATAGCTATGTTTGTTGTGAACCTCATATCGACCTTCTTCGTGTTTTCACTGTCGCAATGCACAAATTGACCAAGTATTTGTAGGTTCCTTAGTGATGATATATAGTTTAAGGTCTTACACTTTCATTTTTTTTCTCCAAGAAGTCCACGGCAGATACTGATACTTTTAAATCATCTGGTTTCAAGTAATGAATTAACCTAATCAGTTAATGTTTATTCAACTAAATCCATTTCAAGGTATTCTTGGAATATATGTGCCCCAAAAAAAAATTTCCTAATTAGGTAATGATGTTCCTTAACTCTTTCCTCTGAGGGAGATGAATTTTCCACTCCAGACTGTTTAGGATGCAATTGGAATTAAAGAACTAACCGTTTTCGTACAACAAAACATTATACTTTTCAGAAAGGTATATCTAGTTGAGGCACACTTGTACTCCTCTTCTAGGTATATACGATCCTTTGGTGGAGTCTACACGATGGCTCGCCATTTGGGTTTGAGTAGGAGCCATTGGTGGTATCGAATGAGATAATAGGGAACCTTTATTCAGAAATATACTAGATATTATTCCAATTGGTTTTATTCTCAGATTTTAAACTCTATAATAGGGTATCTTGAATTTAAGAACTGGCCATATCTCAATTACCAATTCATTTCTTTATTGCAAAGTAGAAGACTGACCTGATGTTGAAATGCTGTTATCTATATTGTAATAGAAGCAGTAGCATAAAGGACGAGTATTAAGGGAATTTTGTTTTTATAATAATAACTAGTTTTATCTCCTACAATCGATCATATCTTGGAAGAGATTTTAATTGAAGAAATATAAATCACGTGACTTCGAGGTTTCTATATTGCCTTTTATTAATTTGAAAGCTCTATCGGCTCACGATATCATTAAGCAGCCATGAAACCTTCTTTAATACGACTTGTTAGACCCCGCAGACCGGAAAGGAATACTGAAGCCCTACTTCCACCCCTTCAACTTTATAGAGCTATTTTAAGAGCTCATATTCATAAGTTGCCGGCTCCATTAAGATCACTAGGTGATCAATATGTTAAGGCAGAGTTTAAGGCTCATAAGAGTGCCGATAATCCTTTACATATAGTCGGGTTTTTAGCTCAATGGCAAGATTACTTGAGAAATATCGACGGAGGCAGCTGGATGAATGGTAAGTTGAAGCAACAAGAGCTCGACAAGATGTCACCAGACCAAATAGGACAACTTTATGAGCTAATGCAAGAGGCGCAAAGAATAGGAAAGGAAGATGCCTAGTTGCTTCTTCGAATTCGGTAAAGCTTACAATGGATTTATTTAAGTTATTTAAATTTTGATGTGTATGTAATTGTGTAATAGAATCTCATTCGTCTTCATTTTCATCATTATTGGTTTCTTCTGTTTCCTCCTTCGGTTTATGCTGATTGACAAACTCGAAATGAGGTGCAAACTCGGGCTTTTCCAAGCCATGTATTTCAAACCACTTCGGTATACATGAATTTCTTGCCCAAGTTGCTTCGTTCTTGGTCAGGCAAATACATCTCCTTTGTTTTCTAATAGACGGATCCCACGGACAATCTCCATTTGGATTGTGAAAGTAGCCTGAATTTTGAAGAAAATAAAGCTCACTGCTTTTCAACATAAAAGAAACGGCCATCGAATGTATTGGCGCATCGCCCCATCTCGAATAGTAAAAGCCACCCTCTTGGTCTAGATAATTAAAAAACTTCGTATAAGATTCCAGCCGAAAGAAATCCATATCGCCAACTTCGAAATTAGACCAAAAGTGACACATATTAAAAGTTTTCCCATCATCTTCTGTCAAAAAGGCTACGTTATTATCCTCGCTCACAAGCTTCGGTTCCAATTTAAAAAAATTGTTAACCGTATCCCATAACTTTTCTACTGTGGTATGCAACTCAAGAGGCGCTAATGTGAAGGCGTATTTTTTGCCATTCTTCCTCATATGCTTAAATATATCCTGATAAAATATGTCACAGCGATATTCTATATCCGGTTCAACCCTCCAATAGTATTTGTAATTTTTCATTCGAGGTAGATGAAAAAAGAACCCAGAATTGAAGCGGCACATATGTCTATAGGATTCAGAATCACCATATTTTATTTGCTTGCTTTTCATTATCCTTCTAGTTTTATTAGCAGCTTCCATGTCTATCCAATCAGGGTAAGACCAATACTCAACCGGAATCTCCTCAAAGAAAGCATTACCACTGACGATATTACTAACTATTTCTTTGAAGCCGGGATGAAAAGGCTTGTCATTTGCGAAAACCCAATCATAGTGATACTTTGAGTTAAATCTATACTCCACAGATTGTATTGACTTTAAAATCCCTCGCAAGTCTTCGTTTCTTACTAAAGAAAAAAAAGTAGCATTCTCCTTTTCATAACCAGGCTGTGGTTCGGTCTCTTCGTTGAAAGACTGGACCGTCAAAACTTTTCCCACATCCTTGTCATTAAATTTAATTGGATATTGTTTACCCTCCTCCATATATTCAAAACTCACTTCCTGGTTAAATCTGCGTAGATCATTGAAAACGACATTAACATCCTTTATTGGGGAAATGCGTTCTTTCTCTAGCTGCTTATGATTAATCTGAGCTGTATTTTCCGCCGTTTTCTCTAGATTTGGCTCGTCATTTGAATCAAGAGGAGGAAGGGGTGTCACACGATCGATATTTTCGGATTCTATTAAGTTATATTGATGATACTGTTGAAAACAAACAAGCGCTACTAATATAATCAATAAAAGTAGCGATTTTCGTGTATTAAGGCGTCTGAAAAGCCATCGATAGGCAGTCATGATCAATACATAGCTAAGATACTTAAATAAGCTTCTATGGAATTATTTGTAAATTCTTATTTAGTTTTTCGTCACTTAAGCCTCGTCCGACTCGAAAGTCTTACAGAAAAGAAAATACATAAGAAAAGTTAGACCGCCCCTTGAGGTAAAAAGCATTTTACAAAAGCTTGCTAATCTCTATATGTTGTTACTACAATATAAAAGTAATAGTCTTTGTCCATTTGAGTGTTTTTATTTAAATTAATTATGTTTATAAACCTTTGCCATAATTACCTGAAGCAAAAAAGTCAATGATGATCTTAACAATCTTCTCTAAAGCTTCGACCCATTCCAGCAACTGAGCATTGACTTTCTCTTGGTCGTTACCCAATTTTTCAAAAAAGTCCTTTCTATAAGGACAAGCTTTCATAGCCAATTTAAACACTGGCTTAACCAAAACACCATGGTATTGGGCCAAAGTTTTAGTGTAAGCGTCAGTGAATGTCTTTGTCAACTCACTTGTGGGTTGGTCGATTGTTTCTCTCATAGCCTTTGCTGTGAATTCCAATCCTCGAGAGAGCCAAAGAAGACCCTGTGTGGCAGTTTTAGTCTTGGTTCCTGCCTCCGACAAAATTAAATCCTGTAGAGTGCCTGCTCCACTTGGATCTGATAACAACTTAGTACGCACTTTTTTGATATTGCCTGTCATGTCTTTTTGTACAACAGCGAAGGCTGATGAGCCCAATAAATCAAATAGCTTAACTAATGATTCTGAAGCTTCCAAAAATCCGGCCGTATCAATCTTATCATCGGTAACAGAAACGTCCACGAAGGACTTTTTCATTTCATCAAAGAACGTAGACATTTTCAGAAACAATCTCTTTATAATATTGTAGTATTTGGTGAATATTAAGTGCTACTTCTGATGAAGTGTCAACAAAAAAATTGCCCATATGGACGCGAAATTTTGGTGAATATGCAGTCGTATAAAGATGAGTTAATCGGGAAAGTAATAATGAAAAGCTGTGAAAATTTCGTGTTTAAATTCTATTAACTATTAAACTTATAAAATCCCAATCAATATAGTAAAAATTATTATTTAGCAGGTGGTGTTAATAATACATTATTATCAAGAATGGAGTAGCGAGAGGTTGAAGACATAGATTTACCAAATTAAATCATTTGCCCATCTTACCTTTCGGGACTCCTTTTTTCTATTCTTTTCACTTGTTAAGTCGTCGTCATACAAATCATCCGTGCTTTTCTTTGTGTTAGAAAGAGGTATTAATGTTTGGTTGACAACCTCCACGCCGAGAAGATCATGTTTTTCTTCTTTTTCTTTTTTCAAAGAGTCCCTGTATTTCTGGAATTCGCCTCTCGAGTAAAACCCTGAACGTCTTTCTGTATTATTGCTGTTTTCTGTTGTCTTTCGGAAGTGTTTATTTCTTATTGCCTTTATGATTGCCATTTTTTGCTTCTTGGACTTCGAATCATCGTTAGTGGGAATTTGAACCACTTCATTAGCGTCTTCTGGTAATGGAAACCCCTCACAGTTTGATGCATTTAGTTCTGTTCCAAACCTTGTGGCATCATTGATATGACCAGTCAGTGAGTCTACAAGAAATATAGTTGATCGAGCATCCCCATACCTAATGGAAGGTTTTGTGGGTACAGGAGCAGCACGATGCCTAGGAGAACATATTCGTCTAGGAGACTTAGCACTTTCGGCAGATTCAGATTGCCAATCCTTTTTTTGCTCAAGATTTGTTAGGTTTGAGAGGGGTCTAGTGCCAGAGGTCAAGTTAGTGTTTCTTCGAGGTGTTTTGAAAAACATCTTATTAGATTTTTTGATTGAATTATTATCCCTGCTCTTGATAGATTTCAATGGGTCTGGTGAAGGTGCCAAGTTCTCCTTATTCTGGGACTGCTGCCTTCTTGATATATTTTGATTTAGATAATTACTCAATTGTCTATCCAATTCGTCTTTGGAATTTGAATTTAGAACCTCTTTATTGAATCTTCCTTTGAAGAACCTTGTCCGTAATTGATCATCTAGTTCAAACTCAAAGTCCCTACTGTATTTTAAGCCTAATTCATCAACCAATTTGTTTAGTTTGTCATTGTTAAGCCCTTTAGAATCAAAGAAATCTTCATTCATAGGATCATCAAAATTCGATATATCAAAATGAGGACGGGATACTCCCCTGAGTGTACTTGTAACTTGAAAAAGTTCATTAGCAACTATATTTGTGTTCATTAAGTTTGGCCTGAGACATGTTTTAGGTGAATTTGATCGTATAAAATTAATTCCATTAGTGTCGCTTTGAGATTGAACATTTGCAAATGATGATTGGCCTTGCTTCTTGATAGGACTAATCGGTATAATAATGTCTTTTTGGCTCAGAATATCTGGTATTGAACCTAATGTATGCTTTTCGTTGTCTAACTCATCTCTCTGACTCTCTAGTACATTGTTGTCTATCAAGTCATTCAAGTCTATCCTGTATTCGTCTGTAGCAAGAATATCATTAGGATTGAAAGAATCCTCCAATTCAGAGTTTCCATCTATTGATTCATAATTGTCTGCTTGATCTAGTATTAGGACTTCTTCCATAATCCTCCTTACTTTCTTGTAGCTATGCCCTGTCCGTAAACGCAAATCTTGATTTTTGTTGATGCGATAGTGGGTCAATAGCGAAGATTGATTTCGGACCCTTTTTCACTTTAAAGCTATAACTGTATTATCGAAGTCTGTTCCAACTGAGGAGTAGTGTTTTGTTTCTATTCAACCCTCAGATATCTTTTCACGATGATATTTGTATAAGAGATTATTATCTTCAAAAATAGTCTATATAATGTTTACAAAGTATCCCTATTTGGTAATTATTGCCCTTACACAAAAATATCGATACTCAAAGCGAACTTATATTGTGGAAGGCACAAGAATGCAATAGTATAATTTCAAGATGGATGAGTATCCAGTTTCTTATTACGTATGATCTATTGAGAATGTTTATAGAAGCTATGTAGCACGACTTGTCTTATATTAAAGACCAGGCAGCTAATAAACAGATGCACTATTTACGAGACAGTCGCTCAATATTTTATTTTTTATCCTTTTTCTTATTCAAGAATTGTAAATTATGCAAGCTCAAACTTGAAGACGACCTGAGAGGAGCATTTATAGCAGCACTTCTGTTTGATGCACTGCTTGAGGGCTTTGTAACACTAGAACTAGAATTTATTCTTTTAAAAAAAGCATGAGGATGGGGCTCCGGAGACTTGCTCATTCCTGGGCTAGTCCCTAGAGCTGGAGAATTGCTCAGTGTCGAATGATCAAAGTCACCTTGAGCCTTGCCATCCAACAAATCATGTGTGCTTTCGTGGCCGCGCGATGAATTACTGCCAACGGAAGGTATGCTCCATTTGGACGACCCTCTGGTCATACTAGGGGGTAACGGTGTCAAATTCACGTTCGATTCGCTTCGTGGAGGAGTAGGCGAAAGAGAGGATGTATTTCTAGACAAATTCGCCAAATTAGCTGAACTATGGCCCTTCGATAGCTTTCCTTCAGTTTGGGGAGAATCAGATGCATCATTCAGAGACAGTTCTTCGAACCTTTTATTAACTTCATTCAAGTTTATTTTTGAGCCAGGACGAGGAGGTTCATACACCGGAGCAAGAGATTCCTCCAGTGGTGCACTTGAAATCGCTTGGCTATAAGATGGGACCCTTGATAAGCTGGTTGGATCAAACAAGCTGCTGCTTGAGTTGACGCGCGACATGTGTACTGGGGGCGATGCAACACTTGGAGAGAGTGGACGACTTGAAGCTGCAGGACGACTAAAGTAATCACTTTCGTTATGTGTGTCTCCATCAATATTGAAAGTTGGTCTCCCCCTTGACCCAACTGAAGATGGTGTCATTGTTGGAGTCATGTTTCCTGATTGTTCTCCATGCTCTCCTCGTTGAACGCATAACTGTCTAAGGTTTTCAACTAGTTGCATGCTATCTAGTGGCGAGAGTGACATTTGATCTTGAACATCATTTCCATAATGTCTTGGCGTAGAAGACCCTGATCCTATAGGTGACTCTGCAGGTGAGACGTCATTCCAAAGTCTATCGAAAATATGTCTTTCGTAGACCGGAGGTGCCACTATTCCTGTCAATGATGTATAGGAGTCAGTATTTGGCACATTAGGAGTTTGGCCCTCGCTTGTATCATTGGCAAATAATACCTCTTCTCTCTCATTTACATCTTTCGCATCTTTGTCAAGCGATGTAGAGCTTTCCTGCTTAGCAATAATTCTGACAAACGGCGAAATAAACAATTGAACAGGCAACGAAGCTCTTAATTCGGATACATGTCCATCAGGGTTTACCAAACCAATAACTACTTTAATTTTATGTCTAACTTTTAAGTGGTTTGGTACCTCGCAGTCTTGCGTGCACTTAGATAAAGTTGCAGGAACCTTCAAGAAAGCATCTATTTCCCACCTGTCCATCTGAAATCTTTCATCATTCTCATCTGGACGCTTGATTTTCTTTTCGACGACGGTACGTAAATCATTGTGAGTTCCCGGGTAATTTCCAGCAAAAGAAAAAAACTCTACTAATTGAAGCTTTATCTCACCCAATTTCAAACCTTTCATCAATGGCACCAACATGAAACTGATTGGCGTACCGGATCCTATCGCTATAGCCTTCGATGGAACATTTATAGAGTATTCGACTTTTTTGGGCCATGTGTTATCAACGGCTACTGTTTCCGACAATTCGACAGCATCTGAGCCTAATGTACGAACTATTCTTAAGTGTCTTTTTGTTACCATGTTATTATGAAACTTTCCTCTATCTATAGTTGCCTCCATCTTGTAAATTACTGCACCGCCAGGTAGTCCATCTACGGATTCTGGCATATTTCCTGGAAGAATCGCATTGAACGGAATCTCATAATTTCCAGGTGTCAAAACCTGATCACCCTTAAGAGAGCTTAAGGCAGCCAAATTAGTTGAAGATGATCGTGCTGATGACGCTTTACCTGTAAGACTAGTGGAGGACAAGGATCTTGATGCATGGCCAAGGCTCTTTAATGACGCTGTTGAATGAGTTTTGCTCAATGTACCAACAGGCAGCGCATTTCCTGACGAGCTTTCATTCGTACGGTAGGCATGAATATGGTGTGTCAAATCATTGCTATCCCACAAATGCTCAAAAATTTGTCTCTCGAACTTAAAAGTCCGTGGTGCGGACCCTCTGGTCGATCCCATTTGTTCAGTCCAAGACATCCTCAATGTACCATACAAGCGTAATGAAATCTTCTTTACGCTTATAGATTCCTTTAAAGATAAGACTATGTTTCCTGTCAACAACGCTGATGAGGCTTCCGTTTCATTACCTTTCAAAACCAACACGTCATGATCGAGGTTAGTTAGTCGGACATCAAATAATGATGCCAGCTTGGACTGATGTGACTGGTGTGACGATTTCTTGGGCATTTCTATCAGTTTGTAATTTTACTCAGTGTTCAGCTCAAGCTCTCATAACAAACAAACCTCTCGAAATATAAAATATTGCTTTTTGTTAGGATCAGCTTATCAGGGTGAAGTCTTGATGAGTGGCTTTTTCTTAAAGTTTGTATCACGTGCGCTTCTAGCCGGAAAATCTCAGAGTTTCTTTTTACGGAAAAACCATTCGCTTTTAAAAAGAGAGCCAGATCTCTACAAGTTAGTTGCAAAGTCTTAATAATCCTCTTAACATTAAAATATCTTTTAGGATCTGAAGAAACATGTGCTTGAGGATTGCTACATTGTAATAATAGAGTCTAATTTATGCTTGAAAAATTTTAAGCAGAGTAATTAAAGTTCTAGATACGCTTCGTTTTTTGCGTCATTTTATTAAAGGCTATCATAACGGACTTACAAGTGCGCCCTCTATTCTGCCTTTTCTCTCCAATAGAGAAAAATGATAAAGGGACACGAATGTTTCTAATGATACCTTTGAAACTGGATTGCATTTCGGTAGTCGTAGTCATTGAAAATTTTTACTGAACTTATTACTAGTGAAGGTTGTTTTGCAAGCTAATGTACACATTTCGTAACTTTAAAACGAATTGAGTCTAAAATATTTGAAGTTAAGCTGGTGAGACTTACTCTTTCTTCTGTAATTCTTGCAAAATAAGTGAGAAATTCCCACATAACACGTAACTACTTACCCCTGTATTTACACGAGCGGTACCTGAGTATTAAGTGTTGGAATTCGCAAGCCCTTTCGTCGGCTATTGCTAGTGTGCTTCTAGTGTTATCCTTTTGGGGATTAGCCAGTATGGATGTGCAAAGTTGCAACATGAATTTTCACGTGACTACAATTTGTGGTAAATACTTTGAGAGTTCAGCCAGCCATCTCAAAGTATGCCAGCTCCAAAGGTAGGTTGGGATTGACAAATTAGGACTTGAAAGGGACTGCGAACACGAATCTAGTATCGAAATTTTCCCTTAATAGCGTTATAAGGGATGTAAACGATGAAAAGTGGTCGGTAAGGTACATATGGCTGGCAGTCAAATCTCAAGTTATGGGGATCTTTTTATTGATAGTGATATGTATATATATGGACAATATCCACCAGAGGTAAGTGGAAACTTTAATAAGGTAACCCAGTCTGGAAGAAAACCGCACGGTTGAATAGTTTGGCACAACTCGCCACCTAAGTTCTGCATTATTTATGAGTTATAAATGAAACGTTAATCATATCAACTCACCTTAGTCAATCATTATCATTTTCAATTCTTTGGAAATTACAGTCTGATATATTACGTTTCATCTTGCATGGTAAGAATACCTCTTCTACTATAATTAATTGATAAATATGGATTCTAGTCCTGTCTCTGCAAACAGTACCAAACCTTTACAATTTACTGAAGACTACAACAATCAGATCTATGAGTTGAATTACCTATCAGATTACAAGAGGACTTCCAAAAAGTCGAGGTCAAATGCTTGCTCTCATAGAAGAAACAACGTTCTCATTACACCATCTATTAAGCATTTTTTTAGACGCAGGTCTTATAAAACAAATTCACTTGTTCCAAGCAGTCCAAGCTATCTGACATCACAAGATGATACAGATGCATCACTTTCATCGTTATCATCTGATAGTTCTGATTCAGAATTCGATACGCATGATACTCCATCAACACCAAATACTATCCAAAGCGATTCCCTTAATTCGAAAACCAAAAGTAATGTGCATTTCCAGGATTTTAATTCTATGTCATTCTTAGACAATAAAAAAACTTCAATTTTTGAAATTCCAGAGTTGGTTCATAAAATTATTCAGTCAGTTGATAAGCAGAATACATTTATTCCACAAGAAAGTTCGCCCGTCAGAAGGAGACCATTAAGCTTGAGACACTCAATGTTGATACATGGTGATAGAGATTTGGCGGAAAGCTACTACCTCGATGCATCTACTTCTTCCTATGAGGAACCAAAAATTACTGGTGGTGGTCCCCTTTTCAACTGCCTACAAGTTAATAGATTGTTCAATGAAATTGCTTCAGAATTTTTGAATGAGAAATTATTTTTTAGCGACCAAGCAAAGTTCTGTAAATTCATAAACTCAGACTTCAAGGTAAAGATTCAACCAAAAGTGTTCTTGTTGCATAAACTATTTCAGATGAAGCAAAAGTCAATTGATATGATTAAACATAAAATTGATTTTTCAAGATTGGAATGGATAGAAATTTATATGTGTCCAAAATTGTTTCCTACTCCTGAATTTTTCATCAATGGATCAAAAATTAAGAAAATCATTATTACTGGATCCAAGACATTTGATGATCTGCATTTGATATTAATTAGTAAAAATTGTCCTAACCTTGAAGTTCTCGATATAAGAGCTTGTGATCTCATCACTGATGCTGGTATATACCACATTGCAAAGAATTGTAACAAACTCAAATACATAAATTTTGGAAGAAAAAGCAGGGGTCATTTAGTCACCGACAATAGTCTAATGATGATTACCAGCAATAATAAGAATTTAGAGACGGTGGGTTTAGCAGGTTGCCATGTATCTGATAGAGTCATTTGGAACCTTGCAATAAATTGTAATGCAACATTACAACGGCTATCACTTAACAATTGTTCTCAACTCACAAACCAATCCATACCTTCCATCCTTCAGAACAATTTACTAGTTAATCTTTCTGTCCTTGAGATACGATATGTCAACAAAATTACAAACTTTGCACCTCTTATTCAATTCAAGAGACGTCAAGAGTATAGAGGCATATCTATTCTCATTGAAGCTTGTGAAGAGTTATGTTTAATGATGAGAGAACAAGAGCTAGAAATGGACCAAAAGATATCTCGAAGAATATTCACGGACATAATCGATTGGGTCAACAAAACTGAGGATGGTGACATGCCACATGAACAACTTTTACAATCAAGAGTAGCGAATATTTAATAAAAAATTTAATAGTCATAAAGAATTTTGCAACTTTAGTTATCGTAAACAGTAGATTTTTTCCACATTCGCTTCAAAATTAGAAATTCGAAAGAAACCCGAAAAGGACTTCCGGGTTTATTTATTGATATTCCCGATTGGGAACAATTGTTTCTACACTTTAATGAATAAAAGGAAAGACGTAGACGACGGCTAGTATGAGCACAACGCCGACATACTTGACAGAATTCACTAACTATACCCAAAACGTCACCACTTGTTCATTTAGTTTGCACTTTGAAGAATTCACGCTGAGAGGAAAGTTTCTTACAATTTTTCTCAAGCGCTTTGCCAGCCTAGCTTGATATAATTGGTACAGCAATTCAAAGATACTTCGAGCAAAAGAGAAGAATGTCTCCTGTGGACTTATCAAGAAGGCCCAGCTTAGCAACAGTTAGCACCTCTATCGGGACGGATGTAATCACTCAGAGACACTGCAAGAGGGCCACTCTCTCGGACAGCATATGTACCGTTAAAGAAATTGGACTCAAAACGGAGTCCTGTCCACGTTCGTTACTCCATAGACCTTCAATGCTAGATTTGATTGATGATACAACATTGACTTCGCTACCACTACCCCCACCTCTGAAACCTAAATCGAGGTCTTCTTCACCTACTAGGACTTCGATGAGCAATGCATCAACGCCAAACACAAGCTCTTTAAGAAATGAGATTTCAGAAGTGGAGAGTAGCAACTTAGATGATACACAACAATATGAGGAAGGTGACAGCCAATATGAAGAAGGGGACACTCAAGATCCAATTGTGTTGATTGAAGATTATGTTGACGAACGAGTTGAGAGTGTCCTAGAAAACAACACGCTTAAGCGAAAGGAATCGTTAGCTAAATTTAAGGAGAAGCTTTGGAACGTTGAGAATGATTTAAAACCTCTTTTAGAAGGCTCAAAAACAGACGAAATTGTTACTGCAGACCTGAAGATAGGAGCTGGCATCTTTAACGACAGGATTAATGAAAAAAAGAGGAATCGATCTATTTCTAATGAAACCATCATGAAGCATATGACAATTGAATCCCGATCAGAGAACTTAGAACAAATATTTGGCGAAATTCCGGGAGCAAGTGACCTTAAGCATTGTGATCTATGTGAAAAGCCACTATATGAAATTAGTTCAATAATCTACGCTTGTGAATCCGACAAAGAAAACACCCTAAAATTTGGGGATTTTAGTAAAAAAAATCACTTACATCGTACTCATCTGTATCATGAGTTTATTTGTTGGGAATGCACGGAGACTTATGAAGATTTCTTCGATGAATTGTATCAGATAGAGCTAAATGCACCTAGTAATATCACCCCACCTCCAAAAGCAAGAGATAAAGATGAGTTTATGACAACAAAAAAAAAGCTCTGGCATATGTTTCAAGGAATTCAAGAAAAGTATAGTCAAAGACAACCTACAGTACAGATGACGTCTAATTTTAACCTTAATTCAAAGCAATTAAACTCCAAACCTTCATTCACAGCAAAACTATTGAATCAAATTAAGAACTGTAAATCTGCCTGACGATCAGATAGTAACAAGTATCAACTTTTCAAAAGCCTTACAGAAAGGAAAATACCAGCATATATAGCATTTTCATGAAATATACTACTATTATGGTAGCACATTTATATACAGGATATAATATAATGAGTCTAACTAATAATCGAGTCTATATCGATACTAATTAATATCACATATTGACTTTATAGACGAATGTTCAGAGACAGAACAAAATTATTCATATCTTTTCGTCGAACGATCCCACGGAATCTGACCATAAAAAATGAGAACAGATTTGATTCTTTACTCGATGAGGAAGAGGGTTTGATTGAATCAAGGCGAACTAATTATCGTGACAATAATAACTCTATTGAAATGAAACAGATCATCCCTTCAATATTTGAAATTTCAAAGGAATTAGATGACATCCAAACAAGGATTAGGCAGCAGATTGATGAATTGAATTCAACGTATAAAAAATTGATTATTGTAACCAAGAGCGAGAAGGAATCGCTTGAAACAAAGATCGAGAATTTGAATTATCAAGTATTAAAAAACTTTGAGAAATGCTATGTCTTGATCAAGAAGTTCCAGTATCTTCATGATAATCACGAGAAATTGAATTTAAACTATAAGGCGAGTGATTTAGAAATTTTGAATAATTACAAGAGAAGCTACGCAACGAAATTACAACAAGATTCATTAGTCTTTCGAAATCTTCAAAATAACTATATAAAGTTCTTAAAAGACGATGAAGATGAGTCAAGCGGTCTATTGCAATCCAGTGAAGATCAGAATTTATTGATGGAAGAAGACTCAAGGAAGATAGATGAATATTCAAAACAAACATTGCAACAGCAACAGCAACATTCCAGAATGGATTCACTGTACTTGCAGGCAAGGGAAAAAGAGATATCAAATATAGCAATGGGGATTTTGGAAATATCTACCATATTCAAAGAAATGGAAACTTTAGTAATTGATCAAGGTAGCTTGCTTGACCGAATTGATTATAACCTCCAAAATACCGTACAAGATCTCAAATCGTCTGATAAAGAGCTCATAAAAGCCAAGTCCTATCAAAAGAGAACAACAAAGTGCAAGATTATTTTCCTTTTAATATTAGTAACTTTTGCTTTGTTTATTTTGGTTCTTGTAAAACCACACGGATCTACCAAGGTAGTAACAAAACCAGCTACGAGTCCCCGACCAGAGATCAATAAACCGAATGATAACGAACAGAACACTTTAAGCTAGCTTCTACATCTATTAGAATAGTCAGTATATATAAAACCAAGAACATAAGACTTATTTAATCTTTCAAGGAAGAAGAACTGAAAAAAGATAATATAAATAGCCTATGAATAATAATACATGAATTAGCTTATCAAAGTCAATAGTATTCTCAAAAAAACTCAATTTGTGAAGCCATATGGACCGCTAGCTTTGCTCTTTTGATTTAATGAGGGTGAGTTTCCATATGCCCTCTTACTAGGAGGGATAAACCCTTTATTTCGCCTCATGCCACCAGGACCTCCTAAAGCAAAATCAGGGTTATTAGACAAAACATTATCAGAGACTGTCGGCTGTCTCCGCTGGGGAGCGGGATAGTAAGATGGTTGCTGAGGTATGGCCTGTGGAGCATATTGTGGTGAGTTTTGATAAAACTGCGGAGGTGGTGCCTGTTGACCATTTGGAACAAACTGGGGCCGTCCTTGAAATTGCTGTGGGATACCACCAGGTCTATACGTATAAGGGTTTTCAGGTACTTGTGCACCGTAAAACTGTTGCGGTGGAGGATTGTAACTTGGATTTGGTGCTCTTTGGGAAACACTCGTGAAATCAGAATCTGCATCAGAATCAAGCTCAACTGGTTGGTTGTTAACGTGAGATTCGTCATCATCCATTTCAGTAAACGGCTTATGACCCTCCACTTCAGGATGGTGTTCAAACACGCTCATGCTTGTTCCGTGATAGGGCTGCACCCCAGCTGGATCGTTACGTGGATAAGGTAAGCTCGAGTTCTTTGGGGCCAGAAGTCCTTCATTTGAAGTTGGAGCTACCATATTGGGCACAAATCTTGGTGCCATTTGTTGTCTTGTCGCAACTGGTGTACTAGGACCGTTTTTAAGATTAACATTCGCGTCTTCATAATATGAAGAGGAACTTTCAGAGCCCTTAGCATAAGAAGAATTCATAGGTCTATCATTAATTGTGAGATCTTTCATAAGTTGCGGATTTGAATTGTACAAGGACGAATTGCTTGCTATCTTAGTCACTTGATCATTGGATGGCTTGACCTTAAACTCGTAATCTTTGCTGATAGAACTTGCATTATCAAAACCACTTCCAAACTTGTTAGGTGCTTGAAAAGTATTCACTTGTATATTTTTAAACTTATCATCAAACTCAGTTAGGTCATCTGTTGTGCTGACTACGGATTCATTGTCACTTCCTCTACTTGCAATTCTCAAAGTGAAGAATAAGAACATCATAGAAAACAAATTTGCTGCTGCTGCACCGACCAAAATCCACCCCGTCCATGCCACATGTGGGTGGAATACCAAGATAATGATGACGGTAACTACCGCTGTTGCAAGAAAACTTATGAAATTTAAAACGATAGCAACAATCACCAAGAAGCTATCCACAAAGTGGGATATAAATATCAAAGCCAAAGTAAGGAAGTTGAAACCAAGAGCTATGGGACATATAATAAACACTTTGGCTAATTTGTCCCTCACAGACGAACTAAAGAGCCAATCCTTTGTGCTATCAACACCTGAAACTGAATATGGATACGTAGCACTAGGGCAACTGCTTGAGCTAACCTTGCAATATCCAAAAACACCATAGTTGTATTGATCCGTACTTCCTAGTTTAAAAACATCCACCACTGGTGATGATATGGTAGCCAATAAGAGAAATACGAATGACACCAAGATCAAAATGAATGACAAGGAATTAAAACTTAGTTGGAACGCCATGATTTCTTGTCTTTTTGCCAGATACTGACAAAATATAATTCAGACGCGGCGGCAAACACGAAGATGCCAAATAAAAAAGCGAATGAAGGAGTATTGAAATTTCCTAGTTACAGTTGATTGATTTTGTCAATCTAAAAGTCCCTTCTGTCTAATAGTCTATAATGCTGTCTTCGTGAAATTGCGATTCGTTCTTTTCAATTGTATACTGCAAATTTGAATAGGGGGTGAGCGACTGCACGAACACACGCGCTACCTATACGGCTGTGAAGACACAGACGAGAGGCGTTGAAAATCAAAAAAACGGACACGGCTATATACAGGCGAAGGATAATTACAGACCAATAGAGATTAAGGAAGAAAGCCGCAGACAGCCATGCCTCATTTGAATCGCACACTTATACTCAAGTATTAGTTAAAATCGCGTGGGAGCTTTGAGCGAGGCAGTGCGTATCCAATATGTTCTGCAATTATTATTAGCATATATACAAAGTCTATTTTTGGTAGTGCACACATTGCAGGAATGTTATGCGCATAGAGCTCCGTGCAAGGTTGCGGCTGTTATAGGTTTGACACAGTCAATATGAGTAGCAGAGAGTCATTCAAAATCACTTCCCTTCATACCAGATATCAGGCACTTCTAAAATATACCTCTCCATTGCTTCTCTGAATCTGATTCTGTACTGCTTTGGAGTAACAATAGTAGGATCCTTGCCCTTTCTCCCTATCAAGTTGTTTCCTTTGACCCAGTTTTCCACTTTCTTATCCCATGTGAAAGTTCTCAACCAGTCTATGATTCCTATGTAGAGCTTTTTGGAAGAGTCATCGATTCCAATTACTAAGGAATAGTCCATGACCTCCATGGCAGATAAGAAACTGGTGTCGTTAAAGAGTGACCCTCGTAGAAGTCTTTTCAGGTGCTCCTGTACGAAGACAGGCGACTCATATATGTATTCAATCATATTTTCATCTAGAAGAACCTCATTCTCCTTACCTGTTTGTTTAACGTGACGATTCCGCATAGAACCCTTGAGATCAAAGATTCTAGTGGTATTGTGGCCGTAAAAGAGATTCTCCATGATCAAGAAATCCATCTTGAATGTTTTTCCATTGACCGAATTTTTAATTTCGACCTGGTAGAACCCAAATATTTTAGCAATTGCAGTGGTGAGGGTGTTGAACATCGACTGTGAAATATACTTAAAGTAAAACGGCGCAATTGAAACAAAAGATTCAAGCTCCGACTTCGACAATTCCTTGACTATATATCGATTGTCTAGAGTCTTCAAAAAGTTAGAACCACTCTTACCTCCGCTTGAATTCCACTTAATACATCTTGATAAACTTTGTATGAAACTCTCGTTGTTACCACACGAAGTTCTGAATGCTTCAAAATGTTCGGAATAAAAGATTTTACATGAAAGTTGCATATTCCCATCAACGAATTGATATTTTAAATGATTGGATTTATTTTTGATCATAACTTTTTCCATGTCGTTCAAACCTTTCTTATTTGAATTCTTTTTAAATTTCTTCTCTATTTTGATGAATTGTTTAATTTTGGTGTTGTTGGAGTCGTTTACTTCAAATTTTTCGTCTTCCACGGAACCGTCCTCCTCCATTTTCTTTATCTTTTGCTTATAATCATTCGATGATAAACATAATGCAACCAACGAAGTCGGCTCATCTTCTCGAACAATAACATCAGAATCTGCGAACGTATGCTCCGAAGAATCAAGGGGATAATCTAATGGATCCCACAATGTAGCAGACCTATCTGCCCAGAAGTTTGTCAATGATTTCAAGAGAGATTGTCTTTCAGGCTGGGGGATTTCGAGGTTTTTGTCCTTAGATTCTCTTGTCAAATCGGGACCCTTTTCATCGCTTCTATCAAAGCTTTTATCTCTGGATGTCTCTCCCATTCTTTCACTATCCTTAACAGTTTTAGGGGTCGGGATTCGATCTCTGGAATCACCTGGATTCCCGAAATGGTCCAGACTTGGTACTTTTGTTTCCAACAATTTCTTAGTATTTTTTTCCTCATCATTTACATCCACTACATCTTCAATTTTATTGTAGATTTCCACAATTGGCTTAGATTCCAGAATTGGAAGGGCTTTGAATTTATGTAATTTTTTTTGCAATTCCTTTTCTCTTTGCTTTTTGAACTCCATAGATATTTGGTCAAAATTCATTTGATTGAAGAAGTTAGCCAATTGCGTTACCTTATTAGATTGATTCAAAGAAGCCTCAGAGCCTTTGCGTGCTACCTGCTTTTTCGGCTTTGCATTTTTCTTCAAGTCTTCTTTCGAGCTTCCTGATTGCTCCTGCAGCAAAAGTTGTTCCATTTTATTGATCCTATCAAGAAGATTTGACTTTTGATATAGGGAAGATGGAATCATCTTTCCAATTTCATTTGACTTTTCTTTATTGATTGGGCTAGAAAATTCAGTATCCTTTTCAGAATTTTTATTTTCAGAATTCGGTAATGTTTTAGCGCCTTCATCTGGTTGTTCACCCTTTTCTTCGCTTACTTTTTTTTGTTCAGATATGGATCTCTCTACAGATTTAGATCCACTATCAAAATCACCTTCTTTCAGTCCATCATTATTATACCTATCCATTAAAAAATTTTTAAGATGAAATTGAGTAATTTTGGTGATTTCGTTTTCGCTTGGCAAAAACAGCTCTTCAAATTCATTAAATTCATTGTCCCACTCCACACCTAGCTTTTGTAAGTCTCTTAATATGGAATTCAAGCTGATACGATCTGTTGGAGAAGTCGAATAATATAAATCCAATGTTTTAGATTCTATTGACTTTGCCTGCTCCGCAGCTTTTTGTTTGAGTTCTTCTATTTTATGAAGACCATCCTCAGCTTTTTCATATGTATCAACTTTCACACGATTTAATCTTTTATAAATACTTTGGAAAAAATTCTCACTTTTCTTCTTGATTTGGGCCCAGCTTTCCACTTTAAGCTTTATATCAATCTCTGGCATGAACTGAATTTGTTTCTTTGGAACAACCACCTCGTAGCTATCTATCTCGGAAAATTCGACTCTTATTACAAGATTCATGTAACCAAAACACTTGATATAAGACTTGAAATAATCGTGTTCACAAACCTTTTCTGTAACAGCCACGTTGCTTCCCCAGAAAGCTAATTCAAAAAATTTACCAACGGATAAATAATAAGTATCATCATTCATTGGAACGATAGGAGTTGATTGGTTGCACTCTCTGCAATAACTCCACATAACTCGTCTGTTCTTTCCTTCGTAATGGTGTATAACGTTATCATACTTTTCAAGTATAAAATCTAATTTGCCGTTGCCATGGGCATAACTCTTATAGTGATTTAAAAGTAGATCACCGCACTCGTCACAAGTATTGGTTGAATCTTGGAAACTTTGATCTAAGAAGATACCTAGGCATTTATCATTGTCAGAATAGTAATCGATAGCAATTGTACTAGGACCTAAACATGGTGTCGCAAACTTAATAGAAACCATCGAATATAATAGATGGATGCTCTTGTGAAAAACAGGATAAAGCTGGTAAGTCGAAAGTTTCATACAGTTCGACCATGCTCTGGCTTTTAAGAGGTATTCATTGAGTAGCAACCTCAGCTGAGAAGCACTCACAAATTTCACAATATTTAGGAGATCAGATTTCCCATCAGGAAGAAGCTCAAACTTTAAATCAATTTTCAAAAGGGTTATCCATGTTTCCTTCACCTCACTGTTATCACTGGCAGCTTGAATTTCAACATCAGTTTTTTTAAAGCCAGTATACTTCTCATACGAATCAATTACCTTAGATAACGTAGATGGAATAGGGAACCTCACTGCAGGAGATAAACTAATTTTTCTTTCACAAAATAAATCAATATATTGCACAACCTCCGCTTTATCAAGCGAAACATCTCCCTGCGTTTCGCAACTTATTCTATCTACCCTTTCTTTCATTTTGAATCCTTCAAAAGCCCGATTGCTAATCGAAAAGCTCAAGCACAGATTTTTAAAAAAACTCTGCTCAAATTTTGAATTGAGCCAACCCACAATCAAAGTTTCTACAGCATATTTTATATTGTTAAGAAGATCTTCATCTCCTCCTCTTAGTGAGATAGTAAAACCTGCTTCGATCTCCACTCCGGTAAAGAAGGCAAATGATTTAACATAATTATGAAAACAGTACTTCCTTATTTCAAAATTTTTGCATGACCCTAACGAACCTTTTTTGAAAAACAAATCATTAATAGACTGGAAGATGTCTGCCTTTGTATATCTTGAAATCCTTTCAATTACCTGAGGTTTTACGTTAGATATAACTGTGATATTTGCGTCTTCTAATAGCTGTTCTGCTAGGCCACAAACAGAGTCTCCGACAACTATAATATCAGGTTTCAAAGAAATTAAACGCGAAACCAAATTCGAGATATAAACAGATTGCTGAGCATGAATAATCCTCAAGCTTATAAACAGCTCTTTTTGCTTCAAATATTCTATTGGAAACATTAATAAAGCAATTTTAGGATTATCAATAGATGATGCCATGCTCTTTGAATCAATATTTTTAGTCATAAACAAGCCATCTATAATACCAGTATCTTCAATTGTCCCACCTAAAATCTTTTTGATTTTTATATATTGTTTAATATCAAGCGTATCAGTCACTTTCACAAGACTCACATTTGATAGTACTTTCTCTAATACGGCTACCCATCGTTCCTGGCTTCCTTTGACATCACAATCAACCAAGCATTGCATTAGAATTGAATCCAAATAATCTTTATAAATAAGATTGAGCTCAGAATTTTCATTATCATCATATGCTAATTTTCTTTCATCTTTCAGAGCGACGGCCAGAGCCATATCACCAGGACGTAGTTCTTCCAAAGTTAAATTGAAGGAAGGACGCGAAGAGTGCTCGTATATACTCTCTACCACTGAGTCTTGCCTTTTGTTAGCTTCGGGCTCCAAATTGCCAGTTGATGTGTCTTTTATGTTCAGGCTTTTAGAATGCAGGCTCGGCGACCCATTAAAGTATGTTTGGCTACTCTGTAACGCTTGGTTTGGCGTTGGCGATGTTGGGGTTGACACGGACAGAGGAAAGTTGTGGAGGTTACTGCTTTCAAAGCTAGGAAGTCTATTATTATTCTGGGTCAAGATCAGAATGTTCCTGGTAGATTTACTTTTCCTTCTAGATTTCATTCTTAGAAGAGACGCATGCGCTCTTTCCTGAGACCTTAAGCGATCAGAATTGGGCAATTCTTCTAAAAATGTGACATTTGAAGGTTTCATGACCTGTTTGCTATCATCGTTATCTATAATTGCATTTTTTGGACTATTATTGTGAAAAAATTTTGAGTGAGTAGGTGGTGTATTCATTGAAGAGCTCAAAGATCTAGGGAGTAGTCTTTCATTAGCCATGATCGTAGGAAAGTCACCCAAAGTTGGGACTACCATTGAACTATTCGATACTGCTGCACTTGGGGATAATGCAGAGGTAGGTCTATGATTATCATAGCCCAAGTGGTTTAAAGAAGTATAGAGAGACATTACTTGCTCGTCTTCATTTTCACTCTCTGCATCATCACCATTTATGTCATATTCATCTTGCTTAGCATTAACGGTAGTAAAGAAATCCCCCCGCTTGGATCTCTCTTTCTTTAGATTTTTATCAGTGTTTGACAGGATCCTATATTTCCCTATCTTTTTACTCAAAATGTTGTTATAAACTTGATCAAAACTACCAGTTTTCTGCAGATCAGGTTGATTTCCAACCCTCAAATGAGAATAATTTTTAAACCACTGATGACCAACCTCACCCACCAGAGAAGGAGTGACTGATGAATTAATATTAGAGGTATGATAAGCACCTGGCAGTGCATACTTAGATAGTGGAATTTCAACTGCTTCTCCAGTCCTAGTAGTTGGAATCGCCATTTGGGGCGCATGCTTAGAATTTGTCCTTGCATTTTCTGCATTAGAAAATTTTGACAAAGACTGCTTCGAAGTATTCAAATCACTCAGAGGCGACGAGCTACTTCGAGGATATATGTGATAAGAAGGTGAGCGATCAAAAGAGTTAACCGTGTCATCTTCAAGTATGTTTCTACTAGAGAACACATTTGAGTTGCTAATAAAGCTGGCTCTTCTCGAATTGTTAGATCTCGAATTTATTCTCGAAAGTTGGTTTGAAGAGTTGAAACTGTCATCGTTTTGAGTCTTGTTTGTCTCGCTGCTTTCAGTATCTGAGTCACTTGAAGAAGTGCTAGACGAGTCATCACTTAAATAGACTATAACGTCACTGTAACAAGGACGACATACTCTCAATTTATCATTGTAGGTTTTTTTCTTATTTTTGTTATAGCCTTTCCGTTCTTCCTTATGCTGTTTGTAGGAAATAAACAATGTGCAATCTGAGCAAAAAATCTGGCCACAGAATCGGCAGTGGTGTTTTCTTCTGAAAGCTGTGAATGGTTTAAAACAATTTAGACAATCTGAAACAAAAGAATCATTCATCCAATATTTTCTTGGTATTCCACCATTTTTTAAAGGATTTTCAGAGGACCTTTTTGGCTTCTTCGCTTTCTTTTTCTTTTTCAGTCTCTTACTAGGAACGATTGAAGAGGCTGAAGACACCACAGGACCAGTTATGTTATGGTTTATGATATGCTTTGCATTATCAAGGAAAATAGATGATAAATTTGAAGATTGCTTCTTTCTCAAACTATGATTTCCTTTATTGATTGCGTGAAATGTCGATAAAGACGAAGGATATCCTCCTTTAACATCATTTTTGCGTGGCCCTTCTGCTTTTACTGGAGAAGGGACTTCAAAACCATCGTTATAGATGTCACTGTTCAACATATGAGAAGACGTTTTAGGTGAAGAAATGGTGCTCACATTAATTGTATCCGTGTCTGAAGCAGAATCTTCCGAGAGTTCAATATCATTAGGTAAATTATTGAATATTTTTGATAGCTCACTCAGAATCGTCTCATGCTTTTCTTTAGTGTTAGTGCTCGAGTCCGTAAGAGGAGCATGTAGCTTTGAAAATTGATGCTCTATCGACGAAGCTTCCCAATCAGTGCTTGCTACAGCATTGACATTGATGACGGAGTTCGTCGCACTTGTATTCAACAAAGGCGGCTGTAGCTTAGAGCCCAGCAGTTTGGGCAATCTCAAGCTCTTGAAGTCGGGTGTCGAATGAACTACCGCTTGTTCAACTGAAGTCAGCGGCATAGAGACGCTCTGCAAAGCAGCAACTTCTGGAGCTGCCAGCTCATTTTGATCATCGTTAGCAATGAGTCCTTTATCCACTTTTGAATATCCTGTGTTTGGAGGAGGTGTGCTTTCAGTGACATTATTATGAAGAACTTCATTAACCGATGGCTCATAGCACACAGACGATACGGCTCTGTCAGAGTCCAGCGTAGGATCCACAACGGCCATCGTCGTCAATGTCGGCGGCTTTATGGGACTGCTACTTTGGCTGTTGGAACTTATGTTATTAGACTGAGGTGAAGAATAGTTATGGACAAAAGTGCTTGCATTATTGGTTACCTTTCTTAATGTTTTCGAAAAAATATTTGTTAATGTCTTCGAGTGATCCTGTTCAGGGTCAGGCAACGTAGGAAATGATGTGAAATCGTCTTCATCTTGACCAGCTTGGACGTTCTCTTCACTGTTATTCAGATGTTGTAATAGCCTACTTTCATTACATGTGGGGTCACTCATTCCAGTGTATTCTATAAATCAATCAGACACCAACGATAACAAGGGCAAAGCTTATGATACTAGAGTACCCAGAGGCCCAATAAAGACCACAAAGTCTTTAAATCACCGCGTCGGAAGTAGAATCTTATCTGCTGATAAGTCTTTTATAGATTGCAAAGCGGGCTGTTGCTAAATACAACCAGCGAAGGATGTCTATAGTACAAAGGCCGATAGTTTCCCAATAAATCCTCTAAGGGGAACCGAACGCAATGAGACTTTCTTTTTGATTAGTGTTATAGGTTGTTAGCAATATTAGTACTGATATCTATTTTTCTGCGAATTATTTCTGTAAGTTGGGATACAAAATCCTCATTCTCAACTAAATTTTAGGGACACTGGAGGTCGAAAAAAAAAATACTCTCAGTTACAAGATAGATTTATAAGAAGAAGTGGAGGGATAGATCGTGTTTATTATGTCATCTTCAGGATTACAAAGGCGCCGTGGAGGAAATAAGAATGTCAATTCCTCGGGTACAAAGTCAAGATCCTCCAACTCGTTTGATGGAGACGAGTTTTCCAAAAGTGATAGTGCCGACCACAAGATTGGATATGATTCTAGAGATATTCAGGATAGGGAGGCTTTGAACTTACCATTATTAACTTTAATGGAAGAAGTTTTATTAATAGGGTTGAAAGATAAGGAGGGATACTTGTCTTTCTGGAATGACAACATTTCGTACGCTTTGCGTGGATGTATATTGTTGGAGCTTGCTTTTCGAAATAAAATTAGTCTTGTCAACGATCCGGCTAGACGTTACTTTGAATTGAGTGATAGATTAGTTGAGGTCATTAACACGGAGCCTACGGGCGAGGTTTTGTTAGATGAAGCTTTGAAAATTATGAAGAACGACGAGTCGCGTTTATCTGTTACAAACTGGATAGATTTGTTGAGTGGAGAGACTTGGAATTTAATGAAAATAAGCTATCAATTGAAGCAAGTAAGGGAGAGGTTAGCCAAGGGATTAGTTGACAAAGGGATCTTGAGAACTGAGAGAAAGAACTTTTTTTTGTTTGATATGGCTACACATCCTGTCGCCGATAAGATGTCAAAAGAATATATTAAGCATAGGATTTTAAATGTCTTGACACAAAGAACTGTCAACTTGGAGTCTTTATCCAATGAACAGTTTCCGGCTAACACATCGTTCAAGTATCTTCGAACCATTGCTCTTGTATGTGGCTCATATGCAGCAAACGTTTTAGAAAATGTCTTAATGTCACTAAATTATGATAAAAGAGATCAGGCATTAGCAAGAGCCGACGAGTTACTCAATATTTTTAGCGAATACCCCTTTAACTTGTCTCACCAAAGTTCTTTAGGTTTAGGGGCAAATCTTAGCGAAGAGATCAATAAAGAAATCGAAAGCAGTGGTGCCAACGAATTACAGTTGGAGTTGATCGCGGCCGTATTCAATGTATTTGCAAGAATGGACTCTATCTTATGATCATGAAATGTGAAGTTATTTGAAATGCACTTCTTACGTACAAATCAGTATTTAAAAAATAATCGAATATAAAATATTATTAAACACGGGTAGCTGTGTTTGTATTTTTCTTTCTCCTAATCCTGCAATAGGCTCTTGTCATGGAAGTAATCTTTTAAAAAGGTACTGCCCTTATAAAGATTTAAATGGTTATTTGTTTTGTCCAAGACGTCAAGACCGCCAATCTGATAAACGAACAGATTTATCAATGATTTAGATAACTCTTTCGAATCTCCACAAGAATCCCACCACATTCCGCCTCCTAAGTCCTTCAGAATTACAAATTGGGCCTTGATTCTGGCGGACTTCTCATTGTCGTAACAAATAAATTGTTTCGTCGAGTCATCGTAGCAGAAAGCGCTAACTTTATGACTATCAAAGGACTCTCGAAAACCTTTAGGAGGTATTAACTTGTAATCAATTGTATCTCCTTTAATTCTGTTTTTCGGATGTGAATTTACATTAAAGCTTTGTCCAATTCTTGGAGCGTTCACTCCATGAAAGACTCGTCCATATAAAGGCATTCCCAATATTAATTTCTCAGGTTTAATACCTTTTTTGATATAGTGGTTTATAGTGTCAGAGCAATTAAGATTGTTGTCTCCATTAAATCCAAATAAATTTGAATGATAAGCGGTCTTATCTGACCAAGATTCTCCATTAAAATCGTAACACATCACATTCCAGAATGATAAATACCTATCCAACTCTTTTAAGTCCAAAATGTTAAGCTGTTCCTTTCCAGCAGGAGAAGCAATGGTGAGTAAGAGGTCAGTAGATATCTTATCCATTTCAGATCTCAATTCGTGAAGAAGCTTGACCAATAGCTCATTCTCCTGAGAGTTGTTTGGGTATTCCCAATCTATATCTAGACCATCAAAACCGTATTCCTTGAGATGCCAGATCAGACTCTGAATAAACTTCAGTCTTTTATGTGAGCTCGTCGTAACGTTTTTAAAAGCTTCTGCAGAACCCCAACCACCTATAGATGCGGATACTTTCATATGCCTATTTAACTGTTTTAACTCAAATATTTGTTTGAGACTACCAGTTATTTTCTTATCTGAATTTCTAGGAGATTTCAAAGGCAATTGAGCATCACACCATTCGTCGCTAAGTTTTAAAGCACCAGTATCCTGATTTATAGCTAAAAAGGCGTAAAATAGATTCGTAATTAAGTCAGCTGGGACATCAATTGCAAAATGCTTTCTTTCATAGACAGACCAATTGGAGTAATAGACGCAAGTTCTGAGGCCCTTAATATCAACAGAATCCTTCTTCTTTGTATGAAAAAACATTTATCTTACCATATAAAGCTGATTAATTTGGTGTAATATGATCGCTATTTAATTGATATGTGTCTTATTTATTGCTTGTGATATCCGGCACAAAAACTTGTCATTTGCAACTTTGCGGAAAAAATATAAAAATCGAGTATTAAAATCAAATCTCGTGATGGCAAACAAGTAAATGCTTCATAATCAAACGTAGAAAGTAATGTCAGAAACAGTTAGAATATTGGAGATTCCGCTAGAAATTCCCTCGAAAATTGAGCCGAATACAAGAATTCAAAAAGATGATTGCATCTATTGTTTTGATACAGCAGATAATAACCCTTCGGGATTAGATATTTGTCTAAAGTGTTATCAATCTTTTTCAAGAGGGGCACTTAATCATACAAAGGAGCATTATGAGACATGCGGGCATTGGATTTTTTTGAACATAATAAAAGTGTTGAGACCTGACTACGAACGTAATCAATACGTTGATGAGAAAGGTGAACGGAAACAAAAAATAGCTAAAATTCAAGTTAGAGATTTAACGGAAGAAGAAACATATGACTTAAGCTATCTGGTATATGATATTCGTCATCAGAAGTCTTATATACTTGAGCAGCTATCTCCCGAGTTTCACAATTTAGTTTCAGATATTTTATCAGCCAATTCGGCTGGAAGGCAGGATGAGATCAAAGCTTGGGAACAAGAGGTACTTCCATGCGAACATTCAGTTGAATTTGAACAAGTTCCTAATGAGTCGCTTGATTTAAGCAAATGTCTGATGTGCGAATTGAAGGAGAATTTATGGATTTGCTTACATTGTGGGGCTATAGGGTGCGGTAGAGAACAATTTGGCTCATCTTTGAAAGGAAACTCACACGCATTAAAGCATTATGAATTGTCAGGACATTCAATCGCAATTAAACTTGGATCGTTAAGCGCCGTCGACGAGGACAGCTATGATGCATATTGTTATAAATGTAATGATGAAATAAAAGTTTTCGACGTTGTAAACAAGTTATCTTCGTTCGGAATCGATTTGCAAAAAGCTAAGAAGACAGAGAAAAGTTTGGTAGAACTAAATTTAGACCAAAATTTGAGCTGGGATTTCAAGTTGGACGGGCAGAATGGTGAGAAGCTCGAACCAATATTTGGACCAGGGTTAACTGGCTTCCAAAACTTAGGCAACTCATGTTACATCAATTCCGTGCTTCAGGCGTTATTTAGCCTTGACAACTACAAGGCGTACTTCCAGAATGAGAAATTCTCCCATGATGTTGATCCTACCAAGGACTTGAGATCTCAATTAATCAAGATATTTGACGGCCTTTTAAGCGGAAGATACTCTTTCCCAGCATCCTCAGATGACGATGGGTATCAAATCGGTTTGAAACCGTCTACATTCAAGACATTAATTGGCGAAAATCATCCTGAATTTAAAACTCTGAGACAGCAAGATGCGTATGAATTCTTGTTATACTTTTTAGATAAAGTCGATAACGAACTCGGTATTTCCCTTGATAAAGATTTTAACTTCTTATTTGGAAACAAAGTTGTTTGCTCGTCGTGTTCAGCAGCAAAACTTAAAGATGAGCTTATTGATAATTTATCACTTCCCATTGAAGAAAAAGTAATAGCAGTAGACGAAGAAACGGGAAGAAAGATTTATGAACAGACGAACTTGAAGACCTCCTTTGAAAGCTATTGTGGCCCTGAGACGATAGAAGGTTACAAATGCGACCATTGTAATGCCAAATCGACCACTGCTGTAAGGTCCACGGGATTCAGTACATATCCCAAGTATTTGATAGTCAACATAAATAGAATCAAGTTGGAGAACTGGGTTCCTACAAAGGTAGACGTGCCTATCGATATTCCTTATGAGCTTGACTTACGAAATTTTGCTGCACCAAAGATAAAGGATGACGAAATCAAAGTTTCAGAGAATAGAGATGATAATCGGGACGACTTTACTCCAAACGAGGAGTCTTTCACAATGCTCTTGAGCATGGGATTTCCAGAGGAAAAATGTATAGCAGGTTTAAAAAATACGGGAAACGGAAACGCCGAGGACGCAATGAATTGGATTTTAGCCCACTTGGATGATATAGATGAAGATGCTGTAAATGCTTCTGCTGACTCCTCTAATAAGCCGACTGATGATCCGATTGCAAACCTAACGAGTATGGGATTTTCTGAACTTTTGGCCAAGAAGGCACTTACCTTGTTTAATGATCCTAATGCTGCCGTGGAGTGGCTCTTCGAAAATCCAGATGACGATGGTGTCATACCCGAAACCATTTCCAGGGTTGACCTTCGATCCGAAAAGGAGCAGTTAGTAAAGGCCCTTCTACAATCGCCACAGCAGAATTCGAAGTATGCCATTAAGGCTGTAATTTGTCACAAGGGATCTTCCCCACATACAGGTCACTACGTCCTGTTCATTAGAGAAGATGCTAAGAACAAAACAAGTTGGGTTTTGTTCAATGATGAAAAAGTAGTTTTATGCGACGAATCAAACTTGGAAGACATAAGAAACAATGCATATATCTATATATTCGAACAAAAGGAATAATAGCCGGCTTCATAATTTTTTAAATGCATAAAAGTACAGTTTAGTATTTCCTGGAGCTTCTAGGTGCTTCTTGTAGTTTTACAATGATTATAATGCTTATAAAATTTAAACGATTCGTATTATTAATGGTGTCTCGCCTATTTGCAGCTCTATGACTAACTTTTTTTTTTTTTTTCTATATAACTGAAAAAAAAAAATTACTCGATTGAGTCTTGCAAGCAATTTACGTTGAATTCATATCTATTTGTTTCAATAAGAAAGGCAGACTAATCTGATAGTTGAACATAACGCTTTAAAATGTTTATTACAAACGAGCATATTGGGGATAGGCTGCGCTTGGAGGACTGGAGAAGTAAGTACAACAACGTGCAAATTTCTGCGATGACCGATACTAACACATGAAAGTTCGTGGATATGATCCTCTTGTGGCACCAGACTTATTACAGCACGAATATAAATTATCTGAAGTGTCTCAGAAAACAATTTTGGAAGGAAGAGACCAAACCTGTGACATATTGAATGGAAAAGATGATAGGTTGGTGATAGTTGTTGGACCTTGCTCTATTCATGATCCTGCTGCGGCATTAGACTACGCTGAGAGGTTGAAGAAGGCTTCGGATAAACATAAGGGTGAACTCCATATTGTTATGAGAGCATATCTTGAAAAGCCGAGGACGACAGTTGGATGGAAAGGCTTAATCAATGACCCGGATATCGATGGTTCATTTCACATTAATAAAGGGTTGAGAATTGCTAGAAAATTGTTTACTGATTTGACTGAGAAGTTGCCAATAGCTGGAGAAATGCTTGACACAATTTCTCCTCAATTTTTGTCAGATTTATTCTCTGTTGGGGCGATTGGTGCAAGAACAACAGAATCCCAGTTGCATAGGGAGTTGGCTTCTGGATTATCTTTTCCGGTAGGATTCAAGAATGGTACCGATGGAACTTTAGGAGTTGCAGTAGATGCTATGAGAGCAGCTTCTCACCCTCATCACTTTTTATCTGTTACCAAACCTGGTATTGTTGCAATCGTTGGGACTGAAGGAAACAAAGACTGCTTTGTAATCTTGAGAGGAGGAAAATCAGGTACAAACTACGATGAGAAATCCGTTAAAGAAGCAAAAGAACTGTTAATCAAAAGCAAGATTATGTCGGATGAAAAGCCAGATGCAAGAATAATGGTCGACTGTTCGCACGGAAATTCTAGCAAGAATCATAGAAACCAACCAAAGGTTGCTGCTGAGGTAGCGAGACAGGTAGCTAATGGCGAAACTGCAATTTGTGGTTTGATGATTGAATCTAATATTGTTGAAGGAAGACAAGATGTTCCTCCACCAGAGAAGGGAGGTAAAGATGCCTTGATATATGGTTGCTCCATCACAGATGCTTGTATATCATGGGAGGATACTGCGGAGGTCTTGGACACATTGGCGAACGCTGTCCGGTCCAGAAGAGAATCGAAATAAGCTTCTTTCTGTAATTAAATATCTATAATTAAATATCTGTAATTAAATATCTTTCTATAATGAAATTTATGTTGAATCTAAAATACATTTTAAGACTTATAGACTAATTATAATACCGTACTCTTATGTACAAAGTTAATATCGCCACTGCTCTGTAAGCAATTAAGCATGCAATTAGACCACCAAAATATGATCTTAAGTCAATATTAAGATTATAGTATTCTAAAACCTTCTTGCCTGTATCAAGAGTACATTCGACTGAACCGCAGTCAAAATCCTGATTCTTAAATCCTAACCTAGAGCATATCCCGACGGCATATTTGGCGGGATTAATGTAATTAATTCCGTAGAAAAATGAGGGCATATTGATTGACATTGTTCCTCCCATAAAAATAGCGACAATTACCAAAGATGACAATACGTTCAAGGCTATTCCCAAGTGACTGAAAACACTGTTGACAACAATACCTAAAGATTCACCACAATTTATTAATGCTAGTCCCGAGAGAAACATACTGAAATACATACTTGCATTCCGTGGAAGACCGCAAGCAAACACTATGAATACCGCAAATATTAAACTTGGAATTATTTCAGTCGGTAACTCGAGTAGTAAATATGATGCACTAAATTCAAGAACACCGTAAAGACCGTCTTCATACTCCTGATAAAACAAATTTCTTTCAATAGGATATAATGAAATATTGTTGACTAGTCCAACATAATACAAATTCATAACTTCTTGAATCAAACCTAATCTGTTGTTGACACCATCATTTGAATTCCTCAATGGTGCAAAATACAAAGCAATTACGACCGCCTGGAAGATAGTCTGACCAGCCCTTGAAATAAGAGCATCTTTGGTTCTCACAGAATTGACAAACTGCCTTTTCACGATTGCAGTCAAGGTATAGGAAGAAGGGAGGCTTTTTTTTTCAAGGGCCCCGAGATCGATCGCATCTTTAGAATCATGAAATTCTATAGTTGGAGATCTAACACTCCAAGACGAAACAATACTTTCAACTCTCTTGGCCACCATATCATCATCATCATTGATTCCAGGAGACATTAAGTCAAGAGCATAGTCTGCAATATTCTTATCCTCTGGAACATCTAACCCAATAGAGTTAAAATAATCCCTTAGATAAGATGCAACACCACTATACATGACACGCCCACCTTTAGCAAAAAGTAATAGCATACCAAACTGACTGAATATGGCCTCGCTAGGTTGATGTATTGTGAGGATAATTGTTCTTCCTTCTTTACTCAAATTGTTTAAAAGCGTCAATAATGCCCCTGCAGACCTCGTGTCTAAGCCTGACGTTGGCTCGTCAAGAAATAAAATGCGTGGTTTTGACAAAAGCTGAATACCAATAGATAGTCTCCTTCTATTTCCATTTGAGATACCTTTTATGTACTCAGACCCGACCAAGGTATCGGCACAATCTACAAGCTCAGTCTTTCGTAACATTGTGTTCACAATAAGCGGAATCTTGTTGTGGTCTTCAAGTGGGAGCCTTAGTCTTGCTTGGAAGTATAACGTTTCCCTCACAGTTAGCCTAGGCATTAATGCATTATCATGCTGAGTAACATAAGCAGATAATTTTGCTAATTGAGAATTCAAAATTTGATGGGAGCCATTAAGATAAATAGCCCCAGTCGATTTATATTTAAATGCTAGCCTATTAGCGAGAAAATTAAGAAACGTAGTCTTCCCACTTCCCGAAGGACCCATGATAGCATTGACAGTTCTTGATTTGAACACCGATGAAACATCCAGCAAAAGCTTCTTTTCAAATTCTCCATTTCTTCTCAAAGTAAACCTCGGAGGAACCACGCTTAGGTTAATATCTTTAACACTAATATCAAGATCATTACAGGTAGTATCAGAATCTACTCGGGCAGCATCGTTCAACAGGTTGTCATTGTAATTGACATCTGTATAAGTAGTTGTTTGAAGATAAGTGATATCAGAATTAGTACCAGATTTAAAAACTTTCTCAAGCGACGATTGTCTTCTGATTTCTTGGCTTTCTTTTTCAATATCCTTCATAGAGCTTCCGTCGTCCTGAGTATCTTCTTCGTCTTCTTCTTCTTCATCATCTTCTTCTTCTTCGTCACCTATTTTGTTTTGCTTGGTTTGAGCGACAGATGATTCAAGATTCTTGAAAGTTAAAGTAAAAGCAGACAAAATATTGAAACCGAAGTACCAAGCTACCAATATTCCTATAGGCTCTTGTATCCAATTTTTAGGAAAACTGAGTATATCTAGTTGATAGTTCCCTGTATACTGAACACAACTATCACTACCAGATTCATAGGGACAACTTCCAATCCAGTCAGTGTATTGATTAGCACATAATGCGCCAAATGCATACCAGAAGTACGCTATATATTTAGTCCATCTGACGTAGACTGGAATGGTACCTGCGTTAACAAAAAAACCGCATGCACTATTTTGCAATTGGTAAAACACGTTTGTTAATAAGGATGACACAGCGAAGTCTGGAGCTACTGCAAAAAGCAAAAGACCTGCTGAAATACCATTAACAGTAACTAGAAGAGTTACAGCCCAATAGATTAGAAAATAGCTTCCACTTCCTTCAATTCTCAATCCGAACATGAAGTACGTAATGACAGAATAAATGATTGAAATAGGAACTTCTTCCAAGAAAAACTTACCGAGCTTTCTCGAAAGAACAAACCCTGGAATGCTAACGCAATTTTCTTGATATTCTCGCAAGAAACAAACTCCATCAACAGACCAGAGACGCTCTATTTCTATGTACATCGGACAAAACCCTATAACCTCAAGAACGACATAGAGGCAAGAAGTAGTTGCTCTGATACCAGCCAAATCCAGTCCGGGTTTGAAGAAGAGCCATCCTGAAACAATTCCAAAGAACAATGCTAATCCATTTAATGCAAGCAAAGAGCTCTTATCTCTTAAAGTAAGAAGATGGACTCTTTTTGTTAGGACGAATACTTCTCTAAAGAATGAAATTTTCTCATCACTACTCTTGGAAAATTGTCTCACATTCTCCTCAAAATTTTTCTGCATTTCCTTCTCACTCAATATAATAGGGATCGAGTTAGAGTAAGAACGCCAATGCGCTACAAGCTTTTCAATTCTTTCAGCCGTCTTCTCTTCTCGTAGCTTTGATGTAGAATCCTTAGCTGATAAGCCTAATATGGAATCAAAAGCATTCTTTGCTCTTTTTATTTGGTCTCTCGCAAAATCTAGGCTAGCAAAATACGACGGGGAATCCACGAAAGTACCGTAGTAAACAATTCTTCCACCGCTTGTTAATAAACAAATTTTGTCGAACAAGTAAGTGATTTCCCTTCTTGGTTGATATATGGATAATATCACTGTGATTCCTATCTCAGGAGATGCCAATTTCTTTAGCATTTGCATTAATTTCAACGAGCTTGAGGTATCTAATCCAGTCGTAGGTTCATCGAGGAAGAGAATTGATGAATTGGACAAGAGTTGAATTGCAAGCGATACTCTTCTTCGTTCGCCTCCTGAAAAATGCGTTTCCTGTGTCCCGAAGGAGCATATGACCTCATCAGATAGATGGTTGAGTTCTAAAATGGACATTAATGACTTGATCAATTCTATTTTCTCATTTGAGGTAGCTGAGGGTGGCAATCTTAAATCGGCCTGATATTTGAGTGTTTCATAAAGAGTTAATCCAGGTAGAAAAACATCTCGTTGCATCAAATACCCGTATCTGATCTTTTTGGGGCCACCGTCTTGAAGGTATTCCACGGATCCTTTAAATTCTAACTTTTTATTATGCAAATTAAGTCTTTGGGATAAAACATTGAGCAAGCTTGTCTTCCCAGTGCCCGATCCTCCCATCACAGCTAAAAGCTCACCACTTCCTAGTTCAAATGAGATGTTATCTAATATGTTTCTTGAACCGCGGTCAGACTCAATGTCATTTTTACGTTTTGACCTTACACCTACTGTGAGATCTCTGACCCGCAAATGTACCCTATCCTTAGGATCCACTCTTAGTATGTTCAAAATATCCATTTGCGACCATTAAAACCTCATAATTAGGTACTCAATCTATTACAAATTGCGAGCATTAGATAAATATACAAATTGGTGCGCAACAGAAAAAAAAATATATTTCAAAGCGCAACTTTCATTAACAAATAGAGCAGTTGAGGTCTCTGCAAGACCTCATCGCTTATTATGCCGCATCACTATTTGCGCTCAGAAAGCCAGAACCCAAGAATAAAAATATTGCTAAAATAATAAAAGATGAATACATTAGGAATATATATGCGTGAGGATTGAATTACTCATCAAACAATAATTTAATCTCTTCAATTCTCCGCTTTCGGCGCTCGTCCTCTTCTACTATGACCACTTCACCGAGCTGTTTTTTGCGCTCTTGTATTTTAAGCATTTTTGATTCTATACTGTTTTCCACAATAAAGCGCACTACTGTTACATTCTTGTCTTGCCCTATGCGGTGAATACGGTCAATTGCTTGTTCTTCCACATTTGGCAGCCACCACGGGTCCATCAAGACCGCGGTAGAACATGAGGTTAAGTTGAGACCCACACCACCAGCTTTTAATGATAATAACAAAATAGTAATCTTGTCGGAATTCACCGAACGGTCACTGAATTTGTCTAAGATGCGCTGTCGTTCCTTCAATGATAATCTTCCATCAAATTTATATATGACAACTTTTGAGCCAAGATGAGACTCAATTTCTGTTTCAAGAATATCCAAGAATGACGAGAATTGTGAGAACACTATAAGCTGTTCCCCTATTCTATTTTCCTGCCTGATAAAGTTTATCAAAGCCTGAATTTTGGAGGATATTTTAGTTTGATCATAAAGATAAAGCTGGAAATCTAGTTCGATATTGCTATCAGCCTTGAAAACTGTAACTTTATCTTGATTCAATATTCTCACTTTAAAGAGTTTTGATTTAAATATCGGCTCCCGACAGTTAGGACATAATGGAGTTTGGTTAGACGAAACCTGGAAGTCTATATGCTCTAGAATACAATCTAGACAAAAGCAATGACAGCAAGGCGTTATAGACAATTCCTGAATTTGAATGGGTGATTCAGTACAAATAGAACATTCTGAATTCACTAATTTGAAATTTTGGTAAATATAATTCATAGCCTTTTGGACTTCGTCTTCAGATTCAACATCACTCTTGAATTCGCCTTTTAACTGAGCCTTCATTTGCTGACTTTCGCTCAATCCATCTTCACTGTTATCGACCTCCTCTTCAATATCATTTAAGGTCCCCACTAAGTCAGTATGGCAACATATTTGTCTTAATCGCAAAATATGTGTCAATATCTGAGAATACCGCTTCAATAACAGACCACTTTTCATTCCTTCTTTGAAAGAGTTCGATGCTCTATTCTTAAACCAATTATATACCGCTTCTTCATACTTATTAAACTTTATGTGCTTTATTATGACATCCTTCGACGGTAGTTCAATGAGAGGCTTTCCATCTTTCAGCTTCATGTCTTTCGTCCTTCTCAAAAAAATGGGATCTAAAATATGCTTGATGACTTCGAATGTTTGCAGCATTTCGTTCAGCTCAAAAGGCAGACTAACAAAAGTTCGCCAATAAGATATATTTGACCATGGTTCTAAGTTTAAAAATCTTACCAAGGAATATAAGTCATCCAATCTATTAATTATAGGTGTTCCAGTTAGCACCCACCTCCTTGACAGAGATAATTCAAACACTGCTTTTGCAATTTTTGTATTTCTATTTCTTATGATATGGCCCTCATCAATTATAATTCTGAAAAACTTAAGAGAAAATAGTCCCAAAGGAAAACCCTTCTTAGATCGTTTAAAGTACTCACTTGCTATTGTGCCATATGTCGTTATTACTACAACAGGCACATTTTTATTATTTCTCGATAAGAGAGCCCGTAAATCAGATTCTGTATTTCCTCCATAATAAATTAGACATCTATGATTGGGATTATTGTTTGATCTTTCAAATTCACTTTTCCATTGCGAAAGCAAAGACATGGGTGAAACAACTAAGGTGGATCTGTAAGCATAATTTTTTTCGATCGAATCTGAATCTACAGAGTCATAAGGAACAGAATTTATCAACGATAAAGCGGATATCGTCTTTCCTAGACCCATTTCATCTGCTAATATTCCACCCTTTACCGTGACTTTAATCACTGGTTTATCAATAGACATTTCTCCGCTGTACATGTTAGCATAAAAAAAAGAAGTCGAGCAGAGAACTTCTTCTGAAGACTTATTTGCTTCAATGGACCGATCATTGGGCCAAGCATACTTTTTCCATAAGGGATTTAGATGACTATCACGTTTCATAATAATATTACTTTTGGACTGAGAAGACAAGGTAGCCCCATCATCAGTTTTAGATAATTGCTCCAACATTTCTATCTCACTTTCCCGAACCAACATCCACCCTAAACCGATCCTTTGATATTTACGTAAGTCAAGGTTAAAGTTTTTTTTTGGAGGTGTGGTGGTGTCCGGCAAGTTTTCAAGAAAATGAATAGGATTGTTGTTTTGATAGATTTCTTTCAAATGATCAAGATTAATGTCTTCAGCACTATTTGCTACTCCTTCACTCTTAAAGTCGTCGTTTATCAATTGAACTGATGACCCATCTCCAGGACTTTCTTCATGTTTGCAGGGTGATATTCCAAGGCATTCAAATAAATGTGATACTGCAAATTGCCTATGCCTTAAAATTGACTCTTTTTCGTTTTCTATTGTGGCACTTCCGTCGAATATTTTTTTCTTCTTTTTCACAGGTGAATTGTGGTCATTATCTGGGATATTAGAGATATCCTCAAATGCATTACTTTTTAGAAAACAATCGATCTGAACATAGAATGAATCACCAATAGATAATCTTTTACTCGTACTCAACATAACAGTGGTATCAAATTCTGCGATATCCAAGTCAAGCAAAGGCGCTATTATACGAGTGATATCCTCCGATATTCTACCAATTTCTCGTGAGTATTCCTTATCTGATTTTGGGACTGTAAATACTCTCACAGTCACTAGCCCATTATTTTTTGAACTCTTTGTTACTAGTTTCTTAAGCTCAAGCTTCTCCGTATATTGAAGAGGTTTCATAGTTGGCCTTGTTGCCCAGGCCTGAACGTTTAATGATCCAATGTATTTATGCCATTTACGACTACTTGAAATCAGATTGTCATCGACGACTTCTATTTGAGTAACTTCTGGACGACGTTGCTTGTCGTTACTATCATTCAAAGCTTTATCCTCGTAAGTATGTGACAAATAATCGTTGATGGCCAACGTAAGATTATTCGGCTGCTTAAAGTATCTTTTATATAAAGATTCAACGATCAGAGAATCTAAGTGCCCAAGCACAGATTTGAGTTGATCTTCAAATGATTTGAACGTGTTGTTTGCACTCGATTTCGAAAAATCTTCAGCCTCTATAATTTCAACGTCATCAATTATCTGCTCTTCATGAGTCTCTTCTTTGTCATTCGCTATCGGCCCTAAACCAGGTGCAGATTCGCTTTTTATTACACTATTAGGACCATGGATCGGATCAGATGTCTCGGTATCGAAATATCTCCTTTTCTTGACCATGTCCCAAGTTGGTCATTGCTTAAGCTAAATTCGAAGGCACAGATATGGCAATCTCAAAAATTAAAATTGGCCGCTAATCATTGCAAAATCGAGACGAAAGGTTTTAATAAAATTACAAACTTATATAGTACATTAGTAGATAAAATTTTTTTTCAAAGAACTAGGTACTTGGGATTAAGCATACCTTTATCCTGGTTCGAATCTACCCCATTTTGCTTACACCATTGTTCTAAATTTCCTAAAAGAAGTAACACGTCCCCCGTTACAGAATCTCTTTTCAATAACTTCATGTATTCTAGTGTCATTAAGAGATCTTCTTTCCTAAATCCTGTTTCATCTGCCAAATTATCAAGGGTAAACGAATCTCCTTTTCCATAATTGGATGCTATTACATAGGCAAGCTTTTTTGACCAAAACTTCAAGTATGTAACCTTGCCGTACGGCGATAAAGGAAGCTCTGGACCGCTTCTTGCTTGTCTAGATACTTCTTGAGCGAGCACATAAGAGAACTCTATTAGTAAAGAGCCTAAATGTCTTCTTTGGTAAGGTGGGAACACGCAAATGCAAGCCAAGTTATTGTCTACGTCCCAAGAAAGGACCTCTTTTGAAAAAAAACCCATAGGTTTGAAATAGTCATTATTGGATTCCTTGCTGCCACGAAGTTCTTCCTTTCCGTAGATCACATAAAAGTCAAAATAGTCAACGTCATAGTACACAGACTTGTCATCCAAGAACAATTTACTGAAGAGTGATAGGTTCTGACAAAACCGCCTACCTTCAAAACCTCTTATTTTCCTAATTAAGTAAGGTGAAATTTCGTCTCTATAGAGAAGCTTGCCAATTTGCGGATTCGGGGATTTCATCTGACATACGACTCTGTGTTTTTCCATCGAAGAAGACTCAGAGCTATACTTGAGGCAATATTCACATACATATAAGGTGTCAATCCAGAATCCTTCGGCAGCTACTTCTAAGCCTGATGACTTGCTTAACCCTTTAATAGACAGTTCATTCTTTTTCAATAGTAAGTTTCGATACTCAAACCCTAGCATGGTGTGATTCAGAGGCATGAAGTAGGCTGCGTTTCCGTACCAAGTGTCAAACTCGTAGTCTCCCAACTGCACTCTCTTGATATTCCGTGTCTTCAACACTCCGTAGAAGCTATCTGACTTAACATTATGCAATACACCATCAGATAGTGTATTATTTGACATACCACTGAGAAGTCAAATGCCACTTCGTCGTTTAGAAGCCATTGAAATTTCTAGGTTCAATTTAGTGAATTTCTCCAGCATATAATTTTTCAAATCGATAAAACGCGTTACCAGCCGTAGATATCAATACGTCAGGATTCATACAAATTTTGTCATATATAAACGTAAAAATGCCTCCAAAGGGCTGGAGAAAGAATGCAGAGGGGAACTATCCTCATGCTAAAAATGATGACTCAATATCAATCGATGATTTATTGTTTCCAAAAGCTACGGTTCAAAAATTGGCTAAGAATATTTTGAATGCTGACAAAGATGGTAATGATACAAATATGATTATGGCCAAAGATTCGATATTAGCATTGCAGCGATCAGCAACGGTTTTTGTATCCAATATGCTCTTTAATGCAAGGCAAGTTTCCAAAAACAATTCAAGAAAAACAGTGAACGCTCTGGATATTATAAATGCCCTTGAAACCTCAGATTTCACTGGGTTCATACCAGAGGTAAAGCACAAGTTAGAAATCTACGAGGGGAGCCTATCTACTAGGAGAAAAGAAAGGCCTCAGAAGGCTGTGATTGAAGGTGAGTCCCAAGCAGAAGAGAGCCGAGATAAGGTAGCAAAAAGGTTAAAAGACAATAATGAAAATCCTATCACAAAAGGGATCGAGACTGCTGCGAATCAAGATGAAGAGGACGAGGAAGTGGAAGTGGACGAGGAAGAAGAGGTCGAGAATAAAGAGGAAGACGATGATGCTACCGATGACGTTATTGTGGAGGAGGAGGAAGATGTAGAGAAGGTGGTTGAAAATCCAATTGCCGCGCTACAAAAGGAAGAAAAAACTCTAGAAGAGCTCGAAGATGATCATCTTGTTGATGTTAGTATAATATCGCAAGATGAAGAAGATAATGAGGAAGATAGCGATTAACTAGTGTATATTTTTTGAATAAGTCGACCTTTTTTCAATGTCGAATGCATTTTCTATAAGTAGGAAGCCCACATTCCAATCCAATAAAAAAATAAAGAAGGAATAGGAAGAGGATTGTTAGTAGGATGATAAATTTGGTTTTATTGATCCACATTTTACGCCTAATTAATTGCGCCTTTTTCTGGAACATCAGCGCCGAACTCGCCAACCTATCAGTTTGGTCAACCAAAAGGTTGATCTTATCACCTCTTGCCATCAAATTATTTATGTTGTCAGTCATTATTTGTCTTACTTCATCGACTTCTTCATTTGCCAATAAAAGATGAGTAGGATCCGCGTCATATTGATCACTGCCGTCAATTTGGCTCCCTGGGTTTATTGAACCATAATTAGTTGAATGCTGTTTTAAATCCTGATTCGCTTCTTCATGCTTAATGATTTGATTCATCTTGAGCTTAAATTCACCTAATTTAATCTTACCATTTTGATCTGTAGATGACTCTTGCACCTTGATTCTAAACTCTACGTATCGATCAATAATCTTTTTCATAACAGACAAAATTACTATTTTGTTCATATTCTTATGCGTGATTACTATTACAGTAATCAAATCGTTACTTCCGTCACTATTTGCTACTACTTTTTTCATGAAATAGAGCGCCAAACGTGTGTTTGTAACCGAAGAGTTGGTTATTATTGGAATTGACCCGACTAGAGTTTTTGATGCATTTATTATCCCAAGCTCTTGTGAAATTATCTCTAAGCAATTTAAATTGTTGATAGAATGAACTAATTGGTAGTTTTCATATGTATATAAGGTCGTTGAATTAACTGTCAAAGTACAATGAATTACTTGTTAGGTTAGTCATATATTTCCTGTTTATATAGAAGAGTCGAATATGACTTACTTGATTTCAATAGGTCTGAACTCATCTTGGATCTGAGAAACAGATGTATTAATTTAGACAACAGTCAATTGAACCATTACTTGTCATGAGGGAAAGTTCAAGAGACTCAGATAATATCTAGAAACCAATCACGTGATGTCAAATTTCATTTAGTATCTAACTAACAAAAAAATGAGAAATAGGTAAGATGAGATGAGCATAGAGAGTAACGTATTTTGAAATAAATTTTTTTTTGTTCTCATGGGTAAATATAGAAAAAGGTTCAATGAAAAAGGTCGTTCTGGGATGCTTGCCAAGCAGGCAGAGCTTAAGAAGATCAGAAATCGGCAATTTACGAGACATCTAGAAGAAAGTGACGAGGAACCGGATGCGAAACAGGAGAAAGACCATCATGCGGATCCTAATGCTACTATACTTCAGCCGTTAAGTCAAGAAGAAAGAGAGGAAAGGAAGAGAAAAATTCACGATTCAGTCTATTCAACGAATGAGAAACAAGCTAAGATTGATAAGAATAAGAAAAAGAGATTGGATAAATACATAGAGCATCAGATAAAAAGAGAAGAGAAGAAAGCCTTGTTAGACAAATTAGCTACAACAATGGTTGATACAAGTATGCTTGCCTCAGTGAAGGAATTAGGCAAAGGAAAGAAAACGAAGAAAGAGGAATTCATAGAGGCTTTGAATCTTGAAAAGCAAGGAAGAGGAAATAGTGATACCAGAGATGTATTGTACGAACAACGTGAACTTAAGGAATGGCCCCAAGAAACTGAAATATCAAAGAGCGTATCTCCGACATTAAAAAATAATCAATATGGAGCTGAGGAAACGAACATTCTTGTAGATATGGAAGAGGATACCCACGATCAAGGATCTACTTTTATTGATAACCGTCCAGCTAAATTTGGTGGTTCTGGGGTTGGATTTCTGTTTGCGAATTTGAAAAAGACATTAAAGTCGAGTCCCAAAAAGAAGTACAGTTGGAGGAAACGTATAGAGCAAGAAACAAAGAAGAATATGGCGGAGGAAGACGACGAAGACTTCCTTTCAGGAAATGATAGTGTATTGGAAGAGGAATTGGCTGATGCATACGAAAATAACAATTCCGAAATTTTAAGTAATTCTCATAATAAGTTTGCATCAAGTCCAAGCAAAATCAATGATGATAGTGTTAGTGAAGAAAAAGAGCAGGAAGAAGAAGAGGAAGAAGAAGAGGAAGAAGAAGAGGAAGAAGAAGAGGAAGAAGAAGAGGAAGAAGAAGAGGAAGAAGAAGAGGAAGAAGAAGAGGAAAAAGAAGAGGAAAAAGAAGAAGAAGAAGAAGAAGAAGAAACAGATGATTCCTTATCACTGAGCGACGATATTTCGGATGAAAGTCCTAGACTTTTAAAAGATAAACCAAAGCATTCAGAAAACGCCGAATCTTTCAAAAATTGGGCAGCTTCACAAGTACGTACACTAGAGGGCCGTGAGACAATTGCTACTCTACCAGATTTACTGGATGAATTAAAAAAGCAATATTCAAAACCTACAATTCATGAAGAAGATTTTGTAAACTCATCAGATGATGACTTCATACCCTTAATAGATAACTTGGAGCGAAAGGCTTTCTTCGTCAATGTGGTTAGGCCCTCAGAAATTGAAGAACTGAGAATGAATCTTCCAGCATATGCCGAGGAACATAGAATAATGGAAGCCATTTATCATAACGATTGTATCATCATTTGTGGTGAAACTGGATCGGGGAAAACTACTCAGGTTCCTCAATTTTTATATGAAGCAGGATTTGGAAATCTCAAAAATGACCAGCATCCTGGAATGATTGGAATCACTCAGCCTAGAAGAGTCGCAGCTGTCTCGATGGCCGAAAGAGTGGGAAAGGAGTTAGGTTCTGAAGGTGGAAAAGTTGGATATCAAATAAGGTTTGATAGCACAGTTAAAAATGAGGGTCAAGAGAATGGAACTAGGCTCAAGTTTATGACTGATGGTATACTATTAAGAGAAATGATGGAGGACTTTTGTCTTAATAAATACTCCGCCATTATCATTGATGAAGCTCACGAGAGAAACATAAATACTGACATTTTAATTGGTATGCTTAGTAGGATTATAAAGCTCAGGAGGAAATATCACGAGAAAGAACCTTCAAAATACAAACCGTTGAAGCTTATAATCATGTCTGCTACCCTTAGAGTCTCAGATTTTTCTGAGAATAAACTTTTATTCAAAGTTCCACCTCCCGTTATAAACATAGAAGCAAGACAATTTCCTGTCAGCATCCATTTCAATAGAAAGACAGAATTTAATTACATCGATGAAGCTGTGAGAAAGGCATGCAAAATCCACAGTAAGTTACCCCCTGGTGGTATATTGATATTTCTCACAGGACAGAGCGAAATCCTTTCGGTTGTAAAGGACTTGAGAAAGCGATTTCCTTTTTCTCGTAAACTGAAGAAGGCAGATACATTGTCAGCGGATCCTGAAATTTTAACCGCTTCCTCTAAAAATATAGATTTGGAAGCTGAAGAAATCGATTTTAGCGTCGACTTAGTAAATGAGAAGGAAAACTATCATAGTTTTGAACTGGATGAAAACGACGACCTGCTGGAGGAGGAAGGATTTGATGAGGGCTTAGAACCAGACCAAACAGATTCTGATCCATTGTATGTCCTACCCTTATTCTCTCTTTTGCCCACCAAAGAACAAATGAAAGTCTTCCAAAAGCCTCCAAAAGGAAGCAGGCTCTGTATTGTGGCAACAAATGTTGCCGAAACTTCTTTGACCATTCCAGGTATTAGATACGTTATCGATTGTGGCCGTTCAAAGGAGCGTAAGTTTAATGATGAAACAGGAGTGCAATCTTTTGAAATTGACTGGATTTCTAAGGCTTCTGCCGACCAGAGAGCAGGAAGAGCAGGAAGAACCGGCCCAGGACACTGCTATAGATTGTTTTCCTCCGCTGTATATGAAAATTTTTTCCCTCAATTCAGCAAGCCTGAAATTTTGAGGATGCCATTTGAAAGTATTGTTTTGACAATGAAAGGCATCGGTATAGATCAAATAATTAATTTTCCATTTCCTACTCCCCCAGATAGAAAAGCTCTTAAACGAGCAGAAGAAATTTTATGTTTCCTTGGAGCTTTAAATAACATCGACAAGAGAATAACACAATTGGGAAAAACTATGGTGTTATTTCCATTGAGTCCCCGTTTTGCAAAAATTTTAATTATTGGAAACCAACATGGGTGCTTACCTTATATTATTGCCATAGTTTCAGCATTGTCAATTGGCGATCCTTTTATTTACGAGCATGAACTTGGAATTGAACAGACCAAGTCCTTAGAGCAGGAGGTTGATGGCACCGGAGAAGAAGAGCTATCGCAACAAGATGAGGAGCTGAGACGTAAACTTAGGGTCAATTACTTTAAATCAAAAGCGGCGTTCTCTCGTCTCGATAAGAATAGTGATGCACTAAGGCTTCTTTCTGCCGTATGTGCATTTGATCATGTACCTAATCAGAAAAGGAATGACTTTATGAGAAACAATTTTCTACGGATGAAAATAATGGAAGAGATTGTTAAGCTTAGAAAGCATGTTAAGCAGATCGTCAATTCAATCATGTCCCGTGAGTCCATTGCGGCAGTGAACTTTAGTGAAAAATTAAATGTGCCTACGAAAAAACAAGTGACGGCCATAAAGCAAATGATAGCATCAGGTTATATTGACCAAATAGCTTTGAGGGGAGATATTGCCTCTTCAGATGTCAAGCTTCAGACGAAAATGGGAATTATAAATATACCATATGTTACATTATTCAATAATAGAGAAACTGATGAGGAATTTGACCCTTACGTTTATATCCACCCAAATTCGATTATTGTGAGCTCAGGTGACTTGCCTCCATCTTATTTGGTCTTTTCTTCTTTAAACTTAAGGCAAAGTAAACGGGCAGATGGAAAATCTAGACTCTTAATGAAACCATTGGTTGACTTGTCAAACACACAGATCGCTAATATCGCGAAAGGTTCTAGTTTGATTTCTTATTCGAAACCTCTCGGCCACCCATACGCTCCAAAGAATCTTACGTCAAGTAAAAGAGAATGCTACGTTATTCCCAGATTAGGAGAAATTTTGGGAACTGGGAAGGTTGGATGGGATCTTCCAGTAATAAAGGTTGTGCAAGTGAAGAAGAATGGTGCATGGGTAATAAGTAGCTGATTTAGGTAGCTAGTTTAAAAATGTATATAAATGTCACGCATCTAATAATGTCGCGATTCCTTCGCAATGTCGTACGAGTCTTGTCTTTGTTTTGATTCGAGTTACTGAAAATTTCGCTACTCTTCATTAGCAGATTGCCTCTGTGTTAGGGCACAAGAAGATGAATCATGTCTCCAATCTGAGCCGCAATAATACAAGAAGGCGAAATAAGGATAGACAAGTCGAAGATGAAAATGAACCTTTAATTCCGTCAGCTTTGATGGATCAAGCTACACAGCGAATCTTATTAGTTACACTCTTTATATTGCTTCAAAGCTTTAAGATTAGAGACAGTCTATTCTTGAAGCTATATTATTCTGAGAATGGTGCATTAGGAACTTCTACAGGTAATTTCATGTTTGTTTTAAAATATGCTGTACTAGATGGATTGTTTTTATGGTTGTTACCAATTTTAAATATCGAGTATATTACATTCTCACCATTCAAGACTCTTATTTTGACCCTATTTTTGAATGCAACGACGATATTACTAGTCAGTGATATATCAAACACCATTATATCCGCTTCATCGAGTCTGATTTTGCCGCTTTTAAAATTTTTTGTTAACAGGAAAGAACTTACAATTGGTGGAGATTCAGTTAGTCCTAGTAATTTTGTTGATATGAACTCACATTTCAAGGGTAGGTATACAATTCATTATTTGCCTGACTCTTCTGTTAAATTCAACCCATTTCATTTTGATAAACTTTGCATAGATACTCATGACGGTAACTTCTTGAAGATGCCAATTCAGTTTAATACTACTACTGAGCTTGGTTCCTTAAAAATTGAACATATTAAGCCTAATAATGAGAGCTCATATATATCTTATTCACACAGGGGACTAAGTAAACTACTAAAAGAGGACCATTCTCATTTGAAGAAGTATCCTGATTTTGTATCTGAAGACCGTATATTTTACATCGAAGTTCCAATCAGTGAACCTGGAAGTTATAGAATAGCAAATGTTAAGGACACAAATGGAGCCAATATCAGATCATACAAATCAGAATTTACATGGACTTATTGTCCTTCTGCCAATTTTGAATATGCAGCCAACTTTAATCCAAGCGCTAATTATAAGTGTTTAAATGATCAAGATAAAAACTTTAATGCCCCTCAAGTTATAATTCGAGGAGTTCAACCGATTTCTGTAAAATTGGACATGGTGCTTAATGGAGAAAGAATAAATACACTCAATTATACAATTGACGAGACAAACATTGCTTTCAAGGATTTGAATCGGCTCAACTACTCAACATCTATTCGTGATATAATAACAGAAGCCTCATCTAAATTCTTGGAGACGTTTTCGAAAACGAGAGCGACAAAATTGGAATTTCAATTGAATGAAGTAACTGATTATTTTGGCAATTCAAAAAGGTATAATCCTTCATCGCGGGATAAGGATGTCTGGTATTGGGTTGACCTCAAGCCGTCGCCAAAGATTCTGTTAGAAGACCCCAAGCCTGATAATCTTTTGCTCATTAATGGATCCAAGTTACTTTCGGTTAGTATTGATGAATCAATTTCACAGGATGACTTCCCTTTGATAGTTGATTTTTCTTATATAAATTCAAAGAGTGATCTCTTATCGTTTAACTTTACAAAAACTTTTAAGGATATAAATGAGTTAAGAAGTGGTCTTGAAGTTGAAAAACCGGGTGAATACTATATCTTAGCATCACAAAACAAGTTCTGTGCATGTAAAACTCTGTCAGAGAGGGTTCTGATCAGAAATGCATTGCTACCTGATCTTAATATCCATGCGAAGCCGCTGATTGACAAATGTCTTGGTATGACTGGGTATGATTTCCAATTTACCGTTCAAGGAAAGGCGCCTTTCGAAATACAATACCACGTATATCAAAATCAATCAAATGGCATACTAAAGCCTGTGCATAATGAAAAAGGACTCACCAACAGAGTGCTTAAGTCTTTCAGCAAAGATTTCGAATTCAAATATTCCCCACCAGGAGAAGGAAATTATATCGTTGTATTTGACGGAATAAAGGATTCCAACTACAAAAAGAAGATGATCCCATTGAATAAGACATTGTACACATATCTGACCCATTTCAATCAAAGATCTTCGGCATCTTTCCGCGATCACTCTCGATCGCGCAGAATCGAAAAAGCTTGTTTAGGTGATTCTGTTGAAATACCGTTGTCTCTTTCTGGAAATTTTCCATTCCATTTCGAGATCATTATTCAGAATCTTAAAACTGGACAAAATATTATGAAGAAACGACAAGTTTCCACCAACTCGTCTACCTACATGATTTCTACGCCTGCGCTAGTTAAAGGCGGTGACTATGAAATAAAGTTGTTAAACCTCAAGGATGGCTTGTCGTGTAATGTAGCTTATGACAGCGACGAGTCAGTCATTGTGAAAGTTAGAAACGATGTTCCTCAGTTAAATTTTGCATCATCCTCCAAAGAGCTTAAATTGATACGCGGAGAGTCTTTGACTATACCTTTACAATTAGAATCTTCTTCGAGCAATAATGCAAGAAATCACCTTATTTACAGTTTTGAGGATTTAAATTCCAAAGCTAGTGAACGAACGAGTCAAAATTTAGAATTCCTTCAAGTTCGGGAAGCAGGCGTTTACAAATTACTTTCTTTCACAAATGATGGTTGTAATGGCAGAATAGGAACTTTAGATACTGTCGCGATTTCGTACTACCCAAAGCCAAACATGACAGTTATAACGAAAGATACTTTGAAACAGCACTTTGAGGAAAAGTTTTTACATCTTGAGCCAAGATGCCAAAACTGTGTTAATAAACTCGACCTTCGTCTCACAGGAGTAAAACCATTTATAGTTGACTACGAAATTAGATTTCCCAACGGTAGAAAAGAATCTCGCAGTATGACGTCCCACGACGAAAACATTTCTATCAACCTTCAAACCAGCCAGAGTGGTTCGTATGAGCATCGTTTTATGGGGGTTTATGATAAGTTATACACAAAAGAGAAGACGCAAAATGTTCCGGATATAAGTCTACCCACGATTAGATATGATGTGAATCCCACCCCAAGCTCTAGCTTTGATGATCCCAAACGACTTCATATTTGCGAAGCTAATTTGGATACTGACATGAAAATTCCAGTAAACTTTAAAGGAGAATACCCCTTCGCTTTAAATGTTTCTTTAAGTAATACTAATGGTGCTTTAATCAATCACTTCAATGTTCATGATATTCAAGAGCCTGCACTCGAGCTTTCCAATTTCATAAGAGGTATGAAACCTGGTGATTATAAATTAACCATGACCCAAATTCGTGATTCTAACGGCTGTCAGAATAATGATATCGCTCTTAAAAACACTGCATTGGTGTCAATTACAAAAGTACCAAATATAGTCAAGTCATACCCAAAATCTCACTATTGTGTTGGAGATCATATTTCTTACAATGTGACAGGGATATCCCCCTTCACGATATATTATGAGTTTGAAGGTAAAGTCCAAAAGGCGCGGCTGGAGCACAGGTTTCAGAGGTTAGCATCAAAACCAGGAGAACTTTCCATTGTTGGTGTTCTGGACTCCTCAGATAGCAATTGTTTGGTTAATGTTTCAAGAGCAAGTACCGCATTCGAAGATCTCAAATTACACATTTACGATCTTCCTTCAGTCGAATTAAATGAAGGGGATATAATTTCTCGCGATCTTCATCAAGGCGATCAAACGGAGATTCACTTTTCCTTTTCAGGTACGCCACCCTTTAGACTTACTTATACCAGAACGTCTGAACTGAGATCCAAACCTAAGAATAGTAAAAGCGGTAGAAAGGACGATTATACAGTCGAGACAAAAACGATAGAAGGAATCTGGGAATATAAATATACTATAACTGCTAGTTTAGAAGGTACATACGAGGCAGTCGAAGTTCTGGATGCTTTCTGTGTTGCAACAAGGTATAGTCAAGAGCCACATAGTTGGTCAACGAAGTAATAACTGCATTTTATATCATTTAATAGCACTTTAAATATAGAGGATTTGTAACACAAGCGGTTTGAACATTATTTTTTTCAACCATACTGTAGGGTTCTTGATCTTTCCAATCACTGAAAGTAAGCGTCTTACTGAAGCTCTTAAAGAAAGATCCTTTTTCAATTGTTATCCTTCTTTCTCTGACATTTGAGATGAGCATTGACGCCGGCAAGATTTGAAATTGTAAAGTCTCTCCACCATTTACGTCACACGATAAGGACCCACTCAAAGAGGGTCCAAAGCTCAAAGCAAAACCAAGCAGGGGTTGAATTCCAAACATTTGTGCAAATTGTACAGAACTACTCACGCTAATACTAGGACTCACAGACCATCCTTGCCCATAGGTTGCAACAGTCGAAGCCTCATTACGACGACATGAGGTTAATGCAGTCCAAGTATTCTTTTCTTTGACGAAAGTTGTATTAGAAAAATCGACCTCATAGTATTCTGTATTATCTGAACCTGTTGATTGCTGCCTCTCGGGTTTGTAGTTGTTAGACAAGGCACTTTCTGTAAGTGATCGTGAAACAATGACAGATTTCGAATCCAAAACTTTTATAACACCATACTTTTCCAAGTTAGAAGGATTAACATCATTTATTGTTGAGACAACATAGACTTCATTCTTGAGAGAATCGTACATATTCATTAAGGCATTAGGTGCCTTTTTCACTAGATGGTTCTCAATCCTTAAAAGTGCAAATGCTACTTGCACCCAAAAGAAAAAACCTACGTAATAAAATTTCATTTCCAAAGAGTCTTTGTTAAAGTTACTTTATCAATTACAGAGCTTTCACATAGTATGAAAGAAGGTTCCTGATATTTATATACACCATTTTTAGTTTCTGCTGAAACATATAAAATTCTATAATAATTGATTATTTGATATGTTGAAGTACTGCATTGACGCAGTCTCATTTATCGAGAGGTAAGTTTCATAATACTGTATTCAAATTAAGACAGTAATAAGTATATGTTTGGTCATCTAATTGTTGAAATTGTGATTCGAATTGGAATTAGAATTTGGTTCAGTAGTAGAGTTTGTATTATGGCTCAATTGCTGATTATCGACTCTACTAGCCGAGACTAATTGATCCACTAAGTGCCTGGCTTGGGAAAGTGATAGAATCTTCTTGAGATCTTCTGTCGTAATCCCTTTTGTGGCTCTTTTGGCAGAGTCAGAAGGTTTGTTAAATTCAGTAACTATCTCGTTGGCTAGCTTTAAATCCTTGAGAGTGACTTCATTGCCTGAATCATGTGTAGTAAGTTCCAACCTAACCTTATTATATGTCGTCATGATCGTCGGATGATGCTTCATTTCATCTGCTTTCTGTGCTACAAGATTTAGGAAGGTCCATGTCCTTGCAAATGTTTTGAACTTATAATCAGCTCTCAAAAAAGTCTTTACTTTACCATTCTCTAAGGGTGTTGATTCGACGACCCAGCGCCGCTTTTCGGAGAAAGAATTAAGTTTAGCTAAGTTTTCTCGCAAAGCGGCTTCCGTTAACTTAGATACTTGCTTTGCATTACCTTTCATTCTTGGGTCTGCTGAACATAGTGAGGTTTGCTTGAATTCCTCTATGTCGCTGTTTGAGTAGTACCCAACGATGTCGCTTTCATTATTATGTCGTGTTATATGATTTATGTCTAAGTAACATTTTGACAAAAAGCGAGAATGAACCATTAGATATGCAAGGTTCTTCAAGGTAACGATGGCATCAGCCTTGTATATCCTTCACTGGCCAGAGATTGAGGTTGAATTTCTGCAGAGCCAGGTACTTGTTTTCCGAAGCTATCGAAATAGTAAGATAGACCACAAAACTGTTATTCAAGACTTTGATGAAGCGTATAAAAGGCAAAATGCGCAAGATAGAACTCCATTCATATTGATTCGGAATATCAGCTATGTGTATATCAAAGTAGAAAACGATCTATTCCTTTTAACTGTCAGCACAAAGAACTTTAATGCAATGCTGCAAGTAGTGTTTCTTCGAAACTTTTATGAAGTAGTTACCAAGTATCTATGCAATACAAGCAAGGAGCCAGACACGTCCGTTTCAAAGCTTAATAAAGATACTATAATGGACAACTTCAATCTAGTATTTGAACTTTTAGATGAGTGTATGGATTTTGGAATGATACAGCTGACTGATTTTAATATACTAAAAGAATTTATCAAAATAGGATCTGCAAAACCACGAATGGCCCTTAAAAATAACAAGTACGACTCCGAAGATTCTGAGAGTGAAGGCTCTGAGAAAGGAGAACATGAAAACTCGTCTTTTGTTGATATTCAAAAGAAAAAAAGCAAAGTGAAATCAACAAAGAACCGAGCAGTCACATCGATTGCTGTTTCTCAGAATCAAACTCATGTAAACAGTGCTGTACTCAGGACTTTCTCCCATTCGATAAATTGGCGTCCAAAAGGTATTTTTTACTCTAAGAACGAAATCTATATGGATATGGTGGAAGAATGCGAATTCTACTACGATCTAGAAGAAAATATAATCAGAAGAAATTATATTACTGGAAAGTGTGTCGTTAAGTGTTTTCTTTCAGGAATGCCAATCTGCAAGATCGGTTTCAATGAAATGAATATTTCTGGTATTAAAAGCGATACGCTAGACGAGCTCGATTTTAGTGAAAACAAGATCTTACCTGAAGTAGATGAAGAGGAAGATGAAGGTGACATGGCATATGATGAGGGTGACAATAAAATAGTCGGTACTGATACTACAAGTCAAATTAATCCAAAGAACAGAGATAGACATGTTATTGATCCGGAAGTCAAATCTGACAGTACTTATGAGGGGCCAAACACGGCTGAAGAGCATCAAAGAAGTAATAAAAATACCTCCAAGAATATTCCATTAGAGAATATGAAATTTCATCAATGCATAGAACTTGGTAAGATATACAAGAACAATATTATCAGCTTTATTCCTCCTGATGATGAATTTGTCTTGATGTCTTACAACGTCGAACAAAAAAAAAGGAAGAAACTTCCGCCACTATTCATGGTCAAACCGCAATATAGAATCTTCAAAAAGTCGAAGAAATTACAAATTTTGTGCATATTAAATACTAACTTTAAAAAAAGGTTAGAATGTTCGAAATTAGTCATAAGTATGCCATTAAACCCAACATTGTTCAATATTGAAACAGAATCTGGAAACTACGAAGTATTGAAATATAAGTCTGAACTAGGAGACGTAAGCTATAAAATTGATACCTCTGAATTGATATGGAGTTTAGAGAAAGTTCATGGGCGAAAATCCATAAAAATGATGGCTGAGTTGCATCTAGCCGACACCGAGAATCTCAACTTGTCAGCAATCGAAAGTTATATCTATAATAAAGCAATGTATGAACAGAAAGGAACAGCCTCAGATGATACTACTGAACAGCTTGATAGGTATTACAATGTTAATGGGGCGTCATCTTCGCTGGCGTTGAGGCTTAGAGAAGCCCTGATACTACGGACCTCAGTCAATGAAATCAACATTTGCTTCTCTGTACCCATGCTTTCATATTCTGGCCTTAAAATAACGTACTTAAGCGTCAACGATGAGCAAATGCAGTATACCTGCTTTTCTTGGGTGAGATACCTTACTGAGTCAGAGTCATATCAAGACAACATTGAAGCTTCTAGCAAAGATAATCGCATCCACAGAGGAAATTATAAATTTAAATTAGGGGTAAGTTGCTTTCTGTTCGTGGATTGAAGCTTTTTGTTCTCATCTTGAAGGTCATACACAAGTTCCGACGTTCTTCACGAATATCGAACTCATCAGTTCGATTCATCTCAGAACAGATATCACGAATTTTCGACACTTGTGAAATCCTTATAGAATGCATTAAAGTTATTATTCATCCAAATCTTATAATAATGTAGATATATAAGTTCTCTTATTCGATAATCGCTCACTGCTAGCAATCTCTCTTCGATGGCTACCAGCTTCCGTGCGTTGACGGGCTTCTACTCCTATTTGGGTAATGATGCGCGCAATAGCACAAAACGGCGGTTCTTATCTTATCTTGTAAAGGGGAAACTTTTGAACTTAATAACTGATGATCCGGAATCTTTAACGCTTTAGCGAGTATTTTATAACAAATGGACTAATAACCTCTATGGTTCCAAAAACCGTTGAAAAAGGTTTAAGCCTGGAAAATAGGAAACCTAAAAATACAAAGTCAAGAAATGGGTGCTTGACTTGCAAAAAGAAAAGATTAAAGTGCGATGAAACAAAGCCCGAGTGTCATAACTGTCAGAAGAAGAATTTAATCTGTGGTGGGTACGCTACGAACTTCAAATGGAGGTCTTTCAATAATGGTACCGATATATCAGGCTCTGAACTGCCTAAACTAAGTGACAAGTCTATGCATAAGAAGAGGCTGTTATCGAACGACAGCTTTACGAATGATGGCGATCATAAAAGGCGTCTGCAAGACGAAATATTCAAAAAGCAGCTGGAATTAGCATCTTTATCCGTTACAGGAAAGACTATTAATGAAATCAAGTTTCAAAATGACTTGATAGCTAAAGGCATGAACCCCAACAGTTATAAATCAGAAGAATCAAAGTATAGACATAGGAATGACATTTTAGAGCAAAAACCTGGACAAAAGCATTCCAAATCAAAACGCAGTATTAGCTTCACGGAGGGGGGAGACTATGGAAGTCACCGCTCTCCCTTGCATCGCACGTTTAGTACTGGGTCACCCTCACGTTTTGATCTTCGGAATGAGATTCGAAAAAATAATGCATTAGATTCGTTGGCAGAGGCAGCTGTCGACGTTATAAAGGGCCGACCTTCGAGTGAGCAACATCTGTTCTCAAAGGATGAGGTGCCCCCTCCACCGATGTCTTTTTCTCCTATGTCGGATTATTTACCCATTAAAGACGCGACTGTGTCGAATTACTTGAATAGCTCACCTAAGGATACAGAAATATCTAACTCACCAGGTGCACTTACAAAAATTTCAAATGAATTTGTTCAAGATCTAAACTTGACCCCATCATTGTCTGCTATAATTAATTTTGCATTCACCAATGAGGATCCAAAGAACAATTTGGGGCCTGAAATGAAAATGAATTTTGACTTTCCCTTGAGTCCATTAAACCTTTCAGATGCGGACCTTCAACAAAATGGAACTCTTTTAACTGCGACGGCAACTGCATCAGTAGGTGATTCGCATCACACTCATACGGAAGATGAATTTCCAAATGGAAGGCTTACCTTTTTGAATGATTCACAGTCTCCAGCTTCAGGATTAGATTCTATTTCCCCCTCTCCATATTTGCATGGCAATAAGTCTTTAATGAGGACCTCAGAACAGGAGCAGATCTTGTACTTATATTCAAGACATACATGTGCAATTATGTCAATCAAGAATGGACCCAATGAGAATCCCTGGAGAAGAATGATTATCCCAATAGCAACAAATTATCCTTGTCTTTTCAATTCTTTAGCTTCCATGACGTTGTTTCACTTAGCTGGAAACAGTCAAAGTAAACTGATAAGTCAAAGCCTACGAAACAGAGGATATGTGTATATGAAAAAATGTATATTAGAGTTGGCAACTAATTTATCGAAGGCGAGGAAGGATTCTGATGAATCACAGGATTTACCAGCTGATATAGCATTAACAACATGTTTGAATCTTGCTGTAAGTGAATCATGGGATACGCATACATCGAGCGGAATAGCGCATTTGAAGGGTGCAAAAAGTATGATTCAAAAGGTTCTAACCATCTTGAGAAAGAACCAGCAAGAGCTCGTTGAGAAAACTAAGGAAATCAACAAGTCACCTGGGACCCCAGAGTACGGTGAATTAGTACAAAGAAAGCTGAAAGAATTACAAAAGAGCCTCGTACTTGTTCTGGATCATGAATGGGAGCGTGTAATAGAAGACAACCGTATTATTAGTTGTGATAATGATGAAAAATCTGGAGAAGCTTTCAAATCGAGTGATGCAGGAAAACCCGAGAACTGTCTTGCAATCCCTGAAAGCTTGCAGTTTTTGTTTAACATTTGGATTTATTTTGAAGTTTTGGCTCAAATGACAACAGATTCAAATCAAGATGACAAGGGGATTGATTTAGTGGCAACAATAACAAGGATCGGACAGACCCAAGATGAAAAGAAGATGCTTCAAACAAAATTTGGTGGTGATTCTAAGGAGTATAAAGGTGAAAGGTCTCCGAGCACAAGCTCTTTAACAACTGAGCTGAGCATAGGCGGAAATAAATTCAATTTTTTTCAGGACTTTGAAACATTTACTCATAACGCTGATTATATTGATCCTTTACTAGGCTGTGGGCAATCACTATTCCTGATAATAGGAGCAGCTGCTAGTTTGATCTCAAAGATACGAAAGGCAAGGAAAGTTGAGTTTGAAAAAAAAGAGAAGCAATTCTTCTCAAGAAATTCTTTGCCCACAATTACAGCAGCCTCAAATTTAAAGCAGCAGCTAATGGATTGGAAACCCACAATCACCTCATCGATGCTAGGCAATGGGCTTAATGAAGATAACAATTCTACGTGGGACATTTCTTCCTGTATTGCTACGGCAGAAGCTTATAGATATGCTACATTGTTATTTTTGCATCAGGCAGTTCCAGAGATACCTTCACTTTCCTCACACGAGTTAGCTGAAAAAATCTTCATTCTATTGGCCTCTATACCAACATCATCACACTTGTATGTGATTCATATTTTTCCCTTGTTAGTGAGCTCCTGCGAAGCCGACGCTGGCGAAGAACGTGAATGGTGCGAGTCTAGGTGGAAGGTCTTATCAGAAAGATTATGGATTGGGAACGTTGATAGGGCACTAGAAGTCGTTAAAGAAGTATGGAAGCGTAGAGATGAGCATGGAAGAAGACATGAACGTAGCGAACGCCGTGATGGAAAGCTAACTAAAGGAGACCCTAAACTAAAAAATATTTGCAGCCAGATTAGTGGCTTGATGGCAGTGATAAATAGCGATAATTTAGATCCCAACGATGACATTTATGGAAGTATAAACTCTAAGCTTCATTGGAGTACTGTGATGAGAGAGTGGGGCTGGGAAGTTTTATTAGGATGATAAATATCTGAATAATCTATTTATATATGTAAATGCTCTGAAAAATACATTCTGATGCAGTCCTTCATTGCCACGATAATCCGCATTCTTTAGATATGAAGATAAATGAATTTTTGATGAGAATACAACTTAAAACATAAATACGGATGAGGCTGTATAGATCTATTCTCAAATTGAGAGACCCTTTTTTGAGAAGTTTAAATACTAGGGCCCTCCCTCTCCTCTCTGACCCACTCAATTTGTCAACAACGAAAAAGATTAGAGATACGCACAGTAAGTTCGAGAAACCCGAAATTCTCTCGTTTGATGTTTTCGGAACACTTTATTCACCCAAGAGGTCTGTTGCTCACCTGTACCATGAGATTGCCTCTCAAGAGTTTGGAATAAGCAAATCGCTAGACTCAATCGAACAAGATTTTCCAACGGTTTTTAATGAATTGCAAAATAGGTACCCTAACTATGGAAAATATGATGAGAACATCAACAGCTGTGACGAATGGTGGCTGGAAGTGATTGTGAAATTATTTGAGATACCACATTATCTGAAAGATAAGAAGTCGGCTGACTTTTGTCAAAGAGTCCTTGATCATTTTGCTGAGGGTGATGCATATGCCTTGTACGATGATGTGATTCCAGTGTTGACAGAATTAACACGAAATGGAATCAAGCTCATCATTTCTAGTAATTCGGACCTTAGAATGAGAAAGGTTGTTAAGAGTTTAGGACTTTCAGAGTTTTTTCTGCCGGATGACATCTACTTATCTTACGAACTTGGTGTGTCGAAACCTGACAAAACGTTTTTCGATACTGTCATTGACCATTGCGCCCTCAGTGGTTCTATAAGGAATGTTAGTCTGAAGCCAGATCTCCTAGAAAAATGCTGGCATATCGGAGATAGCTATTCAAAAGACTTTCTTGGTGCAATCAAAGCGGGATGGAATGGTGTTTATTTAGATAGAGAAAGGGAAAGTGCACTCTTGTCACCGAACTCCCAAAAAGCAGGCCAAAACCATAACTATTCTGGGCATATGTCTCAAAATTCCACTAAGGATATTCAATTGGATGACTTGGTGCTTTTATCCAACAACAGGGCCGTTGCTGTAGATCTTTTCCAGCTACTTACCATGTTTGATTTCGATCCAAGTCAGCCCTCTAAGCCAGGAAACTACAATGATATATAGCCTCATATAAATTATATCTGAACTTTATAATAAAGCAGGTTACTAGCCAAGCTTCTTTTTTTTACCGCGTCCCATTTTTGAACACCAAATAGAGCCAGAAGTCTAAATATATCTGCGTGATGATTCAATTAGAATCGGCCTGCATATATGCTAATTAACATTTTGAACGAGGCTTTGTTTCTAGGCATGAATAACTTGGAGCTAAAATCGTACCGAAGTTAGTATACTGCCAATAAGACTGCTATTCAAGTGTTGTTCAGTATTTTCAAGTAGCTTCAATTCTTTCGTGAAAGAATAAATAAGCAAGTTTTTACGGGGGATTAAAGTTTTAATAGTCTTTTTGAACTAGTCCCAATCTGGTTTTGATATACATCATCTATCCGAATTTGAAAAGATGAAAGGATTGCTGTGTATGGGAATCGTAAATTCACTCATAAAGCTTCTTTGCTTAGTGAATGTGGTGTTCTCTTTAAGTGTTGATGTTGATGATGATGAATCTATTTGTGCTGCTGCCAAAATCGTAGCAGACGGAGAGTGGAACTATTATGAAGGCTTTAAAAAGGGAGGTACAGTTGGAATGTTTTCAGCCCCGAATTATTGGTGGAATGCCGGTGAAGCATTTGGTGGTTTGCTTGATTATTACATTCTTTGTGATAAAGATAACTCAACTTTAAAAAAATGGATATCGGACGGAATGATCCATCAGGCAGGTGAGGATTTCAATTATGTACCTTCAAATCAGTCTATGACCGAAGGAAATGATGATCAAGGTGTATGGGGTATGACAACAATGCAGGCAGTAGAAAGGAATTTTACTGACGTGGGAGACCACAGTTGGTTAGAATTAACACAAGCCATTTATAACACAATGAATTCAAGATGGGATTCAGAACATTGCGGTGGTGGTTTGAGATGGCAGATTTTCACTTGGAACTCGGGTTATGATTACAAAAATGCAATTGCTAATGGATGCTTGTTTCACATTGCAGCCAGACTTGCTAGATACTTGGGTAATGAAACTTATGCAGAAACGGCAGAAAAGGTTTGGGATTGGATGGAGGACGTAGGTTTCTTGGGACATGATGGAGATGATCTTTATGTCTATGATGGTGCAACAATCTCGAATAACTGCTCTGACGTCACCAAAACCAAATGGTCGTACACGTACGGTATATTCATGGCAGGTGCTGCCTATATGTACAATTACACAAGTGAAGAAAAGTGGCTCGAAAGAACGCTTCAAATACTTGAAGCAAGTAGCTACTTTTTCAGAGACAATATAATGACTGAATCATCTTGTCTTTCAACGTCTGGGCTGAACAAATGCAACAATGACCAAATGTCTTTCCGTTCATTATTTTCTCGATGCATTGGACTTACATCGGTATTGGCTTCGGATTCATATGACACAATAAGGCCCTTACTTGAAACAAGCGCTCAAGCTGCTGCGGGAACCTGTGATGGAGGAGAAGATGGGGTTACATGCGGACAAAATTGGTCAGGTGGTTACGATGGAAAGTATGGTTTAGGAACTCAGATGAATGTTCTTGAAGTACTTATGGCATTATTGAATAAAGATGCGCACCCACCTTATACGGCTCATACGGGTGGCTCCTCTAAGAGTAACGTGAATGCTGGAACGGATACAGATGACCAAACCAATAAAAATGAATTGAAAATTTCCGGAAAGGATAAAGCGGGAGCTGGTGCCTTAACAGCTATTGTATTAGCAATTATACTAGGAGGTGCTGTTTGGATGCTATTTTAAATTTATGGGTACGCATTTCTACTAACAATCCTCACTTCTGTATATCTTTTATCTGATGTACTATACATATAGTTATCTCGAATATGTTGTAGAATTATTACTTTTGTGTTATCAAGATAAGCTTTTCAAAAAGAGAATATTATTGTCAAAAGCTCAAGTAGTTTAGTTTGACTAACGGTCATCAACAAGAATGGTACTTTTCCAAACTATTAATAGGTTAGCGAATCCACATAGTGCAGCTGGATTGCCTGCTGGTCGAAGGAGAAGATTCTTTATTCCACCTTCTACTCGTTATCCTTTGTTTCTATACGGTCAAGGTGAAGACCAGAGGTCATTCCTTTCCCTAATTGAAAGGGGTTCTGCAATAGAGAATGAAGAAAGTGACTCAGCTAGTGTTAGCACCTCGCGATCGCTACCTTCCACTCTAAATTCTGCTCATACAAATGATACTCAGGAATCATTCAACAACTGGCTCATAGAAGAGCACCAAAGAAGAAAAACGGGCCAGGAATCAGAAGATTCAGATGGCAGCCCCAATAATGAGCATCTCTATGATCATGAATCTTCTTTGATTTCTGCTCGTAGCTTTTCGTCGTCTGAATCCGAAGATTTTGAGAACATGAAGACCTCGACTGCTTTTGAGCTTAGAAAGTTGTCTCGATATTCCTTACCATTGATAATTACTTTTTTACTAGAGCATCTATTTTCAATGGTTTGCTTAATGGTTGTAGGGCATTTGGGTAAGAGCGAGTTGGCTGCGGTTTCATTGGGTTCCATGTCCTCTACAATAACTTTTGCAATCTTCGAAGGGACTGCTACAGCTTTGGACACTTTATGTCCTCAGGCATACGGTGCTGGAAACTATGAACTTGTCAGCAAGCTTGTTCAGAGGTGCATCTTGATTTCATGGATTGGATTTATACCTTGTGGGTTTCTTTGGTGGTATTCTCCGTTATTCTTGAAGTTCATCATAAGCGATGCCGAAGTTTTAGATTTGACTGCGCTTTTCTTAAGAATTCTCATTATAGGCGCACCCGCCTATATTTTCTTTGAGAATGCCAAAAGATTTTTGCAAGCCCAAGGGATTTTTGAAGCGGGTACTGGGGTACTCGCCCTCAGTGCACCAATTAATATTTTTTTATCCTGGCTACTTGTTTGGAATAAGAGCTATGGTCTAGGTTACATTGGTGCTCCTATCGCTACAGTAATTAACTTTTGGCTCATGAGTATATTATTAGTGTTGTACGTGGTTTGGGTTGACGGACGCAAATGCTGGTTTGGAGTAGAGTCTTTCCGTGAACTATTCAGTCAATGGGGAGGCTTGCTTCATTTAGCCATACCTGGCATTGTGATGCTTGAATCCGAGTATTTAGCATACGAAATTATGACTTTGATGGCGTCCTATTTTGGAACTATTGAGTTGGCTGCACAGAGTGCAGTATCTAGTATCGCTTCTTTTACTTATATGGTTCCATTCGCCTTGAGCATTGCTTCTTCCACTAGAATTGCCAATTTTATCGGTGCCCAAAACTTAGTCTCTGCTGAAATCGCTACTCACTCAGGAATGATAGCTTCGATATTTGTATCTATCTTGAACTGTATCATTCTTTTCACTTTCAAAGATCAAATTGCATCACTTTTCACCCAAGATGAAGACGTTAAGAGCTTGATAGTAGACTTGTTTAATCCATTAGTTGCTGTTATTCAAATATTTGATGGTATAGCATCTGTTGCAAGTGGGATATTAAGAGCTCAAGGGTCTCAGAAAATAGGTGGAATAATTAATTTTCTTGCTTACTATGCCTTTGCAATGCCCTTAGCGCTCTTTTTATCCAAGTATACTGAGTTGAAGCTATATGGATTGTGGATTGGAATAGGAAGTGGTATGATCTTAATCGGCTTATCTGAATCTATAATCATTTTGAGAACAAACTGGGATGACATATTGATTAGAGCAGGATTACTTTTGAAGGATGATGATGAGGTCATTATTGACGAGAGGGTACTGTTACTCTCTTAGCGCATAATTAGAAATATTTATAATTTATAGTAAACAGAATTTAGTAGTATTTGAAAAAGAAATTCCTTTTTCAATCTAAATAAGCATATCAAATTGTACTTGTTTAACAGTGCTTAAGATATAAGACATAACAGAGAGCCACTACGTTCTCCTTATCAAAGTCAAGATATATAGTCGTGCGTGGATCAATCTTTTCGTGAACTTCGACGCAGTTTTCAATTCAACATATCTATCGTTCTCAAGCTCCAGCTAGTTACTGATAACGAAAATTTTCTTGAATAATGACCTCCGATAAAAAGGGTACGTAACAAGGAAGAGCTTTTTTTGATTATGATGTTCATATACTAACTGCTTAGACATTTTAAAATCTACTATTGACGATATATTCGTAGTCTACAGTGAACTTGACAAGAATGTAAACATACTACATAGGCCTTTGCTTCCTAAAAAGTTATATGAAAAAGACCCTAATCATATCATCACATCATATTATGAATACATCGAGCAGCATCCGAAATTTGAGAAGACAGATATAATAACAAAGTATACCAATAAGGGGTATCAACTGTTGTATCATTTATACCACGATGTTAAAATCATATGTGCATCGGAAATTAAGCAGCATAAAATTGGATCGGATAAGTATAATGATATTGACCGCTTCTTTAAATTAACAACAGAGTTCTTATTAAGGGAGGCAAACAAGTTGGGTACGAAATTATTTTATACGCTGAAGGTGTCTCCTACCGAGCTAGAGACTCAGTTAATGGACGACTTCAATAAAATTTCTTACAGCTATACTGCTAGCAATGGAGAGGTGGTCACTTTTATATCTGAAGGGGAGGAAATGAACTCATATGCTCAAAGTTATCCTCATCTTTACCAAAACCAGGCTCTTCCATCCCAGCAAACTTCACAGCCACTTTTTTCTTCTTTAGTAGGAAGGTCTCAACTTGATAATCGTGAAACTATTATTCCTGAACCATTTCAGTTGTCAAAAGTAATTTCTCTTCCTAGAAACGGGACTGTTAATGGTGCTTCCTTAGAATCATTGTCACCTTCAATATCAAAAATTCCGGCCCCTACAGCTCAACCAACTCAAATTTTAAAAGATTATTTTCATCCAAACTGGTATACAATTTATGTTCCGACGTGGTTGCAGTACAATAGCAAGATATTTAAACCACCACTTGCCTCAAGTTTATTAAAGGATCAAAATGATTCTGATTTACGATTAATATCGAGACCATTTGACAGTTTCAAATCATTTGCTCCAACAGTGGATCTGAAACGTTCTATAGTGACAGAAGAGTCCAAAAGTAATGTTTGGCTTAATCATCTTGGATACAAACAAATGCAATCGATAAATGACTCAAACAAAATTTCCAGGTTAAAGAAAGAATCCCCTAAGCCGGAAGAGCCTTCTAATCTGAGTAATTCTGACGAAGATCTTGGCTCCTTATTTAGCCCACCTGTAAAGACTGAGTTGACGGTTACTGCAAAAGAAGCCAATAAATTGGAAACTAAGAGAGATATTAACGTTCAGAGCTTAGTGAATTGGGATCCCGAAGATGTCGAAATCTTCAACTCCATAAGGAAAGAGAAGAAAGAATGGTTCAAGTCACCCCGCGCTCTTCAAAAGGCGATTTCTATGGACCTAATAAGATTGAATAAATTACGCCAAGAGAGATATTTGAGGAGTAATCCTCAGAATTTGCTCTCTGCCAGTAGTCTTGAGATAAAATTATACAAAAGAGTTGTGAAGTTGACGTCATATGCTGTTGAATTGGGGAGCTCACCTGGGAGAATGGACATCAAATTTAATAGAAGGCTACCAATTCTCACCGTCGATTATAAAGGTTCTTTACCGGGCCTTCCCCCGTCAAAGAACGCCTCTGGAACGAAATCAGCGAGATTGCCTAGTATCAGAGGTCCATACAAAAAAAAGAATAGACAGTTGTAAAATATTAAATTTGTCTAGTTAAATCTATATCTATTAGCGGCCCTTCATAATTTATATATCCTCTCCTTTAGCAAAGGCAATAATTAGGTATATGTTTAACGCTGTAATAATGAGCCACGTTAAAGTTCCGGCGATCGTTAAGAAGCTCCCATTTTCAAAAGAAATTCTAGAAGTTCTATCGTCAGAGCTATCATTAAGCAATGCAGAGTTTTCATCTACGTTAAGACGACTGTTATCTACCGTCATATACTCTTTCTTGCAAGTAAACCATATTAAAGGTGCACTTACAACCGGTAATATCAAACTCAATGCTACCTGTGAAGAGTTTATAATCTTTGAAATACCCTCACGGCCCAATATACTTATAACAACAAGTACTGGGATTATCGCAACGATTCTAGTAATTAATCTTCTGACCCAAGGTTCAAAGCTCCAATTTATAAACCCTTCGCTCACAATTTGACCAGCCATTGTGCAAACGATACCGGCGGACTGCCCTGAAAACAACATAGACAAAGCAAATATCATACCAGCGGCAGGTGAAATATAATATGATAACATTTCATAAATTGACAATAAATCAGCATCCTCAGCGTCGGGTTTATGAAATAAAGTTGTTCCAGAAACAATCAAAATTGCTGCATTTACAAAAACTGCGATAAGAAAAAGTGAAAGGACTAATTCAGTATAAGAGTAGGACAAACAGTATTTTATAGCTTCATACGATGGCTTGTATTTCTTTTTGAGCTTTCGATTGTCTGTAAGTCTGCGAATCTTGCTCCTATTAGCAGTCTGCTCTTGTTCGTCCTCACTTTCAATAGTATTACTCTGAGATAAATATCCATTCGTCACATCATATTCTTTCAATCTTGATTGAACCAAGGCTGAGCCCAAGTAGAGAGAATGGGGCATCACAGTACTACCAACAATTCCACAACTCAAAAATAATGCATTCTTTTCTTTAAAAATTTGTTTGTTTATAGGTAAGAAACCGTCGACTATTTTTCTCAAAGATCCACTCTCGAATTGACACTTGAAAAGCTCTAATATAAAGCAGATACAAGTCGCGAACACTAATAATGATACCAAAAACTCAAATAGTCTTGTCTGTCGCATGGTTCCATCTTTATGGTATGCGATAAGAACCACTAAAACGTCAAGTATAGTAACTAATACACCATAAGTTAAAGGAATACCAAATATAATCTCAAGGGAAATAGCTGTTCCCACAACTTCCGCCAAGTCGGTGAAAATAATGGCTAACTCGGCACATACGTAAAGTGATATATTGACACTGCTGGATAAATGAAGACGACAAAACTCAGCTAAGTCAAGACCCGTGACTGTCCCTAGTTTTATACATAAGCACTGCAATACCACAGCAAATAAATTGGACATGAAAATGACAAATAGAAGCTTATACTCATACATTGCCCCCGACGATACTGCTGTGGAGTAGTTTCCCGGGTCCATATATGCCACAGAAACCATTATACCGGGACCTATAAAGGAAGCATATTTCTTCATAATTGCAATTGATTTCCGAAGCATAGCATTACCACGTACATCCTCAGGAATCATCTTATATAGCTACCTTATTTTTTTATGATTCAAATAATGAAGATATCAATGCACGCTGCTGCCCATGTCATTGAGCTTTGTACGCAACAATATTCACATATATATACGCATCACAATATGCAGGTTCCACAAAAGTTCTTGTTGTTCCTAAAAGCTCCGATAGTTTTGGCCGTGGGCACATAAAACTAGTCAGCTAGTCAGTCTGAGAGAGTCCCTTTGGGTTGCAGCACAAAGTAGTATGCGCTAAATACCTATAACTGTAACTCAGGCTAATTCTTGAAATTCACTATAATTAACGACCTGCAAAAGGAAATGAAAATGAAAGTTAACCTGACTGAGACTATCGATGATTCCCAAATTATGCGATTTATATCCATGCTTTCTGCTACACAGTGGTAGTCAAAGCAGATGCTGAATTCTTAATACCTAATCTGTTTCCTCTCTATTGCAGCTTTTGCGACTTCAGGATGTGAAATCAAACTTTTGGTCACATGATACTTAATGGTCGAATCATGGAGCTGGCCCAGTTTACAACACGCTCCAGCAGCACTAATGTCAAAATTTTGATATTCAATCCTTTCAATATGCTTCAAAGATCACTTTTAAAGGTGCATCTCAATGGAGTAATTAAGGTGAGAGCATTTCCTGTGGGATGGTTGAGGGCCACATACAGATTCAATTCTTCAGCAATCAACATAAATCCATCATCGCATACCTCTACATCTGTTTCTCTGAAAGACACACAACCTAACGATGATATACAAGTGAGATCGACAGAATACTATATGAATGAATACAAAACGTACTTCCCTCGTGATTCAGCTACTGGGTCTTTAATCGATAATTACTCGAGTTTAAAAAACTCAGGCAATGGTGTAATCAAGATTGGGATAATATATGAGGATGAAACGGCGGCCACGAAGTCTAAAATTATCGAGGATATTTTGGCGGACCCTTTGTCAAGTAAAAATCAATCAATATTAGAAGTGTTGAAGTCAAGGACTCGCAAATACAATAATAAGTTCGTTTATTCGAGTGATGTATCAGTTGAAGATGGTAATGATGTATCTACTTTCCAAATTCCATCCCCTTTGTTAAGCTCGTATTTTTGGCCCAAATACATGATCCCATCGAACTGTGATATGGCCAGAAATTTTGAATTGTGGGAAATAAACGATTTATCTAATGCTAACGAGTGTCATTTTTTTATTAAAGTGGTCAGTAGTGTTACAAGTATTCGAGCAAGCGATACGTTTGATACAGTTAGGTTTTATGTCATTGACAATACCGAATACACGTCTGCTTCTGATGAAGATATGAATATCTCAACAGATTTACAACCCCAAGAACGTGTCATTAAAATAGATTCACAAAAGTTGTTCGAAGGCATAAGTATGCTTATGAAGTATGACACCAAAGCTGCCTCCAAGTATCTTGATTCTTTGAAAGGAAGTAACATATTTGAATTATTGAAAACTATTGGCTTATTTCTGGTTGACACAAATATAGAAAAACTTCTTTTGAATGGAATAATATTCAACATTAAAGAATCAATGGTTGGTCCTAATTCTCTCAGTGAAACGTATGATGAAATAAGAGAAAATGGTATAATAGAGTTTAGTAGCTCTATTCATTCAGAGTTGCAAAATTCATTCATACCAAAAACGAATCATTTTTTTAGATCGAAGTTGAGCTGGTGGAAACTTTATATAAAAAATGATAATGTTGAATACGATTTGAAAGATTTCTTTAGTTCGAACTTCATGAATGAGAGCATTGAAAAATACAATTACTACCGTGGCCAAGTTGTCTCTCGACTCCAGCAGCAAAAATATGCAAATTACGCATTAGAACGAGAATTCTACAATCCCCTTATAAACTTGAAAAAAAATGTTATTAATGTCAAGGTACCTAATGAAGTGCAGTCCACGGTGTATACGACTTTGACAAAAGGATTCTTTTACTACCAGATGCCTATATCTGTTTTATCATATCTCTCGTATTTCTATTTTCATTTCTCTCCCAATAGTGCAGTTGCTTTGGGGTTGTTTGGTTGGATCCTTGGGTTTAACTATGTGTCTAAGTCATGGACCAAATTTACGAAAAAATGGCTAAAGGAATTATTTGAAGAAATCAGGGTATGCTTGAGCTCACAATGCATAGATAAGGGAGTATTGAAAGAATTGAATAAGAAATATGACCAAGAAGCTGAACTCTTGAGCTTAAAACAAAGCATATTACGGGGGATAATGAAATCGCAATAAAAGCATTACTACATAGGACCTAGAATGTTATAATGTGTGTAATATCGTTAATATAGAATAAATAGTCATTAAAAAATTAGAAAAATGCACATGATTGATAACTATTGATCATAAAGATGGAGGAGGTGCATCTTTCGACTGCTTCTTTTCTTTAATCTGCAGTTCTAACTTATCAAATTCTTTGAGTGCTATTTCTTCTTCAGGATCCAAAATTTGCTCTACTTCCTTTACTTCTTCTACGTAATACTTCAACATTGATTCGATACCCAGTTTCAATGTGTCTTCACTAGATGAACACGACTTGCAGGCACCTTGAAGCTTTAAGAAAACTGTGCCTGTTTCTTCGTCAAATCCCTTGTATTCAATATCACCACCATCGTCTTGAATTGCAGGTCTGATTCTCGTCTCAATTAACTCTTTTATCATCGACACAATTTCCAGATCTCCCTCATTAGCTGCAGCATCTTCCTCCTCGCTCAGCTTTATTAATTCATTAGTTATAGTAGGCTCCTTCTTTTCAGTCAAAAACTTATCCAATAATTGCGTGACTTCGGGCTTTAAGTTTGCCCAGTTTATGTGATCCTGCTTGTTGACTGTTAAAAAGTCTGGACCCAACATGACAGATCTCACCCCCGGTAATTTGAATAGCTTTAATGCTAATGGCGAATGTATAGCCTGTAATGAAGAAGTGAATTCAAATGTTTTATTTGACGATGGAACAATTTGGCACTCTGGGGATATAAATTTCAATGCATTTTCGTTTGGCGTAGTTATTGTCTGAAATGAATATAACCTTTTAGCCAAGTAAGAACTTCTTAACCGCAATAGTTTATTTGTATGCAAAGACATTTCGTGAATTATATATTTGATCTTGGTCAAACTCGTTGAGAAGTATTTTAGTAGTTGGCATATTCCATTTATATAGCAAGTCAGCTCTTACACATTAGTAATTACCGAAATACCGACATTATATACAGGATGTCATCATTGAGCAAACTATGCAGGAGTTTTATTTATCTATTTTATGTAGGAGAACTTTTGAGTTATCGTTCTTTACATCCATACGGTAGAAAGAATGCTAAGTGTAATTGCACTTATTAAGGGTATTTGTACAGCTGGTGCACTGTTGGGCAATACTGTTCTTTTAGCTAGTTCAAACGATGCACTGAGCGATTTGCTAAGCGATTTACCATAAAATACAGTCGAACCATTGGTTAAGCCGTTGTCGGTGAAATTGACTGGAGGCACAAACTTTTTATTCATTGAGACCTTGCCATCCCAACAATATCTCTTGAAGCATTGTTGGCATTGGCTAGTCTGTTTGATGCCTCTTCTTTCTTCTTCCCTTCTTACCACCGCACATCCAACACATGCGGCCCACTCATGGTCTATGGTATTATTTAACCTAGTTGCGATATCAAATCCGTTCTGTATCATACCCTTTTTCTCTTCGTCCGTGAACGTGAGCTTATAGGTGGAAACGTTAGAGTAAAATTCATAAGGACGATTCGCAATATAAATCACTAACGGAGGTATCACTCCATCTTTCTTCAAATCAGTTAAGTTGGACGCGTCACAGCCAAAAAAAGTTGGTCTCGCAGTCAAATTTTGCTCCAAAAATGATGTTGCATCTGGAACATATGGAAAAACAACGGAGCTACCAAAACTTGTGAACTGCTTCTCATACGTTGATACCAAAGATGTACCATTTGGCCAGTTTGTTTGAGTATCTGGAGTCTCCTCAAATGCAAAAAGGACGTCTAAATTTCTATGAGTCACCAGCATAGAGCTTAAGGGTAAGACCTCGCCACCTAAACCCCCATCCATTAAGAAAAGAGTATCGCTTTCTGAAATGTTTGTAGACTTTGTGTAGTTTGATTTGTAAAAAGGATTTGGTTTATAACTTGCAATGTCTTCATGTTCGTTAGATAATGTGTCTAAAAACCGTTTCAATATTGGCTTGAGGATCCAATTTAGCGTGCTGCAGTCTTCACATACCAAAGTGTTCAAAAACTGATTGAATAATGAAGATGTGGTCCCAACAATAAATCCCGCATTATCGAAGCCTTCGACGCATTTGTCCTGTGGCTTGCCATTTACAACTTTAGTTCCAAGGTATTTTATGTCCGTAAACGCATTGACGTGTGAATCAAATGACCCCAACTCAAATGGAGATATTTCAAAAAGACTTGAATTCAAATTGTATACAGTTGTCCCTGGTTTTCTTCCAAGGGAAGTAAGAAGTGGAAAAGGCATGTCATGATTTTTAAAACTGCTTTCATTTCGAATGTCTGACCACGTTGATGAAGCCATGTAATTATCTTTTCCCTTGGCATAAAGTTGATGAGCGAGTCCTCTTCCCCATATGTCCGTGACACTTGTTTCAAAACCAGCAGCCTCCTTCTTTTGGATATCGTACTTTATGCCATTTTTGTTGTTATCCCAAAAATTAAGGTGTTCTAGAGCACCGTCTAATTTATCAAACAAAATTGAAAGTCCTAATGTATAGAGATGGGTCTGATTGACTAATTGACGGGTGTCAGTTAAATTCCAAAGATCATTGGCATCTTGAAAGACGACATCTTGAACACTTGGCCATCCTTGCATGACAAGTGACCCAAGCATGTAGCCACCTCCCGATAAAGCACCAACATAGGTCGATGCTTGTAAGATTCCTCCGAGTCCTGTGGAGTTACCTACTCGTGTTCTTTTATCCAATGCAGCCATATGTCCAGCTCCATTCAACATAGCTCGATATCCGCCTCCACTAAATGCCAAACCAATATTCACCAGCAGGGAATTTTTAAAGAATTGCTCCACATCGAAACTCTTCAAGTTGGTTTTTTTCAAGAAAGTTTTTAGTTCAACCTGCGTTTTCTTATGCCTTTCTTTGACCCAATTCTTCTCATCTACTGATAGAGAATTGGCTTCCCTCAAGAAGTTGACCTCAGAGGATGGACATGTAACATTTCCTGGAGCATATCCACCTGTAGGTGACTTGGCTAAAGCTAACGATATGCATAAAAGAATTAGAAATACCAACCTCATTGCTAGATGTTATTGTATTACAATAGAATATTAATCAAAGCCAGCGACTTCTTTTTATACTGGGTTTGCTATAACAGTTTTCAAAAAGGGTCTATCGCTTGCTACTTAACCCACTGAAGTCTCAAAAGGATCTGAGACTATTGAATTTGCAAGAATTTCCAAAAGTAGTAAGTTCCCCTCTGAAAAATTTCCATTTTAGGACCTAAGCGAGCAGCCGATTAGATGAGCACTAATCAACTTTAAGGTGCATTCTTGGAAGCCCTGATATATTTAGCAACTAGAAAACGAAAGATCCGGCACCTATATCAAACTGAAAAGTTTCAAATAGAGAATGCTTAAGCTGAGTAAAACTTTAGCTCTCTTCCTAATTAAAACGGCCAATGCAGATAAAAATCAACAATCACTTCGGAGCACAAGATCATGAAACATACAAGATAATAAATAATTGATTCATAATGCTAAGCTAAATAAATTTTAATTGCCGTTAAGAATTAACCATTCAATTCGTCCTGCTCTACTATTTTTGCGATAAGCGCATTAGTTTCCATGGGATTGTCAATGTACAAATTATGACCAGATTCACTAATTTCGTGAAAGTGGGCAGCGTCCGGTCCAGATATTTCATTGATTCGATTGCAAAGCATGAGACCAGCTTCTGAGTTCATGAAGTCAAATTGTCCGTATGAAAGGTGTAAACCGAAAGGTATTATTTCTTCTTTGTGTTTTGATGCAAATGCCTCAAATTTATCGTATAAGGGCCATTTGCTTACCGTGCTTGGAGTAAGCAAATTTTTTATATATATATCACTATTTGAGCCTTGAGACATTGAATTGTATAGATATTCAACTATTAAATGGCATTCCTTATTGGTACCATATACAAGGTCATTGCTACTGCAGAATACGTTCTCGGCTCCTCCCTTTTTACTTATCAATCTATTGATCTTGAACAATTTCAAATACCACATATCATAAAACTTCTGAACACCAAATGGTCCCATGAATCTTAATAGTCTAGGTAAATATGGCTGGATATGGTACCATTTTCTAACATGCTGCTTAGATAAGATTGGTAACCTCGATAAAAACCTGAAGGAAGAAGGATCTAGCGTTGGTTTGAGTGTCACCTCTTTAGATTTGTCACTTATTGTGTTATTTGTGATTGCATGCACATGCCTTTCTAGACCTACCGGTGATAATAATATTAAGTTGTTTAGTGCATGAGGGTATTTTACAGCGTACGAAGCTGACCAGTATGCTCCGAAGCTATGGGCTGTTAAAAAGTCAATTTTATCCAATTTGGATGCAATCCTCCACTTGTCTATTGCTGTTAGATAATAAGCTTCAATGTCCTCTATTATTGGTTTAAATTTCTTTTGGTACTTTTGAAATTCTCTAGATCCACAGCTATAGGATTCTATCAACTTATAGTACTTTCTATGTAATTTTTTGAGGTCAGTAGGCTGATCAGGATCATTTAATTTAATAGGCACGCATCGTGGGATCTTCCAGTGACTTATCAAATTGGAATTTATCCTAGGGTTGGATGAGAGTCCGAAACTTATGTTATCTAAGAAGTGTACCTTGTAGTTATACTTCAAACCTTTAAGCTTATTGATAATTTGAAAATTTCTCGCAAAGCATCCTAAAGATGCCCCGTATCCATGTATGAAAACCAAATGCTTAATGGGCTTGTCGAGATTATTAGTTACTTCGAATGAAATCTCATTTATATGGTTATTTTGGTCAATTTTTATTTTGTTCTTTTCAATGCTTACCCCATGATTATCTTTTGCATGCAGTGGATACATAAGGTGTACAAGCTCGTCTTGAATCTCCTCTAATCTGTTTGGTTTTAATGACATTAGCCATACCTTGAGACACTGAGCAACAGGTAATTTTTTTATAGGTTCAGTATTAGGCTTATATCCAGACGGTAAATGAAAGTATTTATTGATGGGATAAACGAATAGACGTCGCTCTATATGCGAACGCAGAGCGCTCGAGATTGCCTTCATCTTTATTCTGTTGCAGCCGTGTTGAGGCTGTTGAAAACAAAAATCAAATTTTAAAGATTTATAGATCTCACTACAGCCGAGGTAAAAATTTATCAATATAACTAATAATCAAATGCTACTAAAAACTTATTTTTTTGAGGGAACTAAACTACAGAATCTTTAATTGTATCCTTTTCAGATCTTCCTGATGTGTAACTCATCGTTGGGTCAATCCCTTGATGGACAATATGGCCTGCCAACTCATCCTCGAAATCTTCTACGTCTTGCCATTCTTCGTACCATGATCTATCGAAAGGGCTGATCTCTGGCGTACCTGCAACCGGACTCAAGTAGCTCAAAAAAGCATAAACAAGGAACGCAGGAAAAAACCCCATGAAGAAGTTTAGTTTATAAACATATTCGGCTCCAGCTGGAACATGATGGGTCTTTGTTCTACCAACGAAACCAGTAATATTTGGTGCAATGCCACAAATGTAAGCAACGTAAGCTCTCCAGTTACAACCAATCTTGTTGAATTTATAGAAAGAAGGCTTACTAGGATTTTCGGGAGCAAACAACGAGTATAAGTGTGACAATTTGATATAACCTCTTCGAACATAAAAGTAATCACTTGCGACAACACCGGCTATTGATGAGAGAAAAACTGTGTAGGCTGATAAATAAGTCGTGAAGGTACTCGAGCTACTTGTCAATTTCCATGGACATATAGGAAGCGCCAACATAGCACAAATATATCCCCCCCTTCTAATATTTAAAAATCTGGGTAACATCGCCGTAACATCAGTTCCGAAAGATAATGAATTGGCACAAATGTTCGTCCCCAACTGTGCAATTGCAAACGCGAAAGCTATCAAAAAACACCCTGCCCTATTTCCAGCAGTATAGTTATCCAAAAATCTACCTAAAACATCAAGTGGGTTCCAAAACGGTTCACCATATAACTCTGAGGCAGCCGAAGAGACCAATATCCCAATCAACGCAGTAATTGAAAAACATAACGGTATTGAAAGTGAGTACACCAAATATTTCATTGAGAACGAAGGTTTGGTTGCGAAACGTGAAAAATCAGGAGCATTCACAATCAAGGTCGCAAAATTTGCCAATGCATTCATTGTAGATTCAATGAAAGCCCACGCTAATTCAGAACCTTCCTTTTTTCCTTTAGCACGAATCACAGGACCAGCTCCCTTTGCTTTAACAAGTGCCCAAATCATGAAACCAAAGCCAGCAAATGGTACAACATAGGCTTTAAAAGTGAACAAATGCCTTATCTTATGCGGAGGAAACCATATAAATGGTAATGAGAATAACCAAAATAAAAAAAATGATAAAAACGTGAACGTTGTAAGGTCAGGATCATTTTTGATACCGTTAGGCATAGTCTTGTCCAAATCTCTTCCGAAAACAGCCCTCAACATCACACTAATACAGGGCCCTGCAATTGCACATTGGACAGCATACCATACTGCAGACATGAATACTCTATTCAAGACAGGCCATATACTTCCAAAAATACCAAATGATGATCTTGCTGCAACAGGAAAGGAAATATGGTACAATATTCCTACTCTAGCCCCTATGCTAACAAAGATACCACAGAGAGCGTATCCCACCCAGACTGAAAGCCATGTTTGCCACCATGTCATTCCACCGTCGGAAATGCCTGTAGCAGCTATCTGCCAGGTGTTAATATTGAATGAATCTGCAACCCAGAAGAAAACATAGTTATGCCAACCCCAAGTTCTTCGTGCCTGCTCAACAGGACGTAAGTCATGATTATACAAGAACAACTGGGTTGCAGTAAAATCTCCTTGCTCTTTAATTTCTAGCTTTTGGTAAAATCTTCTCCATAAGGAATCCTTACTCCTCTGTTCGTTCGAGCTCGTTTCATCTTCTCGGGCTTGGTCAAATACCTGCTCAGAGGAAAGAGTAGTGACTTTCTCGACTTCTAGAGGAGTTCTTTTCATATTCTTTTTGGAAGCCTGTTGTCAAGTACGAAATTCAAATTCTACAAGTATCTTTAGATTTATGTATCTGATCTTTTTAAACCTAACGATCCCGAAGCTTTATTTTTGCATTCCACTGTCAATAAGCGAGATCATTCTTATATGGTTCCATTAGGTGCAATACCAAACAACTTTGTGCAAATTTTTGTAGTTAAAGTGCTGCAATTTGTCCCAGTTAGAGTGATTTTGAGCTCGTGGTAAAGCGGCGACCAGTTCCAAGTAATAATAAAGAGGAGACTTACTTATTTAAGCACAAAAGGAAGTCCTCGTTTGCTACGAAGAACTTTATGTACAAACATTGCTTGCCAGTCAGTGACTATATACAGCGGCAGAAGTTCAACGTAGCAACGTTATGGATTTGAGCGTGAACATGCTAAAAATAACGCAACCCCAGATTTTTACACATTACGTCTCCAACTTTGAAATTAATACTGTTATTATAGGATTGATTGGTGATTTTAAATTGCTTACCCCAAAACTCCTGATATCTGATCATGAAAGAGCATCGTAAAAAATTGATCTCATATTGGTGATTCAAATCGGCTTTTATTGAATTGTTCAGGATTATTACTAATGTCTGGAGATAAGTAGCTTAAGAAATGTAGATTTTATTTGTGCACTAAGCCACAGAGTTTTTTAAAACTAAAAGAGTAACCTCTTAATTTTGAATCCCTAAACAAATCCTTTACAAACTTAATAACGTCAAAAAGACGTTTGAAAATTCGGGCTTTTAGCAATATCGTACGGTATCCTATATAGAGTCAGGAACAGATAATGTCGTCCAAATGTTTAAAATGTCGTATCGGCAAGTTAACGTAGTATCTCAGCTTCAGTTTCACTAGGAAGTACTTCATTATATTTGCGATCGTGATAAACGCTGTGACCAAGTGTCTAAAGAGGCTAGGTGTAAAGGACACCAAGTCAAAGTAAAGCTCATGGACTCATCTGATCTGACTTATATTGGAACCGATGTTACCGAAGGCAATAGTGGTAGCGATCTCTTGACTTATATCTTTCCAGATTTCAATGCGGTTAAATACTTTCAGCGGGACTTCATACTTCATGATGAGTTTCATGTTTTAGAAGAGTCAACAGCAACAGGCTTTGACATATATTTAGTAGAGCAATGGGCTAATACTCGTAATATTGGGACCGTGGTTTCTAACTTTACGGGCAACATGGGGACGAAGATTTCTGTTGTGAAGCTAACAATTATAAAAAAGCCTGTAAAGCATTATCCACCGAGGTTTCAAGATTACTTGAATGAGCTCTTTTCAAACCATGCCAAGGTGAAGAAAATGGAGCGAGAGCTGTCGGATCTGCCTCATAACGGCTCATTAGGTGAAAACTCGAATCAGGTTTTGTTTGTGACTAATATAACAGCTCTTCCTTCTAACTTGAATTTGATTCCGATTCCAAATGGAGACTACAGAGATGTTGAAATGCCCTTTGTAATAAATTTTAATTTGAAGAAACTCCAATGCACTGGAAGGTCGTTGTCTTTAATATCGGAAAGAATAGCTGATGTTAATGAAGATAAATTTAGGCACCAGTATCGAATATTTAATCCGAAAATTCCTCTAGTCTTTGCGGTCCGGGAATTAATTAGCATTATTCAGACATGCCTCTTCTATTTCGACTTATTAGATGCAAAATATTGCGATGGTTTACTTTGCTTCAAGACAGAGGAGGCTATAATGAATTGGTGGAATTTGATTGGTTTGCCTCACTTTAATTTTAAACCGAATTTCAAATATGGAATGCTACAGCCTAAGACTGTCACGGCTATTTTGAGTTTGATATTAAGCTCAAAACTAAGACTTCAAATTATAGGTGGATGTGAGGTACCGAAGGATCCTTTTGATTACGAAAGTTTCATGTTATCAGTTGGACAGTTTCAGAAACAGTATAAACTAGAGAAGACAAGGAAATTGGATCTTGAGACACTTAATAAGTTATTCTTGATAACAAATGCTAAATTATCACCGGAAGGGAAGAATGCGAATGGTGAACAATTATACAAAGGTCAGGAATATGACGATCCTCAGGCAGTCGATTCTTTGTATTCAAGAGCTACGGGCTCTTCATATACTAATTTGGCTAATCTGGGATCACCTTACAAACGCAACAAGAATTATTATAGTAAAGAATTGAAGAAGTTGACGAATGTAGTTAAGAATACCGTGCAAGACCATATAAATGCTGCTAACCTTGAAGCAGAGGAAGGATCAAGTAATCCTAAGTCTGGTTCCGCAAGGCTACGGAATACTATTGCTAAGTTAGCAGACAACTTGAGCCCCCTTGATGTTGAAACATTAGACTTAGATGTTCTCGTTCGTAACTATCTCACAGGTAAGACTTTAATCACTTTGTGGTATGGCACTCATAGCACCTTCAGTGGTGCATTTAAAGATGCTTCTAAAAAGCATCAGCATCGGCATCATCATCATCATCACCATACCTACAGCCATGGTCAATACTCCTCAAACCAGTATCAATTTGAAAGCTTAAGAGACAAAGTCAGCAATAATAAAGATCTTTCTAGCTCACTTCTGCCCGTCTCAGACCTCTCGAGGTATTCGAGAGGAATAAATAAAATGAAGCTTCAAAGTAAAAAGTTACTTCTCTCCAATTCTAGTAAGAAGAATGACCAAACAGATTCTCCTACGGTCAGTTCTGAAGCAAGACTGAACAAGAGATATACAGACAGACTCGAAGCTGCACCTTCTATAGATGCAGCCCTGCCTATACATGCTAAGAAACTGTTTGGTGATGAAAAAAAAGGGGGCCAAGATTGGAATACACTTTATGACCAGCTAACTAACGATGACCCTTTAACAAGATTCAACAAAACTATCAATAGAAGAAACTCGTTCCCTGTTATGTTCGGTGAGCAAGAGAATAATTTGAACTTAATAGAATACGCACACAGCTCTCAATCAATAACCTTTGACGAACTAGGATATCCTTTTAACCTTAAGCTCGAGAGAAGCTCGAGCTTTTCAGCCATAGAAGATGACATCAATAGATTCGAGGGTTTATCATCAATTGATAGATTGTCTCAAAAATATTTACATGTAATAAATTTATTGGTGACTGCAAATAATTTTAGAACATATCTCGATGATACCCGAGATGAACTGTTACTCACTAATAGAAAAATGGAGAAAATCTATAATCAGTTGAATTTGGACCTCTTAAGACTGAATAACTTTCATAATCAAGTTATGGGAAAGAAAGTTAATGTCATGGATGAAAATTTATCTAAAGACTTGCAATTCAATATAGATGACTTAACAAAGACTATCGATAGATTAGCATATGAGACCAGGATCGTTGTCAAGCGAGTAAACGAATTGGAACAGAACAGTACAGTCTTCAACATTAAGTTGAATGACCAGTGTTTGACGAAGCTGGAGCAAATAATAAATAACTTAATACGGCTGACTAAGTTCCATCAGGTTTTTGCGGATGAAGATGAAAAAAAGGAGATAATTTTCAAATTAACTGAGAAAGATCCAAATGAGATATTAAGCGATTTGACCATACAAGAATCAAGCAGAAACATATTCCAGGTTATTGTCATATTTCTCTACAACTTAATCGAGTATATCTTTCGATTTTTCAAGTTTGATAAAAGCAAAATGAACTTAAATAGAATAAGAAATACTTGGATAAAGCTCGATCCGAACAGAACCATCATCAATCGAGCCTACTCCATGGTTGGTAGAGAACCTTCTAGAGGTAGCGTTGCCAGAGCCAAAGATGAGCCATTATCAGAATGAAATGGTAGCTTGGCTCTTACATGGCTAAACTCGTAATATGCCTTGTTTAGAGATTTTATGAGACATTCAAGCTTCTGCTTATAAACCTCAGACTGCAACACTTTGTCATAACTTTCCATATTTTGTAAAGATTCGTTTAGGTTTCTTTGTATTTTGTGAATTCCTCTGTAGATATCGAATAAGTTCAGATCAAGTTTAGCTATAACAGGCTTTATTAAGTCTTCAGTGTAGTGCGTTATACGTGTTTGATAAAATTCGTATTCGCTTGCTCGAGATCCTTCACGCCTAATTAGATACTGTTTAACGCTATCAACAGTATCTTTATTTTGATCTATTAATTCCAACAATTTATTACTTATATAATCTCGCTTCTGTAAGTCCATGACAAGATCTAATCTCTCCCTTTCCAATTCCCTTATAATGATTTTTTCTCCTTTCTCATCATTAATGCTATCGGATGTTTCTCCATTGTCAAGGTTCGATATTTCACCCAGCTTATCGTTATCGTTAGTGGCATCCTTCTTCCTCTCTTCATTGATGCTAATTTCAATGCTAGGTACTAATTCATGTGTGAATTTTTCTAGCTTATTTATTCGTTCGCTAGTTAGAGTTAACTGATTCGAAAGTAGCAGCACAAGTGAAGCAATAACAGGAAATTCATCATTCCGTTTACTCATGACACTATGATGTTTGTAGTATGTTTAGAGTTTTTTGTATCTTTTGTTCATAAAGACTGTATCTAAGTGTCCTTGCCGGGTTACGGCTCGTTGACGTTTTGATCGAAGTTAAACAACCCATCCGGTTAATAACACGTTACTTAAACTATTTCAAGCATTGGCTATATAATTTAGCTTATTGGAAGTATAGAGATAGAGGTGCTTACACGGTCTCACTCATAATCTTCTTCCGTTAAATTTTGCGAGTTTAAAGGTTAAAAATGGTCACCATTGCAAACGCACATGATGATTTGATTCATGATGCTGTATTGGATTATTATGGAAAAAGACTTGCAACATGTTCATCAGATAAAACCATAAAAGTATTTGACATAGAGGGAACGGAAAATTACAAGTTGACTGAAACTTTGAGTGGACATGAGGGCCCAGTTTGGCAAGTGGGGTGGGCTCATCCTAAGTTTGGATCTATATTAGCATCTTGTTCCTACGATGGAAAAGCGTTGATTTGGAAGGAACAGCCAGAGACGCAGCAGTGGTCAATTATTGCAGAACATAAAGTTCATCAGGCCAGTGTGAATTCAGTTAGTTGGGCTCCTCATGAATTAGGTGCTGTGTTGTTATGTACCTCTTCTGATGGTAAAGTCTCAGTTGTAGATTTTAACGATGACGGAACAATATCACATGTTATATTTCATGCCCATGCTATTGGAGTCAATTCCGCATCGTGGTCACCTATTCCAAATATTAGTTCGAAAGACCCTGCCACCTTGAAACAAAATCGTCGTTTCGTTACTTGTGGCTCGGACAATTTGGCCAAAATTTGGAGATATGACCCAACTCAAAATACATATTTAGAAGAGGCAAAGCTTGAAGGTCATTCTGATTGGGTTCGTGATGTTGCATGGTCTCCCTCTATTTTAGTTCGTTCGTATATCGCTACTGCTTCTCAAGATCGTACAGTCTTGATTTGGTCGCAAGATAGTTCAGGACAATGGCAAAAGCAACCCCTTATTGAGGAAAAGTTCCCAGATGTTTGCTGGAGGTGTTCTTGGTCATTATCGGGGAATATACTTGCAGTGTCTGGTGGTAATAATAGCGTGACGTTATGGAAAGAAAATTTACAGGGTAAGTGGGAATCTGCTGGCGAAGTAGAGCAATGAAACTGCGTTTGACGTAGTATTTCTTAGTTTAGATATACTAAACTTGTATTTTATCTTATGTATAATTGCTGATAAAAAATATCATTTATAAATCGTTGATGGTTGCCTCTACTATTTTTTCTACATCTTTTGAAGCCTCTCTTGCTGCCTCCAAAACTTCTTCGTGAGAAGCCATTCCGTCATCTAATGGCTTAGGCTCCTCCTCCAAAGCACTTGGTGGTTTATCAGCAACACAAGTATTCGTAATCAAGGATAACGCAAGAACTCTTATTCCGCAATGACGAGCAACGATGACCTCTGGTACAGTGGACATACCAACAGCCTCACCCCCTGATGCTCTAATCATTCTCACTTCTGCTCTTGTCTCGTAGGTCGGGCCAGCAGCGAAGAAATAAGTTCCTTCGAAAATATTTCGCTTTATTTTCAACTCTTCTCTAGCCTTCTTCATAAATAGCCTTCGTAAATTGTAATCATAAGCATCAGACAAAGGTTGAAAGCGAGGACCAAATTCAACCAAATTCGGCCCCTTTAAAGGATGAAACCCAGCCAAACCAGGAAAATTAATATGGTCGTTAATTAACATCAAATCGCCGGGCTTGAAACCTGGACGGACACCACCTGCTGCATTCGTAACTACGATAGTCAGGATATTCAACTTCAGTGCCAATCTTACAGGGAATGTTGTTTCTTGAAAAGTATACCCTTCGTAAAAATGTAATCGGCCCACCATACACATCACTGGCACCCTATTTGAGCCCATAAGGCCAAATACTAGCTTGCCTGCGTGTCCAGCAACTGTCGATGATTTAAATCCCGGAATATTGTCATAACTAATCTCGATTCTTGGTTCCTCATGAAGTGAATTCACAATACCTCCTAATCCAGATCCGCATATTATGAGAACTCTTGGATGAAACAAACTTGGCTGTGATTCTAATGTAGCTTGGACTTTCCTGATTGCTTGATCAAGGAGCTGTGTATAGTCAGATGGGCTTAACTGTTGCGACATAGTAAGTTAACGTTATTTAGCTATCCCAGCTTAATTGAGGAACTTCGACCGTTAAATCTGGTCGCGTTCATATCGAATTGTTATCTAAAATATCACATTATATAAGAATTTTTTGAAATATTAAGATAAATGCAACATGTTTAATGCTATTAAGGTGATTTATATAATTACTTATTTTGTTCTTCTTTCAATGCATCTTTGACTTTATCTAGGACAGTTTTGTCATGCAATTCCATGATATCATCATTAGAGAAGAACTCAGTATTTGGAGTTGAGCTTGTATTAGCTTTTCTTGTAGAGTTTGAATTGCCCCACGATATTATCAGGTTAGTCGTATCATTTCTCGTGGCCCTTTTTGCGTTTGGCGACGCATTGACATGATTTAGTCCTTCAGTGTTTTCAAAGTCACTTATGCGGACTAGGTGCGATATGTTGTGCCTTTGTGATTCATCTAGAAAAGACTCTAATTCTTCCGAGTTTGAATGAGGATTTATTAATGGGGAAGATGGCATATTCGCAAGACCCGTTTTCTTTTCATTTAACGCATCATTGGGAGAACGACTTCTAGTGGTAACAAAAGTCCTTAATTGAGGAAAATTGGACTGTTTGTTGTATTCTCCACTTTCACTTTCTGTATCATCGCCACTTTTTTGTGTGGATTTGGCTTCTTTCGGGGTGGGAGATATTTGATCTTTAGGTGTCGGTTCACCTAGTAAATTATTAATCCATTCGCTTTGTCCAATTGGACTTGATTTGGCTGAGGAATTAGAAAATGATCGAACCATCATTTTTTCGAAATCAGAAAGACCATTTCTTTTAGGCAGCTCATCATTATTCGGTGGACAGTTTTCTTTGTCTTCACCTTCGTCTGTCACGTTTATAACTCTTGTATTAGACTTAGTAGCAATCATTGGTGAGCTAACTCCTTGATGATCCTGAGAAATGAAATCAATATCAGTTAAAGGACCCTCAAAATTATTTAACTGACTCATAAAGTCGTTAAAATCGTGATAGTTTGGTGTTCCCCTACTTACATGCGAGTTGTATTTTCTATTACTGTTGCTTTGTATAGCTTGATTGATAGCTGAAGGTGTGTGCGAGGGAGTAAGGAATTTATCATTTCTGCTATTATGAGGTGAAGACGACAGTGGCTGTGAATATCTTCGAATGCTGCTTATGCTACTCGATCTTTCTTTTTGCAGCATTAAATTCTTCAGGGAATTACTATCAATTAAGGGGTGATCTGCCAAGCCGCTAGAATCCTCTTTTTTATGTCTAAGTTCCTTTTTGTATTTTTGCTGCTGAAGGTACTTTTTAACCACACCTTCGGGTCTCATAAAACCCTTGTTTCTAAGAAATAAGTAACAAGCATTACACAATGGACCAAACATTCCTTCATAATGTCTTTGATCAAATTCTTGTGCTCTGAGTATGTCAAAATGGTTTTTATGAAATCCAGTTTCAAAGTATCTCCACGTTATTGATGAAGTAGTTGCACAATTGTTATTGATACACAGCAAGCCATGATCTTTTTTAAGTTTACTGCTTGGAATGGTGTGTGTCTTCTTTCCATCTAAGTCCTCCATATCTGGTAATGCTTGGAATGTATTTTTTGTATCAGGAACCCTATATGGCGGCTGTTGTGGGGTGTACGGAGAGAGTTCAGCAAGCTTAGCTTCCTCGTCTTCCTCATCTTCATCTTCCTCTTCTTCCTCTTCATCTCCTTCATCGATTGGGACGTTGATATCTCTATACTCTGGATCATCCGTAGCATCAGTGTTGTCAGACATTCCTTCTTCATTTATTGGTGAGGAGATACTGATTGGATGTTGGGTCATCATTGACCTAGTTCTCATGGCTCTTTGAGGCTCTGAGGATTGTCTACTCCTTTTTAAAGGATTGTCTATAATCTTCGCCTGTAAAAATGGTGCCAGCTTGAATCTGTCTTGGACACTCTTACTGTCATATTTTGAAGGAGCATTGGATTTATCGGCATTGATAATGTTGTAGATCTGTTGATTATGTGGGTTATAAAAAATAGGAAGTGATTTGGTCCTTGACGCCTTAACCGGTTGAACTGAAGTAGTAGCCTTACTATACTTTTGTTTCTTAGAAGGAATTGCTGTTTGTTCTGTTATTCTTTGAGACTGCTGCGTACTATTCAGCATTTGAGATTGATTCTGTGTACGCTCGATGGAATGGAGCATCAATCTGATCTCAAGTGTCAATGAACAAGAGTCTTGTTTGTCTCCAAAGAGGTAACTTGCAGACAAATTTTGGCACACTCTCCCGGGAATCAACAGCGGTTTTGATGAGTAAAGCAAGGTTGACATCACTCCATTTGAAACAAATGGCTCGTCGGGTTGTTCAGTTAAGTCTTTGTAATAAACAGCGTAATCTTCAGTTTGAAGTTTGAAGTTTTCTGGGGATGATTTTAGTATTTGTTGCACACAACTTTTTAGCTCAAAGGCACCCAACATCATCACATCCTCACCTTGTCTATCTCCAACTTCAATCGGTATTTGAGCAACCTTCACTGAATACTGAGACTTGGATCGAGATAAGAACACAGTAGCATTATTATTGAAGGAATAGAGCACCTTGACTTGCATTCGCTTGTATTGTTGATCTTCGTTCATCTCGTGATGTTTTGAGGTTTTTGATTTGATAAGACAGTGGAGGATTTATGTTTTTCTTGTTTCTTGTTTCTTCTTATTTTGGGCCTGGTGGCGTTCTTCCCTACCCAGTTTAAAAATTCTAATTAGAACTTGGTTTGAGGTTGGGTTATTTATTAATGGGTGACCTCTTTAATCTATCTTATCTATAATGGAAGCTTTTCGCCTTATCTGTAGGCTATTCCTTCCTAGAGTTAACCAAGTGTAAAGCTTTAAGAAAACACTTGCTAGAAAGTAGGCTATTTGTTTTTAAAATGAGTAGCTATTAATTCTCAAATTGCTCGCAAATCGTTTTTCAACCTCAGTTCAATGTGTGTTTACATATTGTAAGATATTTGGCGTCTACATATAAACGCGACGCGAAACTGGTGATGCTCCTCTAACTTTTGAAATATAGTGTTACTGTATATAGTCAACTAAATACAAGCTCTATCTAAGAGTTCTAAATACAATAAGGAAACTAAATTGTTTCTTCATACGACAATGATGCAACTGGAGCTGCTATACTAAACCGACCAATTTTTTGGCATCAAGCAAGTTTTTCAGGGCTATATCTCTAGCTTTTTCTGTGCCTTTCTTGCTCACTTCATCTATATAGCTGTGATCTTTCATTAATTCCTTGTAAGTTTTCCTCTGGCCCTCAAATTCGTGTATAAGGATGTCCGATACGTGATCCTTTAATTGTTTGTGATCCTTAACCCAGGACAATTCCTTGACAGTATCTTCAACCAGTTTCCTAGTTAAACCAGAAATGATATTGATGAGATTTGACACACCGGGCCTCTTTTCAGGGTCGAAGTAAATTGGTCCTTGTATGGAATCAGTCACTGCTCTTCGGATCTTCTTTTTGATAACGTCAGGACTATCAATAACATAAATGCAAGATGACTCATCGGGGTCAGATTTTGACATCTTCTTCTCCGGATTTCTCAACGATAGAATCTTCTTAGTGGGAGTAATCAATGTTTGTGGTAAGGGAAAAAAATCGGACTTATAGGTATTGTTAAACGTAGCAGCGATGTTTCTGCAAAGCTCAAGATGCTGAGATTGGTCCTCCCCGACTGGAACATGTGTCGATTTGTAGATCAAGACGTCAGCGGCCTGTAGTACGGGATAGCATAAAACTCCGGCTCTCGTATTGCTTAAAATATCCTCGTCAAATATTGAAGCCGAATGATTTTGCTTTGTCTTCAGCTTCCATTGAGTCATTCTATTCAAGCTTCCCATGCTCGACAAGCAAATTAATAGCCAGCAGAGCTCTGTGTGCTCTGGCACTGATGACTGATGATAGAGCACACATTTCTCAGGGTTTATACCACTGGACACTAAACTAGCAAGTGTTTCATATCTCCACTTTCTCAAAGAGTCGGGGTCTTGTGGTAATGTTATTGCATGTAGATCTGCTGTCCCAAATATCACTGTTGAATCTGGCTTCTTGTAATCAGAAATGTCTTTCCAGTTTCTAACTGCTCCCAAGTAATTACCCAAATGTATCTTTCCGGTGGGCTGGATCAACGAAAAGATCGTTGATTTCGGAGCAAACTCAGGTATTGACTCCACGAGCTTCACGCTAGAATATTTTCTAGTTGAATTTCTGAAACTAATAAACATTGAACATCGCAATATACTGCTCCTAAAAAGCACTTCGAGGTCGACTTAATATTGAGTGAGTCACATGCGCTACAGTATCAATACATTTCTTATAAGTATTAGCTAAGTGTTATAAATCATCAAATAGATAGAAATAATCCTAAAAATATCATAAGCCAGTAGATTACTCCTGGTAATGAGAACTTGATAGTGATCCATGGGCAGTAAACAGATTGAATTTTATGACGTTAATTATCATTTATTGAGGACAAGAGACCTACTGCTTAATTGCAATGGCAGGTTGTGATCTCTCCTTGTCATCAATACTTGACGTGTTATTAGGTTTCGCTTTTGTCATAAATCCCCCAACCACATTATCTATGTCTATTCCACTTTTGATCAACCTCTTTTCAAGTTTCATTCTCTGCATATCCCGCCACCTAGTTAGCTTCGAATATTCATGAAGTTTAAAGCCAAATACCCTTGGCACATAAGTTTCTTTAGAATGTATTGGGACTATCTGTGGGAAATTCTGAAAAAACATGGCAGGAAAAGAAGTCCCAAAATATGCTCCGTCGACAACTGCATGCCTTCCTGACTTAGGATTATATATGTCTTCACATTTCGCACAATATAGCTTAACTGATGCTAGCCTGGGCTGATCATGTAAGCCAATAGGAAGTAATGGATGCAACTGACAATGAACCCTAGGGCAATATCCAAAATCGCCATTTCTGTATTTTTCAAACATTTTGTTTAGGCCTCTGGACGTCAAAATATACCTTGCATGGATTAGACCGTACAAAATTCTTGCGTTGTGTTCCAAAGCATCTCTGTGTTCTTCTGGTTGCAGTTCTATATCAACCACATCTGTTATAATATCGATCAAAGTTGGTAATTTGCTTACTTCTTGATTGAGTCCAGTCAAATTAAATCTATCACGGATATACTCATCGTCAATATCACAGAAGTACTCGTTCCCTTTGATTCCTAAAAATAAATCTATCCAGTATTCTGTAAAATCTGAACTTGAATCAGTAAGATATTCTTCGTTCGCCATTATCAGGGCGTCTATAGTTCTCTTGAACTCACTTTGAAGAGGTGGAAATAAAAGTAATTATCAAGGATTTGTTTTTGTGGAATAATGTGCTCACAACATTCAAACACATTGAAGTAGTTGGAGTTATCTACTTTTTATATGTGAATGGAGCCAAAGAGATGAAATATCTTCGATTTCCAAGAGTCTTACACGATGGAGAAATACATTCTATTGACATAAACAAGGATGGCTCAAAACTAATAACTAGTGGTAAAGATAAATCAGTTCTACTTTGGGACTACGCAGACTTTGAAAACTTGTACATAGGGCTAACTAGTGGAACTGATCACTCCCTGGAAAGCTTCGACATAGCACCAATCCACAGGTTTGAGCATCACCTGAGTCTTGTAAAAATAGTAAGGTGGTCTCCAGAGAATAATAATCTTTTTGCTTCTGCAGATGTAGATGGGCATATTTATCTTGTTGATACAATGACGAACTCCATTGACCAGATTTTTCCAAACGGAAACAATTCAGACGAGAGAGAATTGTCTATAGTGGACTTAAGTTGGTCCAATGACGGAAGACTAATAGCATGGAGTGATACAAAAGGAAACATAAATTTGTATGATACATTGAAAAAGACCTGCCAGGAATTGACAAAGTTATCAAATCTAGAGAAACAAGTCATACAGAGGAGTCTCGCATTTGACCCCACAAACAACTATCTAACATCGCTTGGTGATGATACAATCATATATATATATCAATATCATTATGAATCATCTTCGAACAATTATCAATTCAAGTTAATTAGTAAAATTTCAAAGTTAATTAATAAGAATTTACTTAATGTGCAATATAAGAGAATATCTTGGTCTGCGGATGGTGAATTTGTCTCTGTTCCAACTGCCAGCAAGAATACAACTTCACTAGTGTCATTGATTTCCAGGTCTAAGAACTGGCAGAGTAAAATTAGTCTTGTTGGACATAACTATAATTGTGAAGTGGTTAGATTCAATCCGAAAATATTCCAAGAAGATTCTGATGGCCATCAGATCTTCCACGTAATCGCCACAGCGGGGTCTGATAAGACAGTGGTCATTTGGAATACTTCTAAGGACTCGCCTATTCTAATCTTACAAGACGTTGCTGCGAAACCTATTGTTGATTTGAGTTGGAGCAGAAATGGAAAAATTCTTTTTTCGGTGGCTTTGGATGGCTACTTGTCCATATACTTTTTTGAAGGAGGAGACTTAGGGGAGGTAATAAGTGAAAAGCTTTTGGCAGAACTAACTGATTTCAAAAATGTTTATGTAAAGCCTTTTAACGTTAAGAATGAAAAAGATCAGCAGAATAATAGCGGGAAGAAAGTTGCGTCTTCTAGCTTAGAAATTTTGGATCAAAAGGATATCCTTGATCTGCCAACTGAAAATGCATCATCCAACAATAGAGATAAAGACAATGAAAACAGTGAAAAAAAAATGGATAGCACTCATGATGGCGTAAATCAAAAAATCACCAAGGGAGATGTAGAGCCTGGTATCATACCTTTTTCAATCGGGGAACCTGTCATGACAGAGAAAGATGTCCTCCTGTCGGCAATGAGTAGTCGTCAAGCGAAAGCTAGCCCGAAGAAACCTAAGCAAGAACCTAAAGCTTTGACGTTAGAGAGGCCTAAAATAACGAAAGACAAGAAAAAACGAGTACAGCCAACTTTGATATCTAACAATAATCCCAACAGATCTGAATTTAATGATCTGTCGTCTAATACCAAATCAAAGGTAATTTCTTCATCCAAAACAAGCATGGAATTTGATAAACCATCTTATTCCGTTTCTGAAGATATCTCAAAACAAAGCAAGAGATCAAAGTCAGGAGATGAATTACAGAGTAACAAGAAGATGAAGCGTGAGTTAGAACCTGTTAAATTCATAGGGTCTGTCATATTAAACCCAAACACCACTTTCGCAAGAGTCAGACTTTCTATTCCCAAAGTACGATTAAATTTCCAACTTTCGAATACTGAGAGTGCAGATCCATTTATACTTGATATTAGAAATGGTACTGGGAATGAAACTACGCCATCTCGAGTATCGTGCAGTAAGAACGAAAAGTTGATTTGGAGTGACTTTGTTCCAAAGTTCATTCAGTTAGCAACAGTAGGCTCAAATTTTTGGGCGACTTGCACAGCTGATGGCCAGATAATAATATATTCTCAAATCTCAGGGAGAAGATTACTTCCTCCTTTTATTTTGGGCTCGCCTTTATCATTTCTAGAAAGTAACAAACAATACTTATTGGCAGTCACTTGTGTCGGAGAGTTATTCGTTTGGAATATTGATGAAAAGAGAATTGAATTGAATTGTTCCTTTAGTCCTCTATTGGAACTTAGTATTAAATCTCAAAGCGATGGTTTATCAAAATCTGACAATATAACAATGTGTTCCATTACATCCAATGGAATACCTTTGGTAACTTTATCGAATGGCTCTGGGTATTTATTCAATAAGGAATTGTGTACGTGGCAGACTATCACAGAATCCTGGTGGGCTTTTGGGTCTCACTATTGGGATTCGAACGAAGATAGTTCTACCAAACCTCAATTTGATGGGAATTCCAACTCTGATTCGTCAATTATTGGATTGCTAGAGCAAAAAACCAATGATGAAATCTTGAGAAAATCAAGAACGGGAAGAGGCAAGTATTTTAACAAAATTTCGAAGAACATGATCATGAAAGAAGGATTCGAAAACTTGGAAAACACAATATCACTAAGTCACCTAGAGAACAGAATATTATGTTGTGAGATTTTGGAAGAAAATAGCGACTTCAAAAGGTTCTTTATTACATATGTTCAGCGAATTTGTGAGTTGGGTCTTAAGGCGAAGTTGTATGAAGTCTGTGACCAACTTCTCGGACCAGTTGGCAATAACGAAGATGTACAAAACACTAACAAGAGTTCTAAGATATGTGGGCATGACAAGCATGAACTCTTGAGAGAAGTGATCCTATCGTGTGCTAGTAACAGGAATTCGCAAAGAGTTTTAATCCATTTTGGTAGAAAAGTTGGTCTAATCGATGTAGGTGATCTAAATAGTTTATAGATTATGTGATATGCAAATTTATAATTCAAGTCTATTTACAATTTATAAACATTTGTTTCATCCCATCCTTTTTTTCCTAAAAGACCTTCGACTGGATATTGCTCTCCATTTACACCTTTACACCCCGCTAAAAAGTCAATGTATCCATCAGGACCGCACACCAATGCTAAACTAGATCCCTTTTTAGGTGTTTTGCTGCTTTCGATTGCCTGATCAATGGCATTTGAAAAGTATTGCGATTCCTTTTTGGCAGGAGTGACCTTTTCTTCCGCCATCTTCTCGCCACTGATGATGTTTAATCGGAGCCTTAATGATTCTTCTGTTGTTTCACGGTTCTGCTCACTTGCTCTCATAGAGCTAATGTAGTTAGGTTTTTCAGGAGAGCTTATATCCTTCGAGCTCAATTGTGAGTTTTTTATGGAATCATAATGTGGGATGAACTTAGCTCTGTCTAATTTCTCTAGAAAATATATAAATCTCTCGAACGCAAGTATTTCTCCAGGTTTCTTTGCTGAATAATGTAACGTCACAAATCCTCTGTAAGGGTTACGTGACAATAAAACTTGTAAAATTGGAGCAATACCAGTGCCTGCTGCATAGAAAGACAAATTATCAATATCCGGTAGCTTATGTTCATGTTTTATGAGGTCTATCAGAGGATCCGCATCCACTTTTGAGGGTAAATCTCTAAATATGGGTCTTTGATAGAGCTTTTTGGCCGGATGAAATGGGAATCTATAATCAATATGTGGACCACGAAGTTCGAGCTCATCACCATTCTTTCTACTAGTAATATACCTTGAAACTTCACCATCGCCGTACTTCTTGACATACAAGCACATAACTCCACCTTTATCACAGTCCTGTGAATCATTTTCCACCACACGAAGTAATGGCTTCTTTTCACCGGATCTTGTATATTCTGATTTCATGAAATACAACGGTAGAGGGGTGTAAGACCTCACAACATTTATGTCTGGCTGCTTTACCTCTACGGACCAGATCCTGTCTCCATTCCAGACGGATTCCGATGTACCATAGCTGTACACCCAATGATTGAATTTTGGAGTTAGCTCAATTAAATAACAATCTGAACCAAGATCGTCGACGTGAGTGACAATAAACTTATGAAACTTAGCCGGACTCAAGAGTTCTTGACTATCGCTGCCTTCTTCAGGAGCATAGATCCATACCTTAATTGAGTATATACCCCACACAACTACAACTGCACTCAAGATCTTAGGAATATATCTCGACCAACGAGAAACAACTTTGGTCTTATTAATCGTCTTTGGGAAATCATCTTGGTTAGGAAGACCAGGGTATTCATAGCTTAGGCGATTATGGTTCAATTTTGGGATGTAGGGTTTATTATCTGTCTTTAAGAGCTTTTCTATCCTTGAATCAGAGTTCATGGGAGCGGGAGACGCTGGCGATGTCGAAGACTCTTCTCTATGTTTTTTGATTTCATTATTGTCCCGGGGTACCAAATCCTTGTCTTGATTATTGCTTGAGCTGTAAAACTTCTGGATGGTCCTAGGACGTATCCTATTTAAACTCCTGACTCTATAAATCAGACGAGGGACCCACATAGTAACTGAGCTTCGTATTTACTCAAGCTTAAGCGTATCTCGTTAAATTTGAAAATTAAAAAAATTTATTTGACTAATATATAGCGTCCCAATCCATATTAATACATAGAACCTTCATTTTGGTGAAAAAGTAATGGTTCATTTAATAAAGTCTATAAGGGCACATTCTGATAAATCATGGACCTTGAGTTCTCATAACACATTACCGTTACTCGCTACAGGATCAACGGACAAGACATCAAACATATATAAGTTATCGGCCAAACAAAATTTTCCACTTTTATCGAAATTAGAAGACACACACAAGCGATCTATAAGATCAGTTGCTTTCAAACCCCCTATAGAATCTACTGATGAAAGTTATTTGGACTTACCTGTGTTAGCGAGTGGATCATTTGATTCCACTATATCTATATGGGGGATTGATGAGCCGGACGAGGATTTTGATAATGAAGACCTTTTGAATGATCAGAAGCAAATCTTGACGAATCCTAATAATGAATGGAATCTAATGGCTATAATTGAAGGGCATGAAAACGAAATTAAGGCGGTAGCATGGAATTATTGTGGAAATTTACTTGCTTCATGTTCGAGGGACAAGACGGTTTGGATATGGGAAACTGATCCAGAAACGCTCGAAGAATTTGAGTGCATTTCTGTTCTAAATGATCATCAGCATGATATAAAGCATATAGAATGGCACCCAAGCCAAAATTTGTTGGCCAGTAGTTCTTACGACGACACTATTCGATTGTACAAGCAAGATCCGGATGATGATGATTGGACTTGTGTCGGAGTGTTGAATGGCCACGAGGGAACAGTGTGGTGTTCAAAGTTTGAGAGTCCAAAGAGCCCCCATGCAAGGGCCGGTATCACAAGATTGGTATCTGTTAGTGATGATTTAACTGCCCGTATTTGGTCTTCAAAACTGGCCGAAATTGAAGATTCCAGGGAGTCGAGCTTACCCAGCTCAATCAAGCATAATTATGAGATGGTTTGGGAGCTAGATTGCATTCTTCCAGCAGCACATAAATATCCAATTTATTCTGTCAGCTGGTCGGAAAGAACTGGCAAAATTGTAACTGCTGGCTGTGATGGTAAGATTGTAATCTACGGAGAAAAAGATGGAATCTGGCAAATTGAAAGTGTCCAAGACTCTGCACATGGTGTTTATGAAATAAACTGTGTCATTTGGTCGGTGCTTGACGATGACAGTGAAGTCGTGGTCAGCACCGGTGATGATGGAGTGGTAAATATCTGGAATCCTTCACCAGTTGGCTAGTATACTTCAAATTCTACACTTCAATTCATTGTTCATCTAATCGTATATTCATTCAATGCTCTAAAACACTATTCCTATCAAAATTATAAATCCCATAACCCCTAATAGAATTAATAAACAGCACATCATTCTCCCCCCTGATCTTCTTTGGTACCTCTCTGCTCTTCTTAGTTCTCGAGTGGCATTCCTCGCATCATTACTATAACTAAACAAATTCTCTTCTATGTTGTCAATTTGATATTGCTGCTCAGTCACTATATTTGAAAGGTTATCGAAAATTTCATTGATTTCTAGTGTGTCCTCTTGAATTTGCCTGATCTCTCTTTCTCTTTCCTCGATTTGTAAAGTCTGCTGTTCCAATTGTTCAGCATTAATTGGTTCATAATTTATCTGGATTTGATCTTGTAACTGACTATTTGCTTCCTGTTGAGAACCAGCCGTCGAGCTAGGGAGTTGTGATGTCTGATTCGCTTCGGCCCTCTTCTGGTAGTTCTTGTATTTACTAACACTCTCCTTGACTGACTTGACTAGAAGCGTTTCTTTCTGCTTCAAGTAATTCAAAACTTCAATATCTTCATGATTTTGTTCAATATCCCGTAAATAGTTGTTTAGTTCTTTAACAGATAAATTCAAAGTTCTGAAGGCACTAGTCGATTTGCTCAATTCAGCAGCTATATCCTCCGATAGTTTTGATTTCTCTATGTCTTCTGAATTATCATACTCGTTCAAGAGCTTCTTTAAATTCACCAATCTTTCTCTATTAACTATAGCCAATTGGTCATCGATTGAACTTGAAATTCTATCAAATTCTGGAAAATCCTTGTAATTTTGAGATCTATTCGAAACCTGTGCCTCTAAATCTTCACTAAAAGGATTGTTAAATGACATTTTTGCCTATCTATAAGATAGTCTCTAACACCGTATAAAGGATTATTGATAATATCAGTGAGGTCTCAGTATGTATTTTGTGGCGCCTCGCAATCTATACAAATTTCGACTAATTTCGACTTTCTACGTGTATATTTTATATTTATAACAAATTAATCTTTCCGATAAAAGGTGATACACACATTAAAGGAGATGATATCTACTCTCGTATCTATTATTTATACTTCTTGTTCAGCCAAAAATTTTTCACAATCTAAAGCGGCCATACAACCAGTACCAGCAGAAGTGATAGCTTGTCTGTATTTCTTGTCTTGAACATCACCTGCAGCAAACACACCTGGAATAGAGGTTTCAGCCGTACCAGGATTAGTCAAGATGTATCCGGTTTCATCTGTCTTCAATTGATTAGCAAAAATTTTAGTAGCTGGAAGATGACCAATGGCATAGAATAATCCGTTGACTTGCAAATCACTGTGTTTGTTCGTCTTGTTATTGACAACCTCCAATGATTGCAAAAGCTTTCCATCACCATTAGCCTTGACTGCCTCCGTGTTCCATAAGATTTCTAGTTTATCGTTATTCTTAACTCTCTTTTGCATAATAGTAGATGCTCTTAATTGATCTCTTCTTACCAAAAGGAAAACCTTGGAGCCATATTTTGTCAAAAATAAGGCCTCTTCACAAGCAGAATCACCACCTCCAACAACGGCTAATGGTTTATTTCTGAAGATTGGAACAGCTCCGTCACAAACTGCACAAGCAGATATTCCTTGTTGCCAGTAAGTTTCTTCTCCCGGTAAGTGCATCCTCTTTGCAGAAGCCCCAGTTGCAATAACTACAGCATCAGTGGTGATGGGCTCGCCATCTTCATTCCATTCAGTCCACAACTTGAAAGGTCTTTGAGATAAATCTGCTTTGGAAATTGTCTCGCTGATGACCTCGGTTCCAAAACGGACAGACTGTTCTTTCATCCTATCCATCAAAGCTGAACCCTCGATACCAGCTGGAAAGCCTGGAAAGTTTTCAATCTCTGTTGTTGTTGTTAACTGTCCACCAGCAGCAATACCGTTAGCCAACATACCTTCATATAAAGTGGGCTTGATTTCTGCTCTAGATAAGTAAATAGCTGCTGTGTGAGCTGCTGGACCCGATCCAATAATAGTAACTTTGTGATGAGTCATTCTGTGAAAATGCGAGAAAGGGGTAATTCTATAGTTTATATTCTTGCAAAGTCGCCTTTTTAGCATAAAACTACAACTAATCCTGTAATATATATATATTTATTTGCATTAATAAAATGTCGATCTAGACTGGAATGGATTAGAATATTCCAATACATTTTTGAACATCTGCACTACTGATGCTTTCTCAGCAATTTAATTATACGTGAACTCTAGGTTCATTATCAAGAAAAGTCTTGCCAAGTAAATTCGATTCGGAAAAGGTTGGACTCAACTAATTTCAAGGGTCGGTGCAAAGTGACCAAGTATTAGGTGCTACTGGAGTATCCGAAGACTTTTTAGTGGAATAGCATATTAACGGTCATAGGCTCCAACATTTTTCGCACGGTTTGCACGAATAGTGAAAGGGTCCATAGATGCCACAGATAACGTAATCAAAAACAGTCTCTGATATCTGTCAAGTGTATAATAATATAAAAGTAAATCTGGACTAGTAAAAAGTCAGTATTAGTATTAGAACATCAGGCTGCCGGGCTCTATTAAGTGGTTAGATTATCTTCCTCTATACTTTTTGAGTGCCGTGAATGGGATAATCTCTACAGACAGGCTAAAGCTCGACTGTTTACACACCACAAGTCAGTGTCACTATTCTAAGATACGCAGTCATGAACTCACTAGTTAAAGAGATATTCACGGTTGCAAATTGCATGCTTGAGCAGAAAGAACCAGTCTACTAGCTTAATATGAAATCTCGTACAACCTCTAATCGCTGATATCTTGGATTGAGAAGCACGTTGCTCAAAAACCACTGTATGCCCTTCAATCTTTCTTCTAGCCACCTATTAGTCATAAGTAAACGGTCTAAGCTGAAACTATCTTTTGGTGGTAATTTTGGTAAGTTGTCAAAACCTGCAGTTCTTCCTATTTCTTCTCTAAAACATTCCAAATCACTGTATCTCTTATATATTATTATTGAAGAATAGTTAGAATCATCTAAAGCTATTTTTATAGTCCAAACAATGTATGGTTTTCCACCCTCTCCTTGAATTAAGTGGTAATCCCCAACCAAAACATTGCTGATATGCGAAAAATTGTAGGGTTCACCCAGTCCATCTTCGTTCAATTGAATAGGTATTGGAAACACTGGCTTCAAATGTGTAGAAGTCCCGGTTTGATTTTCCTTCGACATTTGATTCATCTCTAATGATCTTGGAAGTAAGAGAGTCTGAGTCCATCGAATTTAATTCAGTGGTTTTGTGTAATGACTTGTGATGCGTAAGTTACTTATCTCATCTCTACGTAGAGTAACTTACAAATAAGTTAATAGGTCATACTCAGTAAACATGGATCCTATCGGTGCAAAACATACGTATTTAAGGAGGCTCGTTCATAAGTTTCAAGCTAGAAGAGATATTCCTTTTCGTAAGAAGTTTTTTGTGGGTTATGACTTAGCAGGCAATACATATTGGGAGTTCACTCCAGATGGTAATATGCGACGATTAAGAAGAAAGCTTGAGCCATTTGAGCCAAAATTATTCAAAGTGGATTATTTTCTGGAAGTGCCACCTCAGTGGTTGCAATGGCTCAGGCAGACGAGGCCTGATCCACCGAGTTTGGAAGAGTTAGTGAATGATAAAATCAGACAGCAAAAAATTAAGATATTAGCGCAACAAGCTGACGAGAGGTGGCAATCGGAGAAAGAGAGGATGGAGCAAGAAAACCAAATCAAATTAGCTTCGGAATTAGAGAGATCCAAGAGTGAATCGAAGACATATGAATCGAAGCCTGAATCTCAAAATGAGAATAAACAAGTAAAAGAGGATATTCACAAAAGTGATGAACAAGAACACCTCAGTAATACTGCTTCAGACCACTTGGATAACCTGAACAAAGATGATCAAAATCCATGGAAACAGGCTGAGATATCAAAAGATGAGAACCCCATTGAATCTGCGAAGTTCAATGTTCGACAAAGATGAGAATCATATCATTGCATCAAGACATTATATAAGTAAATACACATAGCATGAAAATCAATCAATCTCATCTAAATTTAGTGTTTTTTTAATGGATTGCTTCGGTTCATGAATTGAATTTAGACTAAGAGGCTGGAAGACTCTTTGTTCAATTTTCCTTTCAAATATTGAAATTAATTTGTCCCCAAGTCTATTCAAAATTTCTTCCTCGCTATATTCTGAATTATCTGACTTCAAATCTCGTTTCAACGAATGATTGTCGCTAACAGTCATCTTTTCAAAGTTGGAAGTTAGCAGATCGTCAGCATCCAAAAGTGCAATTATTGAGTTCATTTGGGAGGCCATTAGTTCCCTCGACTGCTGAGAAAGCAGAGATGTTTTCAAAAATTTCTCTAATGATATTAGCGTTTTCATATATGCATCAAAATCTTTTTTATTTGTGTTTTGTGAGCCGGTAAGATTAATTTTTGTAGTTTCACTTGAGTTTTTCCTTAATGGTGATCTCAGTGGTGACCTAGATGGTGATCTCGAGAGCGAAGCGGTCGCAGTCTTTAACTTGTTACCTGGCGATGGGCTCAAGTTAGAGATAGGCGGTTGTAATCGTTCAGGGATAGAAGATCCCTTCTCAAATGCAGATAGTTTTTTTGCCTCTATTCTTTTTAATGTTGCCTTTGATAATCTGGGGGAAGATGATACTTTTGGCGATGGCGAGAGTGGTGAAAGCAGAGTATCTTCATTATCGTTTTGCTTGAAATGAGTTGATCTAAATGGCGAAGACAGTAAAATCTTTCTAGTAACCTTAGCTTGTAATGGCGTTGATTCTTCGTTATCTGAATGTTGAGATTGTATGCTTGATGCTAAGTTGCTTGACTCAAACAACGACCATTTAAACATACAGCCATCCGCACTTATGGAAACTATATTGTTTTCAGGTAATCGAATTAGGTTCAATATGCTTTCCAGATGTCCCCAAACAGTAGACATAAGATTTCCATTATTAAAATCAAAAATTCTTAACGACTTATCTGAAGCAGATAAAACAATCAAGCCATTGTAAAGGACAAAATGTTCAACTAAAAGAGTATCGTTCGCCTTTTCGCTGGTCAATTTCAAAGATCTTTTGTATTCAAGACCCTCGTTTATTTTGTAGATTAAGATGTTCTTATCGTTAGTAGAGACAACAAAGTCGTTTCCAAATATGTTCATGTTGATTGGAGCTGATTTTGTCGCAATGATTTTCTCTTGAGTGATCTTTACTTCGTTGTTGTGTATTTCAAATGCATGAATCGAAATTGTTCTGTCAGAAGAGCTGATGTATATTCTTCTATCATGGTATAACACCTTTAGTAAATTCCCAGTATGAATAGGGATGGTTTGTAATAGCTCCCATTCGTTGGTGATCTTGCAAAATACTTGGATCATTCTGTCTCTTGAAATGCTGACTGCAAAAGAAGTATTTCCAATTTTGAAACATTGAATATCGTTTACACTGCTCGAATGCGCTTTAGTTTGAAATGAAATCTGATACTGTGTCGACTCAGATAATTCGATTATGTATATTTGGCCAAATCTGTCGCCTAAAACCATATTCAGGCCATCAAATTCTATAGCTGTCAACGCATTTGAAAGAATTTCAGTAGATGGCAAGTTGAAATCCATGATATTTTCAAAGTTGTCATTAGACAGTATTAGTTTCTTGATTTTTCCTTGGCGTGAAAAGAAAAGTAAGTCGCCCAGTGAGCAAACCTTTGCACCCAGCAAGTCTTTAAACAATGAGGGAATCAAAGGCGACGTGAGCTTGCTGGACTTATCCATTAGTAATATTTCTCCCATTTCTGAAATAAATATAATGAATTGTTTATTTAAACTGAAGGAATAATTACTTTGAACGCTTTTGAAAGGACTTTTGAATGTGCATTTTTCTTCTTCGATGAAGCTTTTTGATGAAGATAAATTAGTCGAAGGCTTTAAGCTGAATATCTTTATGCTCTCAAATTTGTCGTCTTTCGATCCAAACCAAATTTTTTCATCTTCATAGTCTATTGACATCGATTTGAACTCTAAATTCGGGGAATCCAAGCTAATTAACTTGAGATTATTATAGTCAAGATTGAGTAGTAACAATTGATTATCAGATGTACCGATTATCAATTCAGCATCATTTAGAACTTCGCCAAAGACAAAATTTGCATTGAGAAGTGGCCCTAGGACAACGTTCTTTCCCTTGAGAATATTCGGCTTCGTAGCAGCAGATTCTGTGTTATGTTTCCATACCTTAATTAGTCTCACACCCAAAGTTATAATGAAATTTTCATGCCATATTACTCTATTGATTATGGAAGAGCATTTATTACTTGAATGCAATGTAAATGTGTTAGATACAATTTTCCAAACATTTAGAAATCCATCATTTATAAGTCCCAACGAACAAAAGTATTTCAGATCGGGGGAAAATTGGATGGAGTTTATGCCAAACGAATGTTCATATATCATTGCTATTGGTGAGCAAGTCAGATCAGAGGCCAAAGAAAATATAAGAATCCTTGGTTGATAACCGCTTTCTCCTACGGCCAAAAGTCTCTTGTTAGGAGAGATCTTTAGGCAAGTTACTGATCTTACTCTGTCTTTTAATTTGCTTGGAGATAATTCATTATCTGCGACATCATTCATATTCTTTTTCACGTTAACATTGTTTTCATTCCCAGTTATAATTAATGGCTCAGAATACATAGCATAACCATATTGATCTTTTTTTGTAGGTAAGACGGAACCAGATTTGTTGAGATCTGGATAAGCCATGTTCAAATAAGCATTGGCAGAATTTGGACTCACACCATTGAAGTTAGAATTGTTATTTGCACAGAAGAACCTCTGTCTGATGATACCAGTAGTTACGAAATCTATTTCGCATAATACGACTCCACCGCTAGCAGTGTACGCAATATAATTACCTTGAACATCAAAATGATTTGACATTTTCAAAGAAGTACCATAAACCTTTTCAATCGACATATGAGGAGTATTTTGATTGAATTTCATTTTCAATATGTCGTCCGTTTCCATTATGTCCTTTCTTGTTACTTCTCTTATGCCCTTGCTTCACCCAATGGTGTAGTGAAGCGGTCTCTTGATCTTTAGTTTGTAAACAAATCTTTTTATGTGCACGCATCCATCTCGAAAGCCGCTCTAGCACTTATCGGCCTTCGAATTAAAAATGATTAAAGTTGATGAAAGCCATGGGTGGGGAGATAGAAATATCTTTAGAAGAGACCAATAAACTAAGGGCCCAGATTGGATTGCCTCCGATCCCATCTCCAGGAGAAGGAAACAAAGAACAACGCCAAACGAACAAAGAGAATGATAATTTGGAACCACTAAATAGCCATCTCGCGACATCCAGACCCTTACATGTAGCTGAAAGGCTTAAACACTCTTCAGAGACTAATCTGCTTGCATCTTCAGGTCAAAATGAAAAGAAGAGTGATGATATAAGCCTCAGACTTCAAGAAGCAAAGGTCAAATCCATCAAGAGAAGAAAGCGTACTTCTGAAGTGCCGTTAGATTTTCATGATAAAGAAGTAAAAGATTACGATGAATGGTTGAATGATATTGGGAAACTACATAATGATCATAATGTACTGAATAGTAACCAATCGAGGACGAAAACGGAGAATAGAGATGAGCGTAACCGTCAAGTATATAGTGGTGCCGAAGAAATCCTTACATTGAAAGATCAGGGGATCTTGGATGAATCAGATGATCAACTCAACGGACACGAGAATTTCAAGAAAAAAGAAGAGTTAGGGACTAATATCGATAGTATGATAAATATGGAAAGTTATAGTGCCATGAACAACGATTTAATTCGAACTAGTGATGATACTTCTGAAGAGAAAAAAAATGAAAGCATAAGGGTTGATGAGAATCCAACCCTGAAAAAGACGAGTGGTTTCTTTGATGGGGTTGAGGAAATAGACCCTATGAGTATTGACGTTGCCCAACAAAAGAGAGCTCCGGTGAAGATGAAAAAATTGAAAAAGAAATCCCATAAAAAGAGGCTTCAATTTGAAACTTCTGATATGGAGCTTCAAAATGTTGATCTAGAGAAGTTTGATGATCCCTTGGATGATAACGAGTTGGAGTCAGTACTTTCCGCAAGACGACGAGTAAATCATAAAAAACGTAAAAATTTAACTCCAGAGGAAATCGCAAGTGAAATTCGACTGTCACGCAACTGGAACTTACAGAATGACTTGGATTCTCTGTCTTACGGAAAGAATGAGAGGAGCCTTGTTTACGATCAAACGGATGATTTTTTAGAGTCTTTGAATTTTAATCCCGTTGCTAGTGGCAAACAAGATGGCATCATAAAGAAACAAGAAGACAATACCTTGAATCTTAAGAAAGAAGATGATGATCGCATTAATCCGTCTGTAGAAGAAACTGAAGCATCTCTGGAACCTAATTTCTCGGGTCTTGGTTCCACGTTGAGTTTTCTACGGTCTCGAAACATAATAAAAGAGCCAGACACTCAACTGCTCCATGATAAGGAAATAAGAGTTGCTAAAAGGTCATCCGAGTTACTAAAAATTAAAATTGGAATAGAAGAAAGGTTGCTCAAAGAGGAGTTAGGAGATGATAAGCAGTATATGAAATTGTCCAAGGATGAACGAGAAAAAATCTTTAACAGACTTCTTGACGACCGACTTGAAGAAAAGGGTTTGCTAGAGGTACCTCATCGTACCAAAGGAAAGAAGGATCTCAATTCTCTGTTAAGCTCGTATAATCCTCTGGTGCAACTATCGTATAAGGACGACTCGGGCAAAGATTTGGGCCAGAAACAAGCTTTTAAGTACTTATCTCATAAGTTTCATGGGTTTGACAGCTCCAAAAAGTCGGACAAAGATACTAAAGAAAGAGAAGGACAGAAAACCTCATTAGGACCTTCGATTTTATAGTCGACATATATATATACATATAATATTTATCTTTCTGTATAGAGTTCCGAACTCGGATAGTTGATTGAAAAGATAAAATTTTATTTCCGATCATTTTGTAGATAATAAGACAAATTTTAAAAAGAGAAGCTCTTTCTCTATATAGAAGTTTATCAAACTAAGATGAGCTCCGAAGTGGTTTTTTCAGTTTCTGGGATGACTTGTGGGGCATGCTCAGCATCTATAACTAAAGCATTGTCTGAAACAGATGGTGTAAAGGATGCCTCTGTATCATTATTAATAGAGGAAGCAAAGGTAACATTTGATGATTCAAAGACTTCAATACAAGCTTTGAAAGAGGTAATTGAAGACTGCGGATTTGATGCTGACATAAAGAGTCATGTCAACAAAGCAGCTTTGGTAGCGTCTACCGCAATCGTAGACAGCTTGGAACGCAAGGATGCAACGGAAAAGCTTACTGATGTATTACAAAGCATGAAAGGAGTAAATCAAGTGTCTTTATTGATACCTGAAAGAGCTGTTACATGCTTACACAGCACACATGTGACTCTGGATTCAATCAAACGCAAGATAGAAGTATGTGGGTTTGAAGTACTATCTATCAATAGTAATGCTGAACAGAATGCTGATGCGGCTACGATTACCAAGTGCTCAATACAGGGTATGACATGTGCCGCATGTTCTTCTTCTATTACTAGAGCTTTGGAGGATATAAGTGGCGTGATAAGTTGTAATGTATCTTTAGTGTTAGAAGAAGCAGTAGTAAAGCACCGACATTCGGTAACCACAGATCAAATCAAAGATGCGATAGAAGACTGTGGTTTTGATTGTCAAGTCTTAAGCTCTGGTGCTGAAAATGATGATCAAGGGAAAGAGATGGATGAGGATGAAGTCAGTTTACAGATATTTGGAATATCAAATACTACAGACCTAGTCGAACTACAGTACAATATTGAGGCTCTAGTAAAAAGCTTAGATGGCGTGTCTCATTTCCAGCTTGCACTTAAAGGTAATTCATATGACTCTACCGAACCATTAGTTACGGAGTCTAATTCTTCAAATGTACAGGCGGTTCGTTCACAAGATAATCAAGAATTATACGAAGATGAAAATTTAATTGATGAATTGTCGGTAACATTCAACCCCCTGCGTTTAGGCATAAGGACTCTTGTTGACCAGCTAAATCAGATTGAAGAAGGAATATATTTTAGCATCGTGAACTCAATTGATCAGTCGTCAACCTCACAGTTGAGAATCCTATCTAGAGTAAAGGATATTCAATATTGGAAATCCAATACATGGAAAGCATTCCTCATTGGAATTCCTATTATGTTGATGTCTGCAACGCAAAATATGAAACTTTGGAGTAATATCATCATCTTTCCCGGCCTTTTCTTGGTTTCACTTTTACAATTATTGCTCACTTCAATTGTTCAATTCAAGCTAGGTTCGGTATTTTTAAAGAAGTTCCGACAATTCTTAGTGAATGGTGGAAAAAATGCCTCCATGGATGTGTTAGTGTACATTTCAACTTCGATATCGTTCATTTTTTCCGTTCTATCGATTGTCTTGAGTGTATGGTCTGGTCAGACTAAAAAGCCTCCTAAAGTCTTGTTTGACACGAATACAATGATAATTTTTTTTATCTCCTTTGGCAAATACTTGGAAAATAAAGCTAAAGGAGCAACATCAACTGCCTTGTCTAGATTGCTATCTTTGACACCAAGCACCTGTTTGATTGCTCTGGATGTCGACACATACGAAAAGGCAGTCAGATCTCAAAACGCCGAAAAAGACACAGTATTTGGAATTGCTGACTTTCCAACTCGTACGATCAGTATTGACTTGATTCAAACGAATGATATAGCGATTGTCTTACCTGGAGGAAAGATTCCTGCAGATGGTGTCATTATATACGGAGAATCTGATATCGATGAATCATTGTTAACCGGAGAACCACTTCCTGTCTTCAAAAAGGTAGGAAACTCTGTCATTGGTGGGTCATTAAACGGTAACAAGTTGATTCACATTAAAGTTTTAAGATCAGGAAAAAGGTCCCAGTTACAGCAAATTATTAATTTAGTGCGAGATTCACAAACCAATAGAGCACCAGTTCAAAGGTTTGCTGACTTCGTCGCCGCTAAATTCGTTCCTACTATTTTAGTATTATCTGTGATAACTTTTCTCTTCTGGATGCTTTTCTGTTACTCTGTTGACGATCTACCAAAAGCGTTTAAGATGGAAGACTATGGGAAGGCTTTTGTTTGCTTAAAGTTGTCAATATCCGTTATTGTCGTTGCTTGCCCGTGCGCATTAGGTTTGGCCGCACCCACTGCAATAATGGTGGGAACAGGAGTTGGTGCTTCGAACGGCGTCTTAATTAAAGGAGGCGATGTTTTGGAAAAGGCTAAGGATATCAATGTGATTTTGTTCGACAAAACTGGTACACTTACTACCGGTGATATGAAAATAAGTAATTCAAATCAAATACCTTCCAATAATTTGAACCATGCCGACTGGTGGAGTATGGTGGGATCTGTTGAAGCCAATTCAGACCACCCTGTAGGTAGGGCCATATCGAGAGGTGCTAAAGAAAAACTTGGATTAAATTTTGAAGAAGATACCTTTAAAGCTACTGTAAGTGAATTTAAGGTTTTCACAGGTTCAGGTGTGAGTGCTACAGTTGAATTGCATACGACTCAAATTGACAAGTTACATGTAAGCATAGGAAATGTCAAAATGCTTCGAGATATGTTTCCAGATTTGTATTTGGAATTCTTGAACCATTTTGTTGGGAATACAAGTGAGTCATCAAATACTATTGCTCATGTGGTAGTTAATGAAACATATGCTGGGTATATTGAATTATCTGATAGTCTCAAATCTGATGCTAAAGATGTTGTAAATTACTTGCGGTACCATGAACGTTATATTGTGGGTATGGTGACTGGTGATCATCAAAAGGCTGCTCTAAGAATATCTGAAGAGTTAGGAATTCCCTCTGGCAATGTTTTTAGTGAAGTTACTCCCATCGATAAGAATAAAATTATTAAGGATATGAAATTGAGATTTGGAAATCAAGGAAATATAGGTATAGCATTCGTCGGGGATGGCATCAATGATGCGCCAGCTTTGGCAGAGGCAGATATTGGTATGGCTATCAGCTCTGGAACTGATATTGCGATGGAGACAGCAGATATAGTGCTTCTTGGTGGTAATCAGTTTCGTTCAGACTTATTTGGAGTTCCTTTTGCATTGGATATCTCGAATGCTACTTTCAGAAGGGTCAAGGCGAATTTTGTTTGGGCGGCTTTGTACAATATGCTTATGCTTCCATTTGCTATGGGTTGTTTCATCCCCTTTAACATAATTTTGCCACCAATTGCAGCCAGTGCTGCAATGGCACTTAGCTCGGTAAGTGTTGTCGTAAGCTCTTTGCTTTTAAAATTTTGGAAACCTCCAGTAATCAAAGAAGACGTCTCAGCATTGGAAAGAAATATTGGACATGATGAGGTATCTAATTTTAGTCTTCAAAGCTCCACATTGTCTGAATTTAATTCGACAAAAAGAAACAACGACTTACGATTTAAGTTATTTAAAAAGATACGTGGCTCGATAAAAAGAGATCCTGGTTATGAATTAGTTCCTAATAATTAATTTTGCTGTTTATAGAATAATAATATTTATTATAAATTGTAATGTTATAATATATTTATGCTTATCTCATCGGGCTTATCAGTACATTTTAGTTCTGTCATTTCTCAACTTTTCGCAACAATTCGAAATAGTTAAGAGAAAAGGCGATTTACATTGAAAGTAAATGCAAATGGATTGGGTTTCAAACTCCAAAGAATACCAAATCTGATTAAGCAGCCTAAAGTAGTGTTGAATATTAAATGTTAAATGTGAAATCCTTTCCATGCTTATCGAGAGAGAACTACCCCATTTCATTCAAAATTAATCTGCAACTAATCAAAAGTTATGCTTGAGAGTAACCCATTTGCATAACTTAATGCCACATTCATCAAAATGTGGAGCTTCGTTTTTTTTTTATTTTTACATTCTTCTATACTTATAAAGCCAGTACGTACCCAGACATGTCACTAGAAGTCTACTCTCAGAGTTTAACAAAAACCTAAATGATGAAATTACAGTTTCTCTTGATTTTAACGACAGCATCCTTGAGCTTTGCAGCAGCAGTAACAAATGATGTCGATGGTAGCGTAGAGTCCATCCAAACCCTTACAGAACAAGGGGACCAAGATGACTTAAAAGGTAAAGGAGTAATGGAGTCTAGATGGAACCAAGTGCAGAGTAAGGGTATAAAAACCAAGGAATCGATTAAGGTTTTGAAGGATTGTATCGGGATCGTTGGACAGATTCAAAAACTTCAAAATCAAGAAGTAGAGGACCACGATGATCCTGATCAAGGAAGATTCTTTAAGGTAAAGAAAATTTATAATAAGACCAAAGACATTTTTGCCAGCAGCACGGGCCTTTTCAAGAGAGACTTGTTTGAAGACTTACTCGTCAAACTATTCAAAGCTTTGAAAAGGTCAGGTTTAGTTAATGCAGTGGTAAAGATGTCGCTCACCGATGACGAAGTAAGACCCGAAATTGTGAATGTCACAATTGATCTCTTAGAGGCCGATGTTATCCCTTGGGAGGAAATATTTCAGGCTCTCAAGGATTCGGGACTTGCAGTCGATGTCATAAAAAATTTGTTGACGGACCCGGAGACAAGAGAAGGTGCAGTTGAATTTACAGTGGAACTTATCAGAGAATTATTGACCTCAGAAGTCCTAACCGTTGATGAGCTTATGAAGGCTATTCCTGAAAGAAATAAGCCAACACCATCAGCTGCCCTGCCCCTACCGATAAGCAATTAATAGCACTTAACTACAAGTAATCATTAATTAATAATTAATAACAGAACTATTTTTTTTGTATTATTTAGACAAAGCAATCGATAAGCTTTGTTTGCATTGTTACACAAATAACCTCTTAAAAGTTAACATACATCAAAATGAAATTACACATTGTATTAATCAATTATAGAGTACTGATTTAACTTAGAACTAAACTAAAATCTCAAAGGTTGACTTACAAAGCCAACAAAGCACCGGCAGCCAAAGCAGCAGCACCTGCGACACCGTATTGAGCCTTACCAACTGCAGCACCTTCCCAGCTGGAAACGTTAGCAGGAGCAGATGAAACGGAAGATTCAGCTGGACAGTTAGTAACTTCAGGACCACATGAGGTGATGGTAGCTACTTCAGTAGAGAAGTCGGTCTCGGTGGTAGTTTCAGCCTTGACGACAACGGCAGCAGCAGCTAATAAAGCGATATTTAAGAATTGCATTTTTATTTGTATTTTAGCGAAGGAAGATAAGTGAGTTATTACTTAGTATAAAGAATAAAAAAGAAAAATAAATATTGGAGCTATGTCTCTTATATACTCATCTTTCCTGGCCCCCATTCAGTTCTGCTTAGATGATGTAGGGCGTATCCAAAATACTATCTTTACCTTCAGTGACGAAAATAGCATGGCCCACTTACTGAATTCGGTAACAAACATACCAAAAAAGGAAATTAACTTATCCCAGAACAGTGTGCGGCATCTAGCGACAGAAATTACAGTTTCCTTTTCCTGTTTCATGAGCAATCTAAGGGGTAGATTTGAGTATGAGCGCATACAAAGCAACAAGGATTGGTTAATCCTTAGGTCGGATCTGTTGCAACAATCGGGCATAACTAACGTCTTTTTGTTTGTTACGCCAGGGGAAGTCAGGATTTTCTTAGATTTTTCTCTTAACCGGGGATACTATAACCGAACTCAACTCGATTGCTTGTCGGCCAGTCCAGGATTTACCAAAGATTGCTGTGAGCTGCTGTATTTTACGCTTCTGCACCCTAGCTTACCCTCGATTATAGCATGATAGGAAATTGCAACTCCTGCAGTAGCAAGTGGCAGTTTTTACAGTAGCAATAACAACTTTTCCTGTCGTGGGAAAATGCTTCTAAGCATAAAAGTCGCGTTCAGTACGGAAAAATTTGTCACAGTTGGGGTGTGTGTCGGGCTATCTACGTTGCAAAGACAAAAAATCATGTCGAGTCGCGATTTTGCAGTTTTGCAGCTAGTGCATAAAGCAGATGAGAAGATTAAAACGAGTAATAATTGTAAAATATGTTATTCTTAACATCTATTAACACGCTACAAAAGATCTAGAACTCAGAACGTGGTGTGACATTTCTTCGAGAATACCAGCTCACGAAATCTTTAATCGAGGAACGTACTCGCCTGTTGTCCTTATTAGGTAATGCAACGTGAACTGTATTTATTAGTTTGTTCACTTCGCGGCTGCTGACATTTGGAAGACCATTGGCGACTCTAGATACCCAAGTAATCGCGATTTCTGCATCTGGTGCAACTAAAAGAAGTTTAAGGAGGAGCTCATTTGCATCCGGCTGGACATCGTTCGGAAACTTGAAGATAAGACCCTCTAATACAGATTTGAAAAGAAGTTGTCCGTTATCATCCATGAGTAAAAATTGTTTAACAGAAGCTTGGATATGATTCGGGTTTTCATCAAAGTAAGATATTGGAGGCGTTGGAAATCCCCATGAAACGAAGTCTATAAGAAAGTGCAAGCACGAGATAAGGGCATCAAATTCAGTCACTGTATTCAAGGTTAAAACGCTCGCCGTGAGAGTGGATTTCAATACATCTAAGTTCGAAATCAAATCAAACGGAAAAAACATGAGTAGGTCATTCATCATTCTAAAGAAATCTTCAACGACATCTGGCAAGTCGTTGGGATTGCAATTCGAATTTAAAAGATCATAGAATAAAGAACATTGTGAAAGGCCAAATTGATATACAGCCTTCTTTGTATCATCATTAGCGTATTCATCTCCAAACTCTCTTATCAAAATCCCCGAGACCCATAAGAAACACCCATACCTAGTCTCTTTGAAACCTTCATGTAGAACATTTGCTATATCTGGCAAAACGGGACTTAGATAAGTGCTGAATGATTGAATTGCACATTTGATCAATTTTGAAATCCTTTCACTAACTTTTAATGACTTACCGAACTTTGAAAGCAAATCATGAGCTGTTAACCAAACCTTCTCAATAAAGAAGCTTGCAATCGGATATTGAGGTTTCTCAAATTCAGAGCATCTTAATACACGGACAAACGTCGATACAACTTCAATTTGGTCTGCTATATTAATGTTTGTGGCTTCATCATTTGCATCATTATTCTTTAAAAGATTGTTTAGTAACTCCATTGTGGGTGCCAAAAACATTTCTGTGGCTTTGAACATATTCTCAGATGGTATTTTTTTGATGACATGTGCTATACCATCCGCTAATTCATAAGTCGACTCAATATCCAATTGATTCTTTATTTGACCATAGAGCATGTATAGTTGTTCCAAGTAGTTAACCAATAATTCGGAACAATCTTGGCAGAAGTACATTAAGGCGTGTGATGCAGCAACTATAATATCATTACTGCTCTCCAAATCAGGTAATTGAAAGCCCTTGATAATATAGTTCAACTGCGGTTCCAAAAATTCAGGATTCTTTGAAGTCCATTCAGTGTAACGGCCCAACACCAAAGTTGCAGCATACCTAACTTTAGGGTGCTCAGGTAATTGAAATAAGACCTTCATAATTACAGGTAGAATAGAATTTTCCTTCAAAGGTACCTCTTTCGCCATGGCTCTCATAGCAAATAACGGCGCTTCGATGTATTGCCATTTGGCATCTTGAGACGATGTAGAAAGAATGTGCTGTACTTGTGAAAAAGGTACTTCTAACGATTTTCTTGCACCCGCGACAGCACAGCAGTCTTTCAAAACATCTCCCATTTCATATCTGAATTCCTTGAATTTGTCCTCCTGTTCCTTATCTCCATCAAATAAGTTGTCATCTGCATAATCGATTGGGTAGGTCAAATGTTTTACGATTACCGCTATCAAATCAAGATAAATTTGCAGAAACTCCAACTTGGGTTCTTGAAACTTAGGTAAGACAATAATCTGTTTTAAAAGATACCAAAAATAAAAGGTGTATTTTACAACATCTAAGTCCTCTTCATATTTAGAGCATTCCAACAATATCGAAACTAATGGCTTAAAATGCAGAGGATTTTTAGCAATCAACACGTGCCAAGCTTCACCTGCTTCCACATATAGCCTAGTGAGGCTGCTGAAAGTCTCTGGATCTTCCAACTTTTCTTTATTCAAGCTCATATATCCATGAAGTTGTAATATTTGTTGATATAATGCATCTATTAATTCGTAGTTTTCGAGGTCCCTCGTTTCCCTCATGATGGTACACAAGCACTCAATTGATTGATCAAACGTCTCTTCAACTGTCAAAGACTGAAATATTAATGTGGTCAACGAGTTGACATGCAATATGCTTTCGATGGGACATTCTTTGATCCAACTATTCAAACAGCCTAAAATGTAGGAGTTTAAATTCGCACTTGAATTTTTATCCGCAAGGTTTTTCAAAATGAGTAGTACGCGATCTACATTATCGCTTATAAGTTGCTTTGTCCTTGCATTGAACTCCTCGTCAGTCAACGAAGTTTTCTTCACGTCAGACAACTCTTCAGGTAAGATCTTGAAAAAATCAAGCAAGCATACGATGTGAATCTCATTTGAAGAAAGCTTCGATATGATCTCATCCATTGCGTTTGACCATGAAAGATATTGAAGTGCAAGTTGCGATAACGAGATACAGAGCTGAGTTCTAATAAGCCTATCGGTCTGGTTAGGATACCGCAAAATCAACTCGATCAACGAGTTCTTCAATTGTACGTAGCTTGATTCAGGCAACTGTGGTAGGTCATAAGTGATTTTTGAGCGTAACGTTTGTGCTCCAAATAACTTGATTTGTAAGTTAGAATCCTCTAACAATGAATCGAACGTAGTCCATGCTTCTTGTGATTTCTGATACGATTCCAAAAAGTTTGTGGCTTGCTTCTTTTCAGCTTGAGGCGCATTGGAATACATTATTCCTAGCGCCTGTTTTACCTGAGCTATATGTTCTTCGCCAGACATCACTATTCAATACAATCTTTGTTAAGCTTAACGCCCTCTATTTGCGGGCCTACTGTTGTTCTAGGTAATGACATAGAATTTTCATGATTCTCGCCTTCATACACGACTCATGTGATTTATTTATGTACAGGCATATTTTGGAACGAGTCAAGAGATTAAGAGTAAACATAGTAGGAAGGTAGAGAAATGAGAAAAATGAAGCAATTCTTCTTCAGTAAATTTACCTTCTTTGGATATATCCACCATCCTTAGACTATGCTTAAGATTAAAGTTCACAATCCTCTACTCTTTTCTTTGAATAGAGTGGGAAAAGTGGATGCAAATAAAGACCGTTAATACACGTGAATTCAGAAATTGTGCCGCTTCAATATTTCAGAGTCGAAAAAGTTCTTTGTTTATTGTCAATAAAAATATCAGGATCAATAAATTAAGAGAGACGTTAAAAAACCGGTGGGAGGTACCTTAAAGTCATAATAAGATATCTTATTGAGAGTATAATGTCCAAGCCAATCGTTATTTCCGGACCCTCAGGGAGCGGGAAATCCACAATGTTGAAGAAATTGTTTGCTGAAATACCAGATAAATTTGGGTTTTCCGTTTCAAACACCACTAGACAACCAAGAAAAGGGGAAGTTGATGGAGTAGACTACCATTTTCTCACTGTAGATGAATTCAAAAAGGCAATCGAGGAGAAAAAATTTATCGAATGGGCTCAGTTCTCTGGAAACTATTATGGAACGACCTTCAAGGCCGTAGAAGACGTCAGGAAAAAGGGCAAAACTTGTTTGCTTGATATCGATATGCAAGGTGTTAAATCAGTGAAAAACTCGCATCTAGATGCTAGATATTTATTCTTGAGTCCTCCCTCACTCGAAATCTTAAGACAAAGGCTCGAAGGGAGAGGAACCGAGACTCCAGAGTCGATAGAAAAAAGATTAGCAGCAGCCAAAGCTGAGATGGAATACGCTGAGACTGGCGCACATGAAAAAATAATCGTCAATGACGATTTAGACACAGCATACAAACAATTTAAACAGTTCGTACTTGAACAAAAATAAATATGAAATAAACATCGACAACTGAAGTGTTCCGAGTCAAAGAAGTAATTTTTCTTGCCAGATTAAACGTTTTAGCTCTAGAGCTTACAGCCACGCTTGTCAATTTCCTCATCCTGTCTTATCCTCCTCAGCTTTAAAGACGCGTCATTTGTAAGTTATAAAATGGAAGTAAATGGTATCGTACCACTGCTTCTACCTGTGTGAATTAGTGTGACATGCATTTTCTGTAGTTATTGGCTTTGATGTATGTTTCGTAAGATATTCTTGATTCCAGGTCAATTGAATCAGGTGACTGCAATATTGAGCTGTAATTTCTAAATGAGATCTCGATCAGTCGGCTTCTTATATAATTAGAGCTCAATCAAAATGAGTACAAAACTTCCTTCGTCCTTTGATGGACCTAGCGATGATGAAAAGTAAGTATGAAGTCAAAAGGTCTTTCTTAAAAGGGCGGCATTCACTAACTGATAAAAGTGAAATGGATCTCATCCAAAAGATGATATTCAAATGTAAGCAGCAACCACTTGTTCCTCTTGGGGCTCTAGCAACAACGGGAGCCATTATCATGGCTACGAGATCAATTAAAAGAAGAGATAGGATTAAGACCCAACTTTACTTCCGTTATAGAATTGGATTTCAACTCTTAACACTTATTGCATTGGTAGCAGGAGGTCTCGCCTTCCAAGTTGAGTCGGAGCAACAGAAGAAGACAAGAGAAGACAAGTTGAGGGAGAAGGCTAAGCTAAGAGAGCTGATTTGGATTGAAGAGTTGGAGCGCAGAGATGCAGAAATTCAAGCTAGGAAGAAGAGGATTCAAGATGCAAAGGAAGAATTAATTAATGCAGCAAAGGATGGCTTCGAGAAAGAGAAAAAAAACGTCGAGGAGGATGCCAAAAAACTCAAAGACTCCTTTAAAGGTTCAGGCAATAAGTAACGTTAACTAAATCGTTTATATTATTGTCTTCTTCTGCCCGACTTGTAAATAGCTAATTAAGTAGTATATGATAATCTGCTCTCATTCGGAATTTCAATCACTCCCTGTAACCATTTAAATAAAATCTAATCTTCTTACAAGCTGCTTATCACCTAATAATTGTACATTAGTCTATCTCATACAGATATAAATGATCACTAAAAAAAAGAAAGAAACTCTAGTTGGAACTTTTGTGTTGATCCCATTTAACTTCGATTAAGGCCGCTTTATTAGTTGTCTGAGCCACTGAGATTGTAATCTTTAAAGAAAGAATAAATATCTTCCATCATATCCGTTATTCCGTGACTTTCGCTTGGGTCTACGATTACGGTTGATGCACTCGTATTTGAGTATATAGCTTGAATAGTAGATTGAATCTTTATTAGGCCCTCTTTGGATACCAAATCACTCAATACTTTAATCAAAGTTGGTGAAAAGTCGCAGTACCACCTATGATTCCAAACAAGTAATTTAATGCAGCTCTCTAATAACTTTTCATTCAAGAGATTATTGTATTTGATGAAATTATGAGTGAATGTAATACCACTTACAGAAGTTGAAGATGCATTAGATGAGTTGTTGTATAATAATTTATTTCTTTCCATTTGATGATACTTTAATAGTTCCCACTGTGACCTAGCAGAAAATCTCCCGCTCAAAGCATTCGAAAATGCAATCGATCCTTCTTTAAAATGCTTCAATCTATTGGCAATTAATCCTAAAATTTCCCACTCCAATGTTGACTTTTTGTACTCCATTTGTTGAGCTTGGAAATGAACATACTCCGCCTGCCACATAGTATATGCTCTCAAGTCCTCATAAAGTAGCATAAACAAGTTGTCTAGCCACCTTTCACACAATCTCTTTTTTCTGAACTCATCTTCTAGAGAGCTGTCTTCATCAGCATTATCTCGTTTCGGTGATTTAAGTGCCTTAGTCGAAGACGCATCATTTTCACTAGCTTGAGCAGTCAATGTTTCTCCATTATTAGTTGAGGTGTCTGAATCTTTAACATGTCCATTTTGTGTCGGGCCCTTGTCTTTTCGGTATTCTTCTTCCATAACAAAAACTTTAGCCCTATATTTCAACAACGATTCCCAGCCAGTCTTGAGAGCAATTTCGGTTAGCAAATCATATGCCATAGCGAATGTAGATTTCAAATTTGCAGCAGGTAAGTTACTTAATTGGGGATCCAAATTTCTTTGCTCATATGCGATTTCATTGCTTTGCAAATTAGAAACTTCATTAAGGGTCACGTCCATTGGTGATGGCAAATGTAAATCTTCGTTTCCTCCTCTCAAGGGGACAATTCTTCGCAAAACGTATTTTTCCTTGTGAGAATTCATAGGACAAGAATTCAAAGTCAACAATGCATTTTCAAAATCCCCCAATTTTGTATAAACCGCTACAAGCTTCGACCATGTTTTGAAATCCGAAGGAGAAGACTTAACTGCCTGCTTTACCAAATCCAAAGCAAGGTCATACCTCTTTTTATCAATACAAAATTGGGCTTGTAATAGTAACAAATCTGCATCTCGCTTATGATTTTTAATCCCTTCATTCATAATTTGAACAGCTTCTATTTCTTCGTCTTTCAACAAATAAACCTGGGCAATTAAGGTGACTACACTTGGCTCTTCCTTTTCTAAGTTTCCTAATACTTCTAAGGCTCTCTCATAATGTTGGGTAAGCTTCACAACCTTTAAAAAGCCATCCACTAGATAATTAGAAATCAAGGTGGGTTGGGGAATCTCAACTCCGCAGCCTAGTTTGGGTCCATCGAAGAACAATTTCTCAAAGCCTTGCATAAACGACTCTAAGTCTTCTTTAGAAGACGTTCCATTACTGAATGGATTAAGTTTTCTAACTTCAACTAAGCCCCCTGCTTTATTCACATCATCTTCGTCAGAATCGATCATTGATCTAATTATGGAACTGACAAAAGTCTCTAACCAAAACTTTTCAAGCTCTTCACTGCTGATCTTGTCATGGATCAATTGACCATCTTGGTCTACAACTGTGCTTTCAAACTTACCAGGAATATGAACAGTCACTCTCATATCAACTTTTGAAAATGCATTATAGGAACAGTATGTTAGTTGAGGTACCTTCCAGTGCTTTTTTTCTCCGAACCAATATTGAGATTTCGAAGTAATCAAGTATGCAATTCCTTGGAGTTGTGCAGCTATTGAAGCTGAGTTTGATGTGTTAACTCCGGTGAAATATAGAAATGTTCCAATTTCAGAATTTTTCTTCGATGTTGTCAATTGCTTATAAATGTTGCAAAGATCAGCAGGCCCCAAGTCTACAATTGCATGCAATCGACTTGTTCTTTCTACTAAAGATGAACCAAGATATTCTTCTTTAGCCCTAGATGAAAATGTTAGTACATCGTGCATAATAAAGCGTCCCTTCACGGCGCTGAATGGCGTCAATCAAGCTACTTACTCTGGAATGGAAGACACAGTAGGTTGAAGCATATTCAATTGATTCGATTATTAACCAGCTGTCTAATAATCCTTTTATTGAATCTTAATTCTTGTGATAAAATCTCGGTCATAGTCTGGCCAAGTAACAGGCAGTGTAAACTTTGAGATTCGACACAAAAAGCTCAAGCTTACATAAGCTCGAATGTGACAGAGTAGTCTGTTAAAATGACAATACTGATCATTTAAAGAGTGAATAAGATAGAGAATTAAGCTCTCATAGCATGTATTGAGATTCTGTTATACATATTGTTGTTTTTTTTTCTTTCAACAGTGGGAAAGTGATTAGTGAGTGTACATCATAAAATTCTCGTTATATTGGATCTTTGTCTGCTTTTAGATATTAAACTTTATGTCTCTTGCTCTGGCTGTCACGGTATTCCTCTACATCGATATCATTCTCGTCTTCAATATTTTCCCAATCTCTAGCCGTCAAGCAGTACTTTTCAGGCGGTAAGTTTAAACCCCACTTTGGAATCACTGGTGGAAGGGGCTTTGAGTTCCTTTCATGTGCCAATTCCAACATAAGCTCCTTTGGAGGTACTGGTTTGAACTGATAGTTTGTTCTAGCTGCAATGGCCAACCTGATATCATCAGTATTAACAGTAGTATTTGCAGTTGAGTTTAAGTTTGTGTTTGCGTTGATTGTCTTAGTATGGTCACTATAAACTAGAGCATCTTTTAAAACAGATGTGGTATATCCTTTATCTTTCGTTAGTATGTCGCTCTGTAGTCCTTTGCAAACATTCAATGTAGCTTTTTCTTGAAATCATACTCACTGTGCGCAAAATCCATCAACTGGAGTGGGACATGATCTTGGTAGTTTTGAATGCCTTGTGTGGCAAATATTAGATGCAATAGTCTGACATCCCTTGGCACTGCATTATTTTGTGCAGAGTTGTTTTCATTCGACTCTGTGTTGCTATCAGGTTGGTTCGAAGTGCTCATTATCTTCCCAAATTTTGAAGAATCCAGCCGTTAAGTGCTTTCCAGCGTTAATTATAGATCTTGAAATTATCGTGGTGCTCCCAGAGATTTATTATTATCACTAAACGAAAAAGTGTATCAAAAGGTGGGTTTGGACAATCTCACAATTTTTATGAAAATTATCAAACATCTTGTTTCGCACGTCTTTAATACAATTAGTCTACTCCTTGATTGATATCGGAAATATCATGCTGAAAAATAGAGAGAAAGAATCAAGGGTGACAGAGAGACCAGAAGATTTAGAAGTGGCGCCCCCTGCTGAAAAGTACAATTTGATAGAGCCTTTCGACATCTTTACTGGCCAAGAGAACGATAAGAAAAATGTTCTCTTAATTTTAAATCAAGCAATCAAAAACATTGACTTGCGAAAACTATGGAAATCATCTCGATTATGCATATGCGCTGATGGTGGAGCCAATAGGTTATACGACTACTTTACCAACGATGAAGAAAGAAAACAATTCATTCCTCAATTTATAGTAGGGGACTGTGATTCTCTCAGAGATAAGACAGAAATATATTACCAAGAGAAGGGCACGGTGATAATAAAACAAGCCACACAATATTCTACGGACTATATGAAAGCCATTGACTTGATCAAGTTATATTTTTATTCTGACAACCTGCGAAGTAAGCTTTATGAGTTACCCCGAGACTCTTATGATGGTCTATCAGAGCTAGTCGATGATTTGTCTGTCGATTCTCAAAAGGGACCTAAAATTAAAGTTCATATTCTCGGAGCTGTTGGGGGTAGATTTGATCAAACTATTCATTCGTTCAATCAGCTATACAGAATGAAAAGCTCAGACCCATTTTTGCAGCAAATCTTTATCACAGAAACCGACTTCATATTCTTGCTAAGCAAGGGTATCAATTATATAACTTATCCCAGTAAATCCTCATTCTCGAATTCAAAGACTCCTATATGTGGGTTACTTCCTATAGGAACATCCACCACACGTTTGACCACTTTTGGGTTAAAATATGATATTGAAAACTGGGAGTCAAGTATGAAGACACAAGTCAGTTCGAGTAACGCACTATGTGGAACTACGGGTGTTGTCATACTGACTACAGATGATATTTGCTTTAACATTGCCGTGGATTATTTCCAAGAAACCAGGTAATCTTTGAATAGAACACGGATTATGTAATAGATTACAAACATTTGAAAATTCTTTCGTTCACTTGCATTAGATTTAACATTAAAATAACCTTAATAGATTTCATTCCTGTCTTTTTTGCCGAATGTCTTATTGAAGAATATGTTTAGTTTAGGATTAGCGGTAAGAATACGGACACCATATAGGAGGGTCCTTTCCACAATATTTCGCAATCCTTTTGCGGGATATTTTCCCTCATTCGGACCACAGTTTCAGCAATTGCCTGTTATTCGTCATTCACTGTCAGCATTTCCAGCATTATCAACGGATAGACCTTATAGACCGTACATGGAGCTTCCTTTTGTCAAATTTCATGAGGACATAGACACAGCTTTTGATTTTGTCAAAAAAGATGACCTCGATCATGATAGAACTTTATATGCTGATTCTGTTTTAAGAAAGAGAAGGTTGAAAATGAAAAAGCATAAATTGAGAAAGAGAAGAAGAGCCCAAAGATCATTAAAGAAAAGGTTGGGTAAATTATGAAAATACGGAAGAAATGGCAATCATACTAGAATAAATTAGTGAGTTAGATTACCACCAGATATTGGCTCATGGGTGTTTATTTCTAATACTATTCTATGCGAGCTATGAAGAGAATCGTTTAATTAAATTGAAAGATTAAATTGTACATAGTTAAACTTGAGTTTGTTCCACTCAGCGTTCGATATACATAAAGAGCACCATTTTCCCTGAAGCCAGAGACGACGTACTTATTTGATGTAATAGTTTATATAATGTAATTCAGTCTTCCAAAGATATTGTCTTTGAGGTTGAACTTAAACTGTTCTTGTATTATATCGATTCGGGGAAGACATGTATATAGAAATTTGATCGATCGAAACAAAAAATTTCAACGATAAGGCTTATTGACCCGAAGAAGTAGCCACATATCAAGAAATGACTGAAGACGTTATAACATTCGTTACTGGTAATGCTAATAAACTTGCAGAAGTTGTTGCAATTTTATCTACTTGTAAATCCAAAGATGGAGAATCCAAAGTTGGCAAATTTAAAATCGTTAATAAATCGTTAGATCTAGATGAGGTTCAGGGATCGATTGATGAGGTAACTATACAGAAAGCGTCAAGTGCAGCCAAGATACTTAAAGGACCCGTATTGGTTGAAGATACTTGCTTAGGTTTCACTGCGTATAATAATTTACCTGGACCATACATTAAGTGGTTCGTTAAAGAAGTTGGATTAGATGGATTGAACAAGATGCTAAGCGCATTTGATGACAAAAGTGCAAGTGCCATCTGTACGTTTGGTTATTGCGAGGGCCCTGGTAAAGAGGTAAAATTGTTTCAAGGAATTACTAAAGGAAAAATAGTTCCCAGTAGAGGTCCAACACATTTCGGATGGGATTCTATATTTGAACCTGATGGGTTCTCGGAGACATATGCTGAATTAGACAAAACTACTAAGAATAGTATTTCACATAGATTTAAAGCTTTAAGCAAATTGAAAGAATTCTTGTCTTCTCCAGCTTAGAGCTATGAAAACCAGATGACAAGAGTACCAAATGTGTATGTACATTACATGAAAATAATAGACAAGCCGACTTCTATGTATTTAAAGAGAAGCTATAAAAAATATAGCTATTCGCTATTGAACATACCTCTGAGCTTCTCAAAGAGTCCTTTTTTCTTTTGCCTTTCTTTATTTCCTTTTTCACCGTGACTCGAGAGCGTATACAAATTATTTTCAGTCAGTTGTGGTGAAACTGACTTCGATGTCACAACATTTCCAAATCCGCCTCTTCCAACTGAAAATGACTTGTTTGAAGCAACAGCGTACAACTCGTTTTCTTTGGAATGGCCCAAAGGTCCATCGACATCCTGTAGCTTCCTTGAAAGTTTGGGATCATCATTATTAATCATATTACCGTAGCCACCCCGTCCAGTAGATATCTTGCTGGTATGCAATTCGGGAGTGCTTGATCCTTGAGCAACAAGTTTTGGAGACGGTTTCTCTTTTGATAATTTTATGTTACCTGCACCACCACGACCGGTAGAGTAATATACCTTTTTGTCCTTTTCGTTATGATTGACTCCTGTTGCAGATGTTACGGGTAATAATTCTGGTGATTTCAGTTCATTTTGGTTGCTGTCACTTCTTGCGGCGGAGGACTTTTGAATGTTACCAGCGCCACCTCTGCCGGTTGAATATGTCATGACTTTTTACCTGAAATTTATCACTAAATCTAATAGATCTATATGCAAAGGCAGTAGGCAGGTATTTCTTTCCTTTAAGCCATTAAAATACAGTTATGCTAGGGTCTGTTCTTTGTTACCTTCTTAAGTGATTAATTCTTGGAAATATTTTGGTCACGTTCGATTAGAGTAACATGGCAGAAAAACTGTTCGGAGTGAATTTAGCTTCGTGTAGATCGCATTTTTTTATTGTATTCTTTCAAAGATACCTATCTATACTATGATCCAGAGAGCCATCAGAAGTTAGACAAAGAGAGGCCAATTCATCAGGAAGGTCGTCTAACTTTGAATATATTATAGACTCTTGTGGCTTTTGTGTTTGCATTTCAGTTGGTCCATCATTTAATTGATTATCGTAGTTTCCGAAGAAGAATTCGTCCTCTAAATCGTTTTCCAATATAAACAATAAGGCACCGGTGAGATCATTATTGTTATTTAAATAATATAGTAAATCTGAGTCGTAACTCTCTACAGATAAGTTTGCTGTCAGGTGGTTCTTAGCGATATGCAAATTCGCAGCGAGGCTAGCGGATGACTTCAGAACATCCACTGAAGATATCTTTTTGTAAGCTAGGGCTTGGACCTTGTTGTACGAGTCTTTGGGTACTCCATTTCTTAAATGATTCCTTAGCCTCATCATATTTTCCCTAAGGTTCCACTTTGAATGTGATAGCATTTTTGAGAATTTAGGTGCGAACTTAAAGTGTGTTGAATCTCTTTCGCCCATGGCAGGCATCGTAGTGACTTTTATGGGAACTTCCTTTTTTACCTCAGAGAATTCTTTCAACAAATTGCTCTCTTGATTACTATTACTGAACCATCTACTCAGTATCGAGGCTCTTCGAAATGCAGATTGCAGATTCTTCACATCAGCGTGAACCGAGAGGACAGGTTGACAGTTTGATGGAGGGTTCGGTGGCTTACATTGAGGAATATACCTCCCATTAAACTCGGCAATATCCTTAACACTTAGATTTGACGTATCACACATTTTGAAAGAGTATCGCGAAGATGGTGAATTGCTTGTTTCTATAGTATCGAGAGTGGGATAAGTTACTTCTAAGCTTGTAAGATTTCCCGATTCATAGTTTTTTTGTCTTTTCGAAGAATTGCAGAAGGAAACAGACCTGCTCAATGTCTGTATACTTGTATTTATCGACAGCCTTGACCGTGTTGAAATAGTTGTGAATGTTCTCTTCAACGCTTTATTTGTAGCGGCCGGCTTCTTGAAACCATCAGCAGAAGTATCTTGCGCCATATAGACAAACTACAAAGAGAGAAGCGCTCTTTTCACTTTTTAATAAAGGATCATCAGCTTTTTAACCTATTCTTTATTGCAACATTTTGTTGCAAATTATGTATCACGAAATAACTTGCAACACATATAGCGCGATTCATATATAAGGAGATAGTTTAAAGCTCGACCTGTAGACCAGAAAAAATCAAATATTTCTACCTGCACTTCTTTCAGCTTCCTCGCTAGTGTGTCGGCTTTAAAACGTGATGCGAAGTGCCATCAAAGAGAAGAGCATTGCCTCCCCCAAGATAGAGAGAGTCGGAAATAATGCCGCTAAATAAGAGATCCTTTCAGGAATCTGGTGCAACCTAAATACGCCTGAGGGCGTCTAATACTGTTGCAATGATCCGGTATTGCTCCACTTTCCCTTTCGAAAGCTATACGCCTCTCAGGCGCTTTTGGCCTAGAAATAGTGGGGTCGCATATTGAGAGTGAGGCTCGGCAGGCATTATGTTTCTTGAAAAGCCAAGGATACATTGGTCGGTAATAAATCATAATAGTAATCCTTATTACGGTCGTTATCATCAGAATTGCAGTTATTACTTGCGAAATTGCTATAGTGCCTTCTTCGGAGTGCTAAGCAAGCTTATATCCGCGGCTTTGGTCTTATCTTACAGCGCAAACTAAAGTGGTAAAGTTATCGAAAGCGTTAAAAAGACGCGAATCTACAATGCTTCTACTGCTAACATGATCTTGGTAGCAATGTGGCTCAAAGCAGGTCCTCGATGCAAGCTACACCAGGAAATTTCAACATAACTAGTTAAATTACCTGCAAATGCAGCTCCCACCTGTATATAAAATAATTAAATTTGAAATGAGGGTTCGGAAGTTCAGTAAAAGGTCAAAAGAGCACTTCCCAAAATGAAATTTTAATCTGAAAGAGGAACGTTATCGAGTTGCACGTGATAAGGATCATCGATTGCTGCGGATTCTGGGTTCTATAAAGTACTTTAGTGAAAGGGACCGGAGAGTATATATTGGGGGAGTTCGCCGGCTCATATCCGTCAAAATTCAGTATTAAAGAATAGAAACTATAAAATGCAATTTATCAAAGTTTTAGCTTCATGTGTTTTCGCCGCTGCCACTGTTCAGGCTGCTTCTAACAGTACCTCATCAGAAGGTGCTGCTGCTGCTTTGACTAACAATGCCGGTACTTTAGCTGCTGGTGCTGCTGTTGTAGCAGCTGTCGCATTAATTTAATGTGACTACTTACTTTACTACCATTGTTTTATGTGTAGTGGACTAAATCTTGTTTTAACTATATTTGAACGTATACATATACCCTGTTTTAACTGTGAGGAGCTTTTATTTTTTAATTTGATCGTGCTATTATTGAATTTGTGATTTATTCGACTTTAATTTCTTTAATTGTGATGATTTTTATATAAGTAATTATGTATTCCCTAAATAAAAGGTTCTTTCGTTAATGGCAACTCTACTGTGAACCCTGAAAATTTTGGCAATCCAGATTCAGAGTGCGTCGTCTGCGAATAGGTTTTCGCTTATTTTTTGAAGTTTTTTTTCTCTTTCGAGACGTTTTGACATGAAAAGCTGCTGCAAGTTCTTTTTAACGGGAGAGCCGGCTTCAGTTTCACTCCCTTGAGTGATATTCTCTTTATCATTAAGAGAATGCGTTTTATGATAGTCTTCTTCGAAATTAAGTTCCGCTCTGCCATCTGAAAATGAAGCATCGAATGTATTTTCGCAGTCGTCAAAGAGTTTATACGTATTATTAGGGACCAGCTTTTTCTCATGTAGACTAGTAAGAGAGCCCGAAAGGACTGTATTCGAGCTATAGCTGTTTGTATTTTTGAAAAGCTCCGTTATTAGCTTATCTACCAAGCGGGTTTTTTTGAAACCGAACAAATCAATTTCTTGATTGATTCTGAAAAGAATTTTCATCAATTCTTGATTAAACTCCACTAATCTGATATAATTTGTCTCCGAAACATCTTCATTAATCGTCAAAGTTGGTATTTCTATCTTCTTTATCTTTAATTTTTTCAATTCTCGCAAAATACTATTTCGATATTGCATGGACTTCAGGTTTTGTATTACCTGGTTTTCAAAAGTCTGGTCATCGGTAGATAACTGGTTTATGATTTCATTAACTTTGTTGAATCTGCTGTCATTTAACTTAATGTTTGGCCGCCTTATTGGAGAAAGAGTGAAGATGCTATCGGCATAGTCATCTGATGCTGAAAAGTTATCCCCAATAACTTCAGAATCTTTTCTGCAATTCGCATTGCTAGAATCTCCAGATGTAAGTTGTAAATTCTCCATTAGAATATTATTTAGTTCACAGTCTAAGGAGTGTTCAAACTTCCCTTCTCCGTTACAAGATAAATCCATCGAGGAGGCAATTCACCGTACCCGTACAATTGAATTTAGAGTATCACAGATTATACCAATTAAGTCCACTAAAACCAAGGCGCCAAAATTTTGTTTGTGGTAAAAAGATTGCAATTAAAAGTGACGTTTTTTCAAATCACTAATTGAATATTTACTTAAACTACATTTGAATTGCATAATAAGGAGGAGTTAAAATATGTATTAAACATATTAAATTAATGAAAGTTCTTTAAAAATGAGTCACTTCTTGATATTACTGTATGAACAATAATATGTTGAAAGTCTTCCAATAAAAGCTGAATAATTGTATTATGAGACCTTCAGGGAAATGAAACACGCCCATGCACTTATATACGCCTGTTTTCCAATTTAATATTTTCATTATCATGTAGTTTTATATAGAAAATCGTTCTTGCACTCAGAACACATCAGGTAACCTTTCAATAACATAGGAATGGCCGCCTACACTCATTATGGGAATACCAGGAACTTTTCTTATTCTTCTTTTCAAATCAGCATCATTAGTGGCTACAATGTAGCATTTATGCTGAAGGACCCTATTAACAAGACAGTCATCAGCGTACGTGCCACCATGTGAACAAGTCAACCTTTTGATTCTAGGATCCTTAGCTAATTTCAATGCTATTCTATATTTCGGCCCAAGTTTCTCTAACTCTGCCATCACACAATCCGTTACCATTGGTATACATTTCGCATATAAAGCATCCATCAAACCTCTCACAATGTCTATCTTTTTCTGTATTGAAAAGTTGAAAAAATTTGTATCAATCAAAACTTGGTACGGCGGCTTTATGGCCTTATTATATTGGAAGAAAAGAGAAGAAGAAACCTGTGGAACTGATCTAGTAACTTCTGGGTCATCCTTCTGTGCAACTTGCTTTTCATTATTTTTTTTGATTCTTGGGTCTTTTGAGGTTATAGTACGTTTAACCTGAGCAAACTTTCTTGTTTTCTTAGCCTTACCCATAGCCTCTATTAACTTGTGTAGGTATAGCTTGACTAATGGTATAGTTTAGTATTAAGTTAAGAATGCTTGAGAATACTCGAATTTTTTTTTTTTTAAAATTTATTTTTTCACATGTAGAGAGCGATGAGATTCTCAGTAGTTATGATTATGATATAATTTTTAAGATAACCGCCTATAGGAACTATATATTAAAATGCATGTATTAATTGATAATGGAATGACTCACCTTTACCTTGTCCACGTTTCCAACTCAAAAGCTTTTGGTTCTGGAAATCAATTTCAAAAATTCTTGCTCTTCTGTCAAAATCTTTGATGAGATCAGTTTTCGCAGAGTCACCAGTGACACTGTTATAACATAACCATATTTTTCTACCCGACTTTTTATCTTCACTAAGTAGACATGCATCATTTTGATGTTCATGGCCAACGGAAACGACATTATATCCACAATTTATTATATCATCTCTGAAAGCTGCACTTGATTTGGAATTTAATTGATGCTTTTCATTATAAGAACCAACGAGTAAGAAGCTGCCAGCAGGTCTGAAATTGGGCAAAGGATAATGGAAAAATAGCAATTTAAATATATTCCCCAGTGACGATATATCGTTTTGTCTATACAAGTAGTTCATCTGAGACGGAGCTATTTTATGGTCCTGGGAATCAAGAACTGTGATTAAAGCATGAGGGTTATCGAGTGAAAGCTCGCCACCATCTTTGGCATCTAGGTTGAAAACTTTAAGATTATAGTTGGTTAACCCATGGATCTCTGATTTCTCCCGAACACTGATTGGAGGTAATTCATTGTAACAATTCGATAAACTCGATAAAAAATTCACAATATGTACCTTTTCATCTCTAAAATGAGGATTATTGAATTCGTCAGTATCTGATTCTCCGAAGGTAAAGACAAATGGTATGTTGCTTGCTAAAATGGGCAGCAATCCCTTAAGCATTGCTGATTTTGAATCGATCGATCGATACAAGTCTATCAAGTCCCCTGTTATGACGACTAGATCTATTTTTTCCTTTTCAATGATTTCTTTCATGAATTTCAACGTCCTCTCGTCAGATTTACAGTTAGCTTCATAGCATAATCCATCATTAAGTCCAAAATGTAAGTCGCTTACTTGAAGAATTTTATAATTCTCTTTTCTAGAAATAAGAGCGCCGTGGTTCTTCAAATTTGCAAACTCTTCCAATTTAGGACGTAATTTAACCTCCTCATCTTTAGATATCTTCAATAAAGATAAATGCACAGGTACAGGATTAGCAAAGTACAGTATACTGTCTTTATTATATTCCCAGTTTTCTCTAGCATCTTGCAATGCATTTGACCCGTATAAGACATTGATATCACGAATCAACGGTACGGCATTAAAGTTATTGTTCTCATCGAACGCAATCTTTTTCCATATGCGCATGCCGTACTTGAGCTCTAGCAGATGCTCTTTACTTGGACGTTCTGGTTGAATCCTAAAATCCTCCAAGTATTTCAGTACCTGATTTCCATATGGTACACTTTTCACAATTAAGAAATATTTAAATGGCCCATTCCATTTCTCGCTTTTGTTTAACTCAGGGTACACTTTATCATACCCGTCCGGAGTTTTACAGTATCTTCGAAAACACCGTATTATGGACGCGTCTCCTACTATTCTGTTAGAATTCATGATACTTAATAGATTCTGCTCAATGCTAATACTCTCAAGACCCATGCGATCACTCGGAGACTTTATGAAACTTAAAAAAAAGAGTAACACAACAGCCAATGATACAGTTTCAAGTAATATCAGTCTTCGACCCCTAAAATTCCGCCATAACAGAACCATCTTCATTCTCAAATATCACCAAGAATTTGTCAGCAACAAATATCTCAGTATCTACTCTGTATAGCTATGTTATAAATTTAAACTTTTATTGCTCAATTATTTACTACGATAGTTGAAGAAGTATGCCAATTATTTGCCCAATATATGACATTTTATTGTATCTATTGTGCCTAAGATATTACTGCTATATATAAATACATGCGCACTTTGATAATCTTCCGAATCGATTAACTCCAACAAAATCTTTACTATAGCTGAGATCAGCGCCTAAAATTTCATGCATAGAAAAAGGCGTAAAACTAATTTGGAAAACGAGGAGGAATAATATTATTTGGTTTAAGGAAAAAAGCCGATCTAGATTGTATAGACCTGGAAGCCCCCACCTAGTATAAGACACAGACGATGAATATCAATTAAGATGAAAAATTTCTACATCGTACCAGCAGAAAGAAAAAGCAATTTCAACTTTAATTAGTCATATGCCAAAAATAGAATGTACTAGTTGAATTTGTCCTCTTTCAACTTAGCCCGCGTAGTACTGTCACTAAACAATATAAAAAATAGTCAGTCCAAACTAAAGCCTTAAATATGTTTAGCAGCTTGATATTTAGACGTTGAGGAAGACTTTGGACGAGAGCTGCTAAGGCGGTGACGACACGCATTGCAGGTAGCGTGGGATCTGGAATGCGGAGCCAAAGCAGAGACGTACAAGCGCTGTACAGGACGCGTTGGACATGTACTTTTGACTATTACTGTCAAAAAACCTGTCTAGCTAATTTGACTCCGAACCGCATGCTTGTTTTACAATCTTCTCTTCAAGTATTTATTGCAGCAAGAGTATGCAAGTGCTATGAACTAGTAGAGCAGTTGCGAAGTACCCTGAGAAAAGCTAATGTCTCAATTAGAAAAATCATAGTCACGTGGTCTCACAACAATGTCCTATATCGGCGATATATTAGAACATCAAAAATTTTCGATTAGAGTTAAATTGACTTTGGGAGTATTTAGTTGTCTATCGAATAAGTAATTAAGAGACAATATGTCTAGCAAATTGAATATTTTGGTACCTGTGAAAAGGGTAATTGATTTTGCCATTAAACCGAGGATCAATAAAGCACACACCGGAGTTGAAACCAAAGGAGTGAAATTCAGCATCAATCCTTTCTGTGATATTGCATTGGAGGAGTCTTTGAGGATCAGAGAGAGACATAAGGGTTTAGTTGAGAAAATACACGCGGTATCTATTGGACCGACAAAGTCTCAAGACATTCTCAGAACGGCATTAGCCAAAGGTGCCGACACAACTTCTTTGATTGAAGTCGGAGACCAGGAAGTAGAACCCTTATCAGTGGCTAAGCTTTTACAGAAGGTTGTGGAGAAGGAAAAAAGCAATCTTGTAATTTTGGGTAAACAAGCAATTGATGACGATTTCAATCAGACAGGTCAAATGTTGGCTGGTTTGCTTAACTGGCCCCAGGCTACCAATGCATCGAAAGTCGAATTGGATGGAGATGTAGTGTCTGTAACAAGAGAGATAGATGGAGGATCTGACACTTTAAAAGCAAAATTGCCAATGATTATTACAACTGATTTAAGATTGAATGAGCCAAGATATGCTTCTTTGCCAAATATCATGAAGGCAAAAAAGAAACCTTTGGAGAAATTGAAGGCGAGTGACTTAGGTGTTGAGATTTCGAACAGGTTAGAAACATTAAAGGTTGAAGAGCCACCTGCTAGAGAGCCAGGTATAAAAGTAGACTCAGTTGACGAGTTTGTAGCCAAACTAAAGGAGCTTAAAGCAATCTAAAATGGTATTTCATATGCATTAAAATTCTCTAGTTAAGAACTTCATAAAAAAAATATTTGACTTACTTCTATGTAGATAATATTTACAGTATACAATATACAGATTTTCGAAATTGAGTCCGATCTATAATCATTTTATAGATTTCGTCATAACAGTCGATAGCATGACTACTTTATTGAAATCGGTCGAATTTCTCTCTAGAATTATAGATAAGAGGTATGGGCTGCTCGGTTCAAGGCCATTAATTGTTGGTGTGAGTGGGCCACAAGGTTCAGGAAAGACATATTTAACTGAGAAGGTGACGGACATATTATCTGAGAAGTATAAAGAACTCAACATTGTTCTGCTTCTGATGGATGATTTCTACTTAACGCATGAAGACCAATTAGAAGTCACCAAGAGCGCAGAATCAGATGATAACGAGTTATTACAAGGACGGGGATTACCAGGAACTCATGATTTAAAATTGGGTTTAAAAGTTTTAAGTCAATTGATTAATAGAGAAGCCCCCGTCGCAATTCCCAGATATAACAAGGCACTTTTTAACGGTGAAGGAGATAGAGAGCCTGATAAGACGAAGTGGAAAATACAAAATACTCCCGTAGATGTTGTCCTTTTTGAAGGTTGGTTTAATGGGTTCAAATCAATTTCGGATAACCAATTGAGGTTGAAATATTTAACTGCAGACTACTCTTCGGTATTGAAAAGATATAAGTTGTATCATTTACTTCAAATCAATCAAAACCTAATTCTGTACGAGAAAATCTGGTCTTTATTCGAAGTATTTATTTTCATACAAACTGACTCAGTGGAAAATGTGAACAAGTGGAGGATTGAGCAAGAGCATTGCTTGATCGAAAAGTCAGGAGCAGGCATGTCTGATTCAGAAGTGTTACATTTTGTTCAAAGATACCTACCGGTGTATGAGTTGTATTATGATCAAATGTGTGATCATGGACTAGAAGGGAAGACAAACTTAAAATTAGAGATTAATGAGCAAAGGAATCTCCTTGACTTTTCTATTCTATAATGCAGTCAGGCGCAATTTCCGCTTCTTGGTTACACCAGAATTTTTCTCCAGATCTGTGGAATTATCAGCAATGGTAGCGTTTGGGGTTGAGTTTGCTCCATTTTCTTTGAGTGTCAATATTTGGTAATCAAGTGAAAGCTTTCTATAGGAGTCGTTGAGCCCCACAACTTTTGGAAGAAGCAATTTTAAAAATTCTTTAATATTTTGGAGCTCATTAGAAATATGAGTGTGGTCATCGTTTCTTTCAGCCTTTGGTCCTTTAGATTTTCCTGTCGATTTGGTGCTACTAAGCTTTTGATCTTTTGCAATTAATTTGGACATGTCCTCCATTGATCCCTTTCCTTCATTGAATCCAGTGACTATCTTCTCATCAAGACCGCCTAATGCTAACATCATCAAACCTTGCTGACTCTGGTATGAATCAAGTGTGTTCCTCATTTCTTTTATTTGTGCTTGAAGCTTTTCGATGCCTTGATTAAACGTACTTTGAGGTATCAAAGATGCTGAAAACTGGCTAAAGACGTTTTCCATAACCAGTTTGAGTTTTGTTGACCGGTCTCGCTTTGACAAATCTTCGATCTGTGTGGCCTTGGTGGAGATCAGCTTCAATAAATCGTGTATCACATTGGGCTGGTACACCAAGTCTTGACAGTTCAGTTTTGAAGACCCCTTTATATCCCTTTGAATACCTATCAACGTGCCAATCAGTGCCTCTAGCTTATCCAATCTGGTACTCATGTCGCTATAAGAGTTCTGCAACAGCATACAGTTCTCCTTCAAAATTTGATTTACATCTTTCTTGACTGTTTCTTTTAACGTTATAGATTCTAATTCAAGTCTTGCTGCCCACTTAGATAAATTATTTTTGCTCTTCCCTAGATCTTCTTTCTGAATGTATGAAATATTTACCGCTTCATGCTCTATCAGCTCTAAGTCCCTAATCTCTCTCTTTGTTTCTTCATCCATTTCATCTTGTGTTCTTGACTTATGGCTAGTTGCAAGACTGTCGATACCAGACCTATCACGAGAAAATTCCGAGTCACTGCTGGAAAGGTCTGTCTCTTGATTATGAATGGATTCCAGCATGCTTTAGATTTCAGGAGGAACTCTCTATAAATTTAATGTTTGTTTTTTTTAGCAGTTCGTGAGTTTTGCAACAGCTAAATATCGAGATGGCCCGAACAATCTTTCGGCAAATGTATATAAAGAACAACAGAAAGTAAATAATAGACAATTAATACAATATGAGCGGACTTCAATCGTTCCTTTCAAGTAAGTGCATTTGATACAGACTCCATACGAAATATCTTACGCTTTTAGACATATACTGACTGTACCAGAAACTGTTCGAATAATTACGACTGATGCGAGGCTCTTCGAAGGGACACTAGAAGGATATGATAAATCGACTAATATAATACTTAACAACACGAAGGAGATCATTATATATTCTGAGGCAGAAGAAGAGAATCAAGAGCTAGAACTAGGCATTTATTTGATGAGAGGAGATGGTGTTGTGTGCATAGGTGAAGTAGATGATAATCAAGAAAAAATTGATTGGCTAAAAGTGAAAGGATCCACGTTAAAAAGTACGAGGAATACATTATGAACTATGTATAATAAGTTTTACGGCATTTAGCTGATGCGAATTGGATTACAATATAATAAAAAATCTATGTATGACACTTTAGACCAATCGATGAAGATTACGGCTAAGTTTTGAATTTTACATCTAATCATGCGTCCCTCACGGTTGAAATGTTAGCTTGCTTCATTTTGACAGCTAATTCCAATAAGTAATCCAAAGCTTCATTATAAACTTTAGCCTTCCAAACGTTTTCACCCCACACGTAAATCCCATGCCTTCTAACTAGTACGGCTGTTGCCCCAGGGTACTTTCTAATAGCTTCCTGTAAACTGTCTGTCAAATCTTCTTCTTGTGGAGTGTTTTCTATTATCGGGAGAACCAAAGTATCATGATATTGCATACTGCCCACTTTTTCAACTTTTTTAGTCTTCGGATTGAATTCAAGCTGGGGAAGAGCTTTGATTTGTTCAATGTGGGATATCTTGAATTCAACGTGATTACCCCAAAGCAACGTTGCCATAACGGCATTTTGAGAATGTGTATGAATACAGGCACCGGCGTCTCTCATCGTATAACAACTCATGAATAAAGGCGTACAAGCAGATGGCTTGTATTTGTAAGATTTTGTCAACTCTTTTGGACAATCGTTAGGTGTCCGTAACAACTTCTCATTAGGCAATTCGACTACGAACATTTCCCAGGGTTTCAACCGTTCTTTTTGAATACCAGACGGAGCTATATAGACCAAGTTAGGATTTTGACCCTCTACATCTCTGATAGATATACCTCCTCCTGTTCCAGTAACCCAGTTATTATCATAAAATAAGCGGCAAAGCTCACAGATCAAGCTTGCTGGATGCTCTGGATTATTCAAATCTAGCAACTTATCTTTCGTGATTGATTCGGAGATTAATTCACCTGGAATGCATTTGTTACAGAAGCAATTTGCTGACATGGCTGATTAGTTTTAGAATTCCTGCAAAAGATATCTGGTATTCCAATTGCATTGATCTTGCTAGTGAAAAAAAGGTTAAAGAGATTAAGCGTGCACATAATAAATTACGTACGTTCATATCGAGAAAAAGCCATACTTTTTAAGGATCTTAGTGAATTTTAAACCAGAACGATATCCAGACGGTTAGAGAACCATGGCAGGGCTAGAACAATCATTGTTTCAGCTCAAATTTACAGCTAAACAATTAAATAGACAGGCATCTAAAGCAGCAAAGGAGGAAACGCAAGAAAAAGCAAAGATTAAGAAAGCACTTACGCAGGGGAATAACGATATTGCACAGTTATATGCGCAGAACGCAATACGGAAAGCTAATGAGAGGGTCAACTTGTTACGATTAGCATCGAGGATAGATGCAGTTGCCTCTAGAGTTCAAACTGCAGTCACTATGAGGTCTGTGACTGGAAACATGACCCAAGTGATAAAGGGAATGGATCGCGCGTTACAAACTATGAACCTCGAGAGAATAGCGTTAGTCATGGACAAGTTTGAAAATCAATTCGAGGATCTTGATGCCTCCACCAGCTACTACGAAAGTACAACTAATAATGTCAATGCACTTACGACACCTCAGGATCAAGTTGACGAGTTGATGAACCAAGTTGCAGATGAAGCTGGCATAGAGATGAAGCAAGGTTTGAATGAAACAAAAGTAGAGATAGCAACTCCAGTATCCAATAACATTACTGAGGAAAAAGAGGATCAGCTAACCGAGCGATTAAGAGCTTTAAGGAATTGAAACTTGATATGCGCCTTCTTGTCTAATTCTTTTATTTTTAAATAAGTGAACTTCAGTAAGCTAGCGGAACCATAATAGCATGGGCATTTTTCTCTCTTATCCTTTCTATGGATAGTTTTAATATATAACTAATCATGTAACCAGTTTAAGTTGTGTGTCCTGTATGCAATGATGTTCCGAGACCCGGAGCAACCAATTGGATCTATGATGAAAGATATAAAGCAGAGATATATTTCTCCTTTTTTTGCTTGCGAATACTTTCCAATATATTTACTTTAAGACTCAATTCGAATCAACTTGACTGAGATTTCTTCAATTTTTTCAATTGACAGTATTAAAAGGTTTCAAATTTAAAATGCTTTCATCAACTTTAAAGTCATCAACTCGTAGTTTTGCTAAGAATGGTTTTAGATCAATTGGGGCCGTTAGAACCAAAGTTTCTTTGCCAGACTTAGATTGGGACTTTGATGCTTTAGAGCCATACATTTCTGCAGAGATTAATGAACTTCATTACACCAAACATCACCAAACATACGTCAATGGCTATAATACGGCTATTGAACAAGCAGCAGAAGCTAAAGCTAAGGGAGAGGTGAAAAAAACAATTGAATTGCAACAGAACATCAAATTCCACGGTGGAGGTTATACTAATCACTGCTTATTCTGGAAAAACTTGGCACCACAGAAGCAAGGAGGAGGTGAACCCCCATCAAGCGACTCTGAATTGGCCCAAAAAATTAAGGAACAATACGGTTCTCTCGATAATTTAAAGGCAATCACCAATTCTAAGTTAGCAGGTGTGCAAGGTTCTGGATGGGCTTTTATTGTCAAGAACAAAGAAAATGGTGGGGAGTTAGATGTTGTCCAAACATATAACCAGGACACTGTTACCGGTCCGTTAGTTCCGTTGGTTGCAATTGATGCATGGGAGCATGCATATTACTTACAATACAAGAATGTCAAGGCAGACTATTTCAAGGCCATCTGGAATGTTATCAACTGGAAAGAGGCTGAAAGAAGATTCTTGGTTAACTGATTTATGTATGACGCTATATATGTAGTGCTATCATATGAAATGAAGCGAATTTATGACTATTTATACTGATTTTAAAACGTAGCAACCCCTAACAAATGTGCCGCATTTTTGGCATCTACTGTTGTATTGTGCTCCTTCGAGTCATCTTCTGCATCGGGGTCATCGTTATCTTGTTCTTCATTTTTCTTTTTCTTCTCGTTATTCAAAGATCTAAAAGTCCTAGATGTCCAGGAATCTCCGCTTGCTGACTGCGATTGAGCAAGATTATGCTTCAAATTCGTAAGATTGTCCCTATTTAGTCTCGACAAACCACCCTTCTCATCAACTATTCTTATATCAAGCCTTATATTTTCGAGATGCTTCAAAATCTTCCTATGATGCTCAACCTTATTTAAAGTGTAATCTTTTAGCAATCTTTGGAATTTTTTTTCCGTATATTCTAAGACCTCCTTCTTTTCATAAATCATTTCACCAGATATTCTCTTGACTTGCAAGTTCAATGATTCTTCTGCTTTGGTTGCATATTCCAAAGACCTGATCGCCTCGTCAACTTTGATAGGATCTAAAGAAACTTTGCTTTTGATTTTAGCTGCCTGAGAATGTTTAGCTTGAGTATGTGCTTCAGCTTGCAGCAATTCTCTCATTATTAAGTATCTATTTGTTAAAGCTTCTTTTATTTCATAAAAATCATCTATCATGCTTTGTATCCCATCACCTAAGGTTCCCATATCATAAACGCATTCAATGAGAGTTAAATCTGAAAGAATCTGAGTTAATTTACCTAATTTCTCCCACATATTCTTCATACCTGGGTGTATGGTTTCGAATTGCGAAAGACAGTCCAACTTATTAGATAAGTCAAATATATAGATGGACAACTGCTTCTCGGCTTTTGACAGCCTATCTAAAGCTTTGTGCAATTTCTGACAGGACAAATAGGTTGATTTAATGAGAGGACGGAAATCAGCTAATTCTTCATATTGATCGTAAGGAAGTGCTAGCTGCTTTAATGTTTTTCGAACCAACCCGCTAGCTATCGATGTTTTTCTGTTTGTATTTATAATAGAGTAACCAAAATCATTTTCAATAAAAAAGACAAACTCTTCATCTCTTATAAGAATAGGGTTGGAAGTTATCCTATCGAACCACTCCTGCCATTCACTCATCAATTTTTTGATCTCCTCATCTCCTGAACCAGGATAAGACGTTGACGCCAGAGGTATGACAGGAACAAAAACCTCCATATTGGAAATAGCCAAGTATTTATTGAACTTGACCACTTCATTGTAGGTTCTACGGATGTCTTTATATTTTGCTTGTCGAAATCTGGGAAGTCCCTTAACAGCCGCGTCAAATTTCAATATAGGGTTACCTAACTTGTTTTTTTCAATAGCAGTCAATCGTATACTCATCTGATATTTGTTCGTAAATCTCTCAGGGAGCAATTTTTTCAACTCTTCCTCTGGAAGTAGTTCTTTATGTTCATTCTCATCACCTCTATCTTCTTCAACTGGCTGTGACTCTCTATTCTGAGATCCATTTGTAGTGGCAAGCAACGCTGGCTCAGTAATGGTTTCGTTTGCTTGAGCAAATGGATTATTATCCTCAAAATCATCAGGATTGAATGGTACAGAAGACGTCATGATTACGAATTCAACTTATTAACGCTTATTCTCAACAAATGCTGAATATATTGATATTAAAATAAGGACCCGCTTAGTTTCGTTTTTGTGTTACCTAGTTAATCTATGATGCAATAGATATTGCTAAGAAGTAAATATTGTGAAAAAGACATCATAATTTATGCAGCTATAGATCTATTAACAGAGCACTTTCCTCTGGGAGCTCACTACTATTCGGAGGTCGTTTGCTAGAATTGTTGGAGTGCTGATCACTATTATCAATCAGTTCCTCTTTTGAGTCATCATTACTACGTTCTGATTGTGATAGCAGCAGAGCAAGAATTTTATTGTCGTCATCAAAAAACTTTTGTAGCTCTTCGGGGACCACTATGTCGATGTTCTCATTGAAAATCTCAGATGACGCATATATTAAAATCATAGATTTACTTGCGTCCCTAGAAAAATCATAGACAGACTGCTGCACCCCTTCAAAGGCCATCGTCTCTAACAAGTAATCGTTGATTTCATTGTTCTTAGATAGGATTGCGTTAAAATGAATCCAATCCTCATCTTGAGTACTACGGCTCTTGTCCTTATAGAAGTATTCAGTATCTGACAAGATTACTCCTATCAAAAGGTAAGGTTCTGGTTGATCCTGCTGGGAAGAAATCATATCTAGGATATTCTCGTATTGGGTTATATCTAATTTCAAATACTGCTCATTTAGTCTTCCGAGTTTTTCGGAGAGATCTGATTTTTCTTGAAGAAGCTGTTCTTGAAGTCCCAGTAAATCTTCTTCCGCAGAAGAATCTTTCCCTTTTAGAAAAGAAATTGAAGCTTGTAAGAATCCTGGTACTCTTTTACCTTCGAATGAGTTCAATGCCATCATCTCTTTAGATATTTCATTTCTCTGACTAACAATATCTCTTCTTTTTTTATTCATATCCACCACAAGATTCGAATATTTTGAACTATATATTTGCGGGTAGAAGTACTCATGAAGGGTGAATGGGCCCGGTCCTACACCGTAACCTGAGTCTCCAAAAAGGGGAATGGTCAAAATAGGAGCTATTTCAACGAAGTTAATGTCTCCTAGAGTATCTTCATCAGTCCAAAACATAGCGTTGAGCGATTCATAAATTGTCCTCGTTCTAGCCTCGTGATCTATAGTAAGTACCGTCATCGAGTTTTTAACTTCATCCTGAACGCTTTGAACTACAGAATTAAACAAGTTGGTAATTCGTTTCTCAGATCCAAATATTGCCTCGTGGCTCTTGTTTAATGTAGCATAGAGTTTATCAAACAAGTCTTCAAACTCTTCAGCCCTACTATGAATCACTCCACCAGCATGTGGAATATTCAGTAGCAATCTCTTCGAACTTATAAATGACCTACTACTAAGACCATGTAAATATCCCAATAGTCTTTCTAATTCAACCACAAATTTATAGGAGCTGACTTTTGACAGCTCAATCGTGTCTGGAACATTAACCTCAGTTATATAATTAGGATTATACCACGTTTTATCATTTCCGAAGTCAAACTTGGCATTCGGTACCCACATCAGTACAAACTTGTCAACCTGTGACAATATTTGAAGAGCAGGGATTAAGTAATTCTCATAGCGCCCATTTTCACTAGGAAGAACTGTCGGAGGTTCTGAATCACCCCTCAAGAGCCTATTAGACATACTGTAAACCGACGTCTCGTCGTCATCCTCATCCTCGTCAGCTACATCTTGTTGGTAATTGCCTTCCGATCCAAAGGCAGGAAGATCTCGATGCTCAAAGTGATTCTGTTCGTCCAACCCCACTTTATCATAGCTACTCAAATCAGGGATCTCCAGAGGATTCAGTATTTCAATAGTGCTTTCATATTGCGACTTTCTTTGATCATCATTAGGATCATTCACTTCAATTGGATCTTCAAATAAATAAGCAATTGCCAGTTCCACGTCATTATTAGTTATATCAAGAGCTTTGACAGCTTGCTCTTCACTGAAGCCCATATCAGTGAGTTTGGATATCTCATTATGGTTCATATTCAAATATGTATTCCTTATATGTATTCTTTTTGGCCAGAATCATATCAGATGAATGTAGTATATAGCTTCTCATTTTGGTCAGAAAATTAAGTTTGATGACTCTTTAATCAGCCTTTCACCCAATTGACTAAGCAATATTCTACGCTTTGCTCAAAAGATGAGTATATAGCTGTGCGCTGCAGGTCATTCTACCTTCATACTGTAGAGCTTTCTAATACTTACAGATCGTAAAGCATATAACTTACATCGAAAGCCTTAGAGTAAAGAAAGAAACAATACAAATCATTAGAAATCCAATATTTAAGATACTTTAACTTAAAGAAGGCTTAGTCTTCTTTGAGCAAACAAAGGATAAGACATAGTTAGTCCACCTCTAACCTTTAACAAACCATGGCATGTTCTGGTTAAGGTATCATAGTTTCTAGGTCGTGTACTAAAGTAGTAAAGCCCATCTCCAAGGACGCATTTTTTTTTTCATTATCAGTGAAAAATACGTTAATAAAATTAGTCTTCAGAGGTACATGCTATACTTTTGGAGGGCTTTACGGAATAATAGAGCATTAGTGTCGAAGAATTTGTTTAGAATGTCCACAGCAACAAACGTGAATGTTATTACCAAGGGCTTGCAGAAGATGGGAATAGAGCAGCCTGATACCGTCAAAGATTCATATCCTGATTATAATGTAGTCGATGTATTTAGAAACTACATAACCAAAGAATTGGAGAGATTAACTGGAGTCGACAAGGGGCTTATATTTGAATGCTTGGATACTCCTTCTACGTTGGATAAGGGTGATCTTCTTGTCCCTATTCCTAGGCTCAGAATCAAAGGTATCAATCCTAAAGAAAAAGCTGTCGAATGGGCAGAAAGCTTTGACAAGGGGAAATTCTTAGGGGAAGTCAAGGCAGAAGGACCATTTTTGCAATTTTTTTTCAATCCCAGTCTCCTTTTCGATTTAGTCATTAAAGACAGTTTGACAAGAACTACAGAATATGGGTCATTACCCCTTGGTGTTGGCAAAAAGTTAGTTATTGAGTTTTCATCACCCAATATTGCAAAACCTTTCCATGCTGGGCATTTGAGATCGACTATAATAGGAGGCTTCTTGGCCAACTTATATGAGAAACTTGGTTGGGATGTTGAGAGAATCAACTATTTAGGAGACTGGGGTAAGCAGTTTGGAATATTGGCAGTTGGATTTGATAAGTACGGAGTAGAGGAAGAGTTTGAAAAGGATCCTATCAACCATTTATTTGAAATTTATGTGAAGGTTAACAAAGATATTGAAGCTGAAGGAGAAAATTCTCCAACTGATGCACAGGCTAGGGAATATTTCAAAAGAATGGAAGATGGCGATGAAAACGCATTGAAAAACTGGAAAAGATTTAGGGATCTTTCCATAAAGAAATACGTTGATACCTATGCTCGTCTTAATATCACATATGATACATACTCCGGTGAGTCTCAGGTTTCGCAATCATCAATGAAAGAAGTCACTAACATGTTTGCCAAAAAGGGTTTAATTCACGAGGACAGAGGTGCAAAACTTATTGATTTGACCAAATTTAACAAAAAATTGGGCAAATGTTTAGTCGAAAAATCCGATGGTACGTCCTTGTATTTGACTCGTGATGTTGGCGAAGCAATTAAGCGTTACGAGACATATAAATTTGATAAAATGATTTACGTGATTGCCAGTCAACAAGATTTACATGTCGCACAATTTTTTGAAATATTGAAGCAGATGGGCTTGCCTTGGGCAAAGAACTTAGAGCATGTCAATTTCGGTATGGTTTTAGGTATGTCAACAAGAAAGGGCACTGTCGTTTTCTTGGATAACATTTTGGAAGAGACTAAAGAAAAGATGCATGATGTCATGAAGAAAAATGAGTCAAAATATGCTCAAATTGAGGATCCAGACAAGATTGCTGACCTCGTTGGTATATCAGCAGTCATGATTCAAGATATGCAATCGAAGCGTATTAACAACTACGAGTTCAAGTGGGACCGAATGACTTCATTCGAAGGTGACACTGGTCCCTACTTACAATATGCTCACTCACGTTTGAGTTCTGTTGAAAGAAAAGCTGGTATCGAAAAGTCTAAATTGCTCGAAGCAGATTTCAGCTTATTATCGGAGCCATGTGCCATTGCCTTGATCAGAATCTTGGCACAGTACCCAGATGTTCTTAAAAGAGCACTGAAGACAAACGAGCCGTCCAATATTGTCACCTATCTTTTCAATATGACACATGTAGTTTCACAATGTTATGATATATTGTGGGTCGCAGGTCAAAAAGAAGAATTGGCTACTGCTAGATTGGCCTTGTATGCATCTGCCAAACAAGTGTTGTACAACGGAATGACCTTGCTAGGTCTCACTCCAGTTGAAAGAATGTGAATTACTATAATGCTCTATACTATGTCGATTTATAGATAAATATTAATTTATTGCAGTTCTGTTCATTTTTACTGGATTCAGAACCTAAAATTGAGATTAGAAAGATAAATGAAAATTTAGAGATTTTGTCTCCATTTCAAATTTATAAATTTATTGGAAACACCTGAGAAGAGAGTTACAATTCAAGCGGTTACTTTACCACTCGGGCCATCATGAACAACTCTGGGGGCAATCCAGCGTTATCGGACGAAGAAATAGCGGATACAATATATCGTATCAGTAAATTCAAGGTCTCAGAGTTGAAGGATTTAGCCAGATCGATGGAACTAAGGTTGACAGGAAAGAAGCAAGAAATTAGTGATCGAATAGTGTATTTTTTTCAACAAGGAAGACAAGCGAATGATAATTTCAGGTTGATAAGTGTAAGAACGCTAGTTTTGAAGAAAGTGAATCATGATCCATTACCACCCTTCCTGGATCTTTACAACTCTGTGAGGACTGGAGCTTATGCATTTACTGATATTATTAATCAATATTCGAAGAGCTCGGTGCCAAAAGATGTATGTGTTTCTGGAAATGAATCAATCGCATATAAGGGACATTCCGTATACTTCAAACAGAGCCCTTTTTACACAATAATACGGCAAGTTCATGGAGGTCCCCAAGCTGCATTTCCAGCTAAGGGAAGAAGTGTCTGTGAGTATAACTTTGTTTTGACTCCAGAGGAGAACGAATTTTTAAGGTCCAAGAATAACAGAATTAAATTTTATCTTTTATGTGGTGTACAAAGTAACAAATCACCTTCTTCAACTGAAGCTCCCTTACAATTTCCAAATCCGCTAGAACTTCATGTGAATGGTAGGCTTTTAAAGGAAAATGTGAAAGGAATAAAAGGTAGACCTGGGACGGCTAAGCCAGCAGATATTACTTTGTACATCAAAGGCAACCCGAGGGCGAATAAGATCCAAATGGTGTACACAACTTCTAGTGAAACCTATTTATTATACCTTTTCATTGTTGACTCAATACCTTGCAAAGAACTTGTTCAAAAAATAATGACCAAACCCCACATACATAAAGAGTCTACGATTTCAAAAATACGAAATCAAAGTTCGTTGGATGAAGATGACGACATCGTAGTATCTACTTCATCAGTCACTTTACGAGATCCATTATCGTATACCAAAATGAAATATCCTACCCAATCTATATATTGTACACATACAGAATGCTTTGATGGTCTTACTTTCCTAGAATCTCAATTACAGATACCTACATGGAGTTGTCCCCATTGTCAGCAAGCGATTAAAATAGAGGATTTGGCTATCTCAGACTATTTCCTTGAAATCCTAAATTCGGTGCCGAGTGACGTTGATCATGTCATCGTAGCTGAAGATGGAACATGGAAAGTCGAGGAGAACAATTCTGATACACGGAGCCAGACTCCGGATACCCACATCAAAACGGAAAAGCATATTTCCAAAGAACCAAGCGTCATCCCTGAAGGTGTCGAAGTAGTTTCAATTGATAGCGAAAGTGACGATGACTCTCCCTCAGCTACAGCAGATGCAAACAACTCAAGTTCTCGAATCAACTCACAAAAGGAGTATAGCAACTCTGCAAACTATTCAATACCGGCAATCCTGAGAGATATTGCTCATAGTCTGGGGCCACCTGTACATGTCTCTGGTAATGAAAACCAATGGAATCCGAATGGTAACATTATTAATGGCATGTCTCCGAACGAATATCCTCATGGGTCTCTCAGTTCGCTTTCTATGCCTCCGACATTCAATCTTCCTTTGCCAATCTTGAATCAACAACTTCCAATCATGTCTTCCCTGTTTTCCATTCCGCCTCGGGCTAGTTCTAGTCAACAATACGGAAGCTATGTAGGTAGAGGACCTATCATACAGGAACGAAATCAAAACGAGAATGAAGACACTGACAGTATGGACACTGAAGACGAGATACCAATATCTCAGGGCCATAAGATACGATCATCCACATCTCGTATTCCTGTCGTAGAAAGTACACCTGATTCCCAAAGCTCAGCTTCAGATCTGCACCATCAACCCAAAGAATCTTTTGCCATTGGAGTTAACTCAGGATTCGGAACTAAATTTCTTCCAAATATCGAAAGCCAAGGACAACTGTTAGATTTAAGCCAAAAGAATAACTCGAGCATGACAACCTCTGACCTTCCCTCAATGATGGAACCCACTGCGGCAGTTAATGAACACCGTAGTGGATCGTCTGTTACTTCGGTATATAATAGCGAGGTTAGCCCAGGAAATCATGCACAAAATCCGGAGAATAACAATAACGGGACCAACGAAAAAAATAATAGACCCACTTACTCTAGTCCAAATAATGTCTATCCTGAAGGAATGAAGGACAGGCTCGCATATCAAGACTCGCATAGAATACAACAGAGAGAACAATATGAGAAGCATTTACAGATGAAAAATCAATTTCAACAAAGCTTACTTAGACGAACCCGAAATCAGGACAATCATGATGATCCTCAATCGTTGGATCGAACTATTCCTCACGCTGAGACAAGTTTTCGAAATAACCTGAATGAGTTGATTGATATACCTTTCCAATCCTCGAATGACGGAAATCTGGAGTCACCTTATCCTTCATCAATACTACAGAGAAGCAAAAGCCAAAATGAAATTGCAACTGCTTCAGTGACATCTAATGAACAGGAAGAGCACCAGCAAGCTCATCCTGGGATGAGATATTCTAAGCTGGCTTTTGATCTCTTGAGTGAAGCTAGAAGAGTATCTGACAGTTCTTCCGCGCCAGCACTGAAGAAACAAAAGTTAGTGGAAGACTTAAATGGTAACAATAGAGTTTCTGCTCTTAATCTGCCTCAAGCACAGTCTGTATCACCTCTCAATTCGAAGATTGGTACAATGGCACTAGTCACTCCGAGGCCCAATCGCAGGATGCAGAAAAATTCAGAAGAGACCACATAAGAGCGTAACGGTGATGAAAGCAAACTTTCAAGGCAAACACGAATTGTAATTATGTATTCAAATATTAAAGCAAATTTTTTTTAGGACGATATATAATACAGTCTAATTTTCATACCAAAATCTATAAAGGACTCGGGCCCAAGTAATCTTCCTTTATACTACCAATAGCATATATCTCATTTACATCAGTTCTTGTACCTACAATCTTTAGTCTCACTCTAGAACCTTTTTCGATATTTTCGTCGGGACTGACATAGGCAGGAGGATTCGAAGATGGATTGAATCTCATATCTGAAGGTATCAAATGAGTACTCACAAAGACAGATAAGGGACCGACATCAGCGAAAAATCCCATTTTATTTACTGTTGTCACCACCGCATCGACCACTTCACCTTTGAAAGGCTTCCACACAACTGCCCTATATTTGACTTCAAACTCTGCCATTCCTGATCCTGGTATAATTTTTCCTTTTCCAACATCAATATTCATGCAATCAAGTACACATACAATGTAGCCAAATTGACCTGTGCATGTTCCTTCAACATCGCTCAATAACTTGTCTCTCAAATATTGATCCATTTGAGGACCAAAATAAGATGGATGCAATGTGAGATTCAAAGATAGGTCCTTCAAGAAAAACATGTCAAAATTCCTGGTCTGTCGTTAATCGCTGGCAAGAACAATAATGCTGGAGAACGTCTATTGTCGGAGCCGTTCAATTAATTTTGACAATTTTCTTTTGAAACTTAAAATTGAAAAAAAAAAGCAAAAAATTAACAAAGCTGACCTTTAGACCTATAATTTGAGATTTAGAACTGAAGACTATGAAACCTTAGTTGATATGGATGTATTATGAAAGTCTCAGTTTTTTTCCAATCTTCGACATAGTTGGAAATCGAATATTCAAAACTTTATGTTGCGACATTTTATAAAAATGTCGAGCGACATTTATCGATAGTCGAATTGCACAATTTTTTCATCACTTGAAAGTTGATTTGTCTTTTCTTCAGTAGCAGTAAATATGTCTCAAAGGATAGGTAACTCTGTTGTCGCCTTAACTAGAGTGTGGCATCATGTTGACATAGCAGCGGACAGCAGAACATTGGGACGAGTGGCTGCGAGCATAGCACTCACTCTTCAAGGGAAGCATAAACCAACGTATTCGCCAAATAGAGACCACGGTGATTATGTGGTCGTTACAAACTGCAGTCATTTGAAGGTAACTGGTAATAAGATGCAAGATAAGACATATTGGTCTCATAATACTCGTCCTGGATCTTTAAAATTGATACCAATGGAGAGAATGATCGCAAATAAAGGTTATGGTGAAGTGCTCGCTAGAGCTGTGAAAGGTATGATACCTAAAAACAAACTTAGATTGGCTAGAATGGATAGGTTGAAGGTTTTTGATGGTGATGAGCATCCGTACAAAGAAAATTTGATAGCATTTGCCGATGAGACTAAAGATATGACGGAGAAATTGGAACAGTTGAACAAAAGAGAGTCTGAAATGGCACAACTTCGTGAGAAATACTTGAAGAATTAGTTTATAAGACTTTTGATACAGCCTAGTTACTTCTCAGTCGCTAGACTTTGTAAATAGAAAAACTATAGTACGAGAATCTAAACTTGTAATTTTTATTTAACTAAATTCAACTATTCGAATGTTGATATTTAAATTTTTTATGTCATCTATTACTTGAGTTAAAGCTTCGAAATCAACCCTCTTCTTTTAATCCGTAATTTTTTTCTTTATACAATAATTAAATAATATAGGACAAAACATTAGTAAAATCGCTTAGCGTCTTTTGCTTGAAAGATCATGTCTTTTCATATATATATGTATTTTTTCATCTTGATTTACACTCTAACAGAGACTCCAGATCTCTCCGTGTACAATCTTGGAGAAATATTCATTGCCATTAATTCTTGGAATAACAATTTCGCAGCATATGGTATATGGATTTGATAAATGTTAGTCTTATTCTTACATGAACGACATTCGAATTGATTCTTCTTCAAATTAGCAATGACAGACATCAAACCACAAATACCACACACATGAACTCTAAATGCATCCGATGCTTCCATGAGTCTTTCTTTCAAGAAACCAGCAGCTCCATGAGCAATCATACAATCTCTTTCCATCTCTCCGAAACGTAATCCACCGTCCCTAGATCTACCCTCTACAGGCTGCCTTGTTAAAACTTGAACAGGGCCCCTTGCTCTTGCATGAATCTTATCATCCACCATATGTCTCAATCTTTGATAATAAGTTGGCCCAAAGAAAACTTGAGCCATCAATTTCTTACCGGTATGGCCATTATACATAACTTCAAATCCTCTTGATTGATATCCGTGCTCTCTCAAAAGCTTTGATATAGCCTCTGCTGTAACATCAGTGAAAGGAGATGCGTCACCCTCGAGACCTGATAACGATGAAACCTTAGATAATAAACATTCAATCAAATGAGCAACCGTCATACGAGAGGGGATGGCATGAGGATTAATGATCAAGTCCGGAACTATACCCTGACTCGTAAAAGGCATATCTTCATGTCTGTATGTGACACCGATAGTACCCTTCTGTCCATGTCTAGAAGCAAATTTGTCACCAATTTGAGGTACTTTAGTGGTCCGCATCCTAACCTTCACAAATTTGGCCCCATCACCATTAGTCGTTAGTAATACCTGATCGACAATACCTGATTCGGTACTTCTTAATGGTGTGGATGCGTCTCTTTTAGTGTGGTATTGCGTTCTCTGTCCTAATTCCTCCGTATCAGGTGGAATTGGTGTAGTTTTACCAATTATAATGTCTTCACCACTAACTCTAACGCCAGGTGCTATTAATCCATCATCGTCTAATTTCTCATAAGTACCATGCTTCAATCTCAAGGTATCCGAGCGCGATGGTTTTTCAAAAGTCTCCAACGCCTTCATACCTTGTCTCTTCTCCAAATCCATATAAGTTCTAAAAAACAAAGATCTGAACAATCCCCTATCAATTGACGATTGGTTCATGATCATAGAATCTTCTTGGTTATATCCAGAATAACATGCAATTGCAACGATCGCATTCTGACCGGCAGGTAATTCACGGAACTTCAAGTGCTCCATGGCTCTGGTGGTGGCCAAAGGCTTTTGAGGATAATATAATATATTAGCCATAGTATCCATTCTTACGGAGTAATTAGTCAAAAATACACCCATAGCCTGCTTACCCATAGCTGATTGATACGTATTACGAGGAGATTGATTATGGTCCGGAAAGGGAATGATGGATGCAGCAACACCCAATATCATTGACGGATGGATTTCACAATGCGTGAATGTATGACCCCTTCCGCTGTAGGAAGTTTTGATTCTCTTAGCAGGATCTAAATCATCCTCCATTTGTATTTCTGGGTTCATGGCTGCTTTATTTGACTCCAAATCTTCTGGTGTCATTGCAATCATAATCGTCTCCTCTTCTTCAGCATCAACATATTCGACAATACCTTCGTTTACAAGAGATGACCAAGTATAGTTTTCTGAGTCATCATCATATTCGTCATATTCAGAATTCATTAATTTATGAACATGCTCTTTCTTTAACTTCAATTCACCTTTTGTTTCTGAATCTTGATCATCATCAACAATAAACAAAGGACGATACACACGGCCTGCATCAGTAAATATTTTGAACTCCATCTCCCTGATATCTCTAATGATAGACACTTCTGGACTAATATCTCCTCTTCTTCTTAAATTACGAATTGTTTCGACTAATTGAGCCGGTTCTCTATGAGTACCAACCCACACTCCATTCACGAAAACTCTAGTGGAATCAGGTGCATTAGACGGAACGTAGTCTTCCAAAGGCTCCATACCCCATTCTTCCAAGAAGTATAATATTGGTTCGGAAGGTGTTCCCACAGAAATACATGTCATCAACGATAAATTTTTGACTAAACCACACGCTTGTCCCTCAGGGGTTTCAGCAGGACAGACAAGACCCCAATGAGTATTATGTAACTGTCTTGGCTTAGCAATTTTTCCATCACGACCAATTGGTGTATTTGTCCTTCTCAAATGAGATAAAGTAGAGGAATATGTGTAACGATTCAACACTTGTGATACACCTGCACGGGAGCTCATCGCTTTCTTCTGTTCACCCCAGTTACCGGTAGCAAGTGAATAACGCAAGCCATCTGTAATAGTCTGTGATTTGACCGCTAAAGTCAAATTGAATTCCTTGTCATTCTCGACGCACCTTTGCATATAATTATATATATCCTTGGTTAATTTTCGGAACAAAATACGAAACAAATTTGCCAACAAAGGACCGGCCAAATCTAATCTCTTTTTTCCAAAATGATCCCTGTCATCAGGTTCCTTTCTTTCCAAGGCACAAAGCAATAATCTATTAACCATATAACCCAAAAAGTAAGCCTTTCTGGTTTCAAAGCCTTCTTCCTGGGTGATATTAGGCAATAGTTCCTTCTGTAAGATATCTTTGGCGTATTGAATACGCTTTTCTCTTCTAATACCTAATACACCTCTTCTGCCAATAAAATCAAGCGCTATCTCACGTTCTTGGATGACAAAACCTTCCTCAACACATGGCTTTAACATTTCCAACATTTGCCAATCATTTGCATCATAGCAAATATGTTCTAGAATATCACCATCTGGAACAATACCCAAAGCTCTGAAAACAATCACGATCGGAATGTCTTCCTTGATATATGGAAGGGTAGCTTTTATTGTTCTCCCAGTAGAACCCTTTTCATCCCTTCCATAAAGTTTAATCTGCATTGAAGATATCAATCTGGAACCCTTTTCAAGAGCAGAACGAATTTCAGCTACGTGTGAAATAGGAGAGGGAGCTGCCTTTTTGAAAACCTGAACAATATTAGCAGCACTTCTTTCCTGAGCGATTAAAACCTTCTCAGAGCCATTGATAACAAAATATCCACCCATGTCATATGGACATTCTTTTAATTCATAGAACTCATGTTCGCCCAAGTCACGCAACATGCAAAACTTCGATCTCAACATTATGGGCACTTTACCTAAAAACACTTTCGTTTGAGGTTCTTCATCCTCGACTTTTTCTTCAACCCACTCTAGTTCGTTATCTTTTCTGTTGTTGTCGTCAGACTTCAAAACTTTCTTCGTCATGTCAACATACAAAGGAGACGAATATGTCAAGTTTCTTAATCTCGCTTCCTGAGGGAACATCGGATGTGTTGTACCATCGCCTTCAGTTTGAGTTGGCTTCGAAATATAAATCTTACCAAAGGTTATCTCATAACGTCTATTTTCATGATCAAACTCAGAGGTATGCTGAGCTGGTTGATCTAAGATTAAATGAGAATCCTCCCAAACCAATTCCTGGATTGTTGTCTCGATAAATTCATCAAAAGAATCAAGCTGCTGTGAAACTAAACCCTTCTCTTGAAAGAATGACGAAATAACCGTCCAACAGTCTTCTGGCGTGATGCCGTTGTCTTCCTCATCATACAAGTACTGATCACCAGCTGCCTGATCCTGCGACATAATCTGTTGAAATGGATAGGTGGTCGATATGGCAAGAGAGCTAGATATTCTACTGTTGCCTTCGTTATTTTATTAATTCAGCACTTTTTACCCGCTCGCATAGATATTACACAAAAAGAAATTTTCAAGTGAAAAATCAAATAGTATATCTGACGCTTACCGAGACCTCTAGTTGATCGTAAAACATTGACATAAGAGGGATCACTGCTACCATGAGTTTTGTCAGAAGGCTATGGAATGTTGGTAGAAGATCAATACATTACAAGGAGAACCCTAAGAATTATCCTGATATCCATATAAATGATGTTATACTTGACAAACCAAGATACGGATTCAGAAGACAAAGACCGCTGTTACTTTCAGAGTCAGTGCGTGACACTTTGTTCGTCACAGAAAGAATTAAAGAAATTTATGAAAAAGAGGGTAAGCCTGTTCCGATTAAGTACAGATCAGACAGTGATGCAATTGCAAGAAGAAATTATGAGAAGTACCAAGAAGAAGTAGCGACAGGTCAACCACATTTCAAGTTAGGAGAAAAGAGAATATTTTTACCTAAAGCCCGCATATGTTTGCTTCGTCCTAATGCTAAACACACGCCTTATCAAGCTAAATTTTTAGTTCCAAGAAATTTTAATAAAATGGATTTGAGAGATTATTTGTGGCATGTGTATGGTTTGAGAGCATTGAACGTTACCGTTCAATTGTTGCACGCAAGATTTACTAGGGGACCCGATGACCATGCTCGTTACAGGGGTCCTCAGTACAAGAAAATGACAATTGACATGGAGGAGCCTTTTTTTTGGCCAGAGGTTCCTGACAGTATCGTCAAGCAAGCAGAAGATCAGCAAGAAAATCAAATCAAAGCACTCAGTAGTAGGAATTCCTATGGCTCTGATAAACAAAAACCGAGTGATGCATTTGATGGATTATATAAGAAGCCAACTTTACCTGACTCGTTCATTCCATCCCGTGCTAGAGAGGAAGGTGAAATGAGAATCAGAAAATTGAAACAAAGAAATGAGTCTAAATCAGAAAGAGAAATGGTGTCTGAGTTCTTAGGACTTTAAATTGTAGTTTCTTATATATTTTAAGACATGTAAATATTTCAATAAATTAACGTTAATATGATAAAACGAGATTAGCATGAGAATGTTATATCAAACAAAAAGCTGGTGAATAAGTTTAAAACCAATATAGATCGAAGGTAAAATTAATATGAATTTCAATGCGCATACTAATGCATTGGTATACGTAAACTCATAAAAAGTGAATTGAAGCGTAGCTTCGCAAGTAGATAGAAGAACTGAATGAAGTAAAAAAAAAAATAGATCGACATAAAACCAACATCCACCGGAATAAAATAAATATCATATCTTATCATAAGAGCCATTACCATAACCAACCTTTCTTTACCGTTTCTTCTGAAGAACCTGTCTTTCTCTGTGTTACACCATCTTTCACTATTGGCTTATCTACTAAATCGTACTCTTCAACAACATCTTTATAGGAAGATGCTTCTGTCGCAGTAGTGGCGGTGGAAGTCGAGCCTCTAGTAATTCCATTCATATCAAATAAATATGATCTCAATGTATAAATTATACCATCATTAGCAGTTTGACCCTCTTCGGACTGGTCGGCAGACATAAAGCCCATCATTTTTAACGCATTTGAAAAACCAATACGATCGACACAACTGTTAAAGACCTTCTGGGGTTCGAAAGGCAATTTCGACAACACGTTTAGCTCTCCATCAAGCCATGGCTTGATAAACTTATAGTAAACAAAACCAGCACCATTATCTGTAAAATATGCCCACTCTTTCTCACGATTTATTTCAGAAATACCTGAAACTTTGGTGCTTGTGCTAAACATGGGTGAAATCAACCACAATGAAAACAAAAATTTAAAAAAAGAGTAGAATGGAACGATATACCTTAAAAACAACACCGATTCAACAACACTGCAAGACGCTGTTACCATCCAATATATAAGCCACTTTTGGATAGTCAACAAATGTGTCTGTAAGAGCTCTTCGTCCTTTCCAAGTTGTTCCGTATTATCACCGGTGGCCCTCTTGAGTAAAGCTTGAATTGGAACATTAAATCCTGCGATACTGATGTTTGAGGCACCCATCCTGCTAACAACTTTCGAATACTCCTCAAATGATTTATAAGAGGCAAATACAGGATATATAGTACACGCAATAGCGCTAAATAGTTTGACGTTAGTATTAAGCTCCGTGATGATCCTTAACGTAAATACCGAGATTAAAAAACTCTGAAGAACTTTTATGAACATGTTCAAATACATACTTTGCAATCTTAAATAAGCTAATCATACTCCTAGCGATCAATTAATTATTTCAATTTCTCCTATTCTTTTAAATTCAAATATGTTTAAGTTCTTCGTTATATTATATAAACTTTTGTGGAGCGATAAGATAATGACATAAAAGTGAGACTGGTTATGAGGCACTTATCTTGCCACTTTTTCTTACCTTTCTAATAAATTCAAGCGAATTATGGCATTATAAAAGCATCGAAGAAAACAATGGATCAATGGGTGGGTGGGTGATAATGTTAACGTATAGAATTTGGTCGTAATTTTATGTTTCTTGAAAGAGGATAAAATGATATTTATATAGGCTGCAATATTTGAGTATACAGTGCGTTCGGAAAAGAATTTGTCTTATGTGAATGTATACCCCATAGTCTTAAGTCGATGGTTCTACATGATTGATTAGTTCGTCTAGTATCGCTAAGGTTTCTTTTGGATTTGCTATCCAGACCGTACATGCACTTTGTCTAGCTCTGAAATCGTTTGCGCCTACACTAGCGAACTGGTCTCCGATGTGTAATGTTTCATGTTTGAGGATAGGGCACAAGTGATGATACGTTAAGTCTTTACACAAGAATCTTTGTAAAGATTCAACCCCTAAGCTTTTGTCTCCGATATCGACCCATACGTCTGAGCCCCCATTAAAAGCGCATATCTTAATATCATCATCAGAGCCCTTATTACGATTTCTCAATTTATGAAGCAAATCTTCCAGTCTTGCAGAGCATGATACAGCCATTTCCTCTAGTTGCTCCCTTAAGATTTTTTGGTTTTCGTTCGGTATTATTCCGATAGATCTTTCCTTTTTGATTACAATCGTTTTATCTTCCAAATTGAATTTTTTTTGAAGGTGCTTTAAGTGATAATAAATTGAGTCGACAATGGAACTTATAGTTTCACTATCCCAGCTCTTCATCAAGGGCAAATACCATTCTTTACCATCTATGAACTTGAGATTGCCAAGATCCGAGTCGTATCGGAATAAGTAATTAGATTCGCCGCCCATGACCAAAAGATTTTGTTTCTGTTTATCACTCAACTTTTTGGAGGTACGTATACCATCAACCAATCCTTTTAACCTTTCATAATACTTCGATGCTCCATTTTGCCCAGGATAGCCAGCAGCAGTAACCACACCCAAAAAAAATCCCATAGATAGAAGCTTAATTAGCTTCTCTGTTATTGGTGAATCAGAATTTAAAGATTCTCCATCTTCATATAGGGTCACATCACCATCAAATGTAATTAGTTTCAACTGTGTGTCTGTCAAATCCAGCTCCTTATACAAGTCGGCAAGGACTAATATTTGCGCCGCATTTAAAATGTGCCTAACATCATTGAAAGAAGGACTAACATACCTTCTACTCGAGATATGTCTTCTTGAATCCTCAATCAAAAAAGCTCTTTTCAAGGGCAATGACGTAAAAAACTTGCCGACAGATGGGACCATTTTTTGTAGCCTACTTTTAGCAAGGCCAATTGTGCTTTCATCACTCGCCCTTGAATGCTCAATAAGTAATTCCACATCACCAAATATTTCAAGATACCTTTTCCTACATTCATCCGCTATTTCTGTTTCCCGTGATTGACAATATTCCTCATACTCTTCGATAGTGCTGAACTGCTCACGATTCACTTTATAATTTTCGACGTCAGCATGCAATACAAACGGAACAGCTAGTAGCCCCTTAATCCACTCAATTAGCTCATCTCTACGATGGCTCTTCAAGGCGTATTCTACTCTATATCTCGACGTCATGGGGTTATAAAGTCAAGCCACGAGTCTTCAATAAAATCTAGTAATCTTAGATACCGAATTCGTCACATGATATGTATCTACAATCATTTTACTGTATATCATACATTAATACATCTAAGCCGGATTGATACTATATAATTGGGCTTATAAACCTTGTTGAGCTCTTCTTCTGTCTCTTTCTTCAGATATAGATAACTTAATACCTTTACCCTTTGGTAAGGAAATCCATGGCTTACCAGCTTCAGTACCGACAACAAAAACATTAGTTAATCTGGTGACGAAAGTGTTGTCAAGGGCATCCTTGATATGAACCAAGTCGAAACCACCCTCGTGTTTCTCTCTGTGGACAATAACACCAACTCTTCCCAAGTTACGACCACCAGTGACCATGACCAATCTACCAGTATCGAATTTGATGAAATCGGTGATCTTTCCAGTTGCCAAGTCAATCTTCACGGTATCGTTGGCTCTGATCAATGGGTCTGGGTATCTGATAGTTCTACCATCATGGGTAACAACGTAAGGGATACCTCTTTTACCCAATTGAACTTTTCTGACTTTACCTAACTTGTAAGAAGCTTCTTCAGCGGTAATTCTATGAACAGTAAATCTACCTTTGACATCATAAACCAATCTGAAGTTCTCATTGGTAGCCTCCAAGGAAATCACATCCATAAAGCCAGCTGGGAAAGTAGAGTCAGTCCTAACCTTACCATCAACTTTAACATGCTCTTGCATCATGATAGCTTTAACTTCTCTACCATTTAAAGCATACTTAAGTCTATTCCTTAAGAAGATAACCAATGGTAAAGATTCTCTTAATTTATGAGGACCTTGAGATGGTCTTGGTGCGTAGGTTCCGGACAATTTGTCCAACATCCAGTGATGTGGAGCTGCCAATCTCTTCAAGTGCTTCTTTCTATAACTATGTTAGTAAATCGCATCTAAGGTGTAAACCCAAGAGTAGAAATAGAGTCATGATCGCGTCAAAGTTCGATAGCAGTTTTCAGAAAATGGTACAACGGCAGAAAACGATAATAACATCAACGACAAGAAGATCGATTCACATTACTATCTCCACTCAAGCCTGACCCTTTCATACTAAAAGTATCAATCCTGACGAATTATCATGACAAGGCTCCCCTCCGATCTTCTAAAAGAAGATGGTAGCCATCTTTAGCTCGTAGACCAGCTACTGCTTGAGATGGTGTTTCTCCTTATTGGGTACTCCATTTGTGCCTCATTAATCTCTCACTCCAATGGGATCAAGATCAAACTAGACTTACGGGCCTCTTGCCATTTTTTGATAATTCTAATAAAGTTTTAGTGATGTAAAAAGAAAAAGTGAAGAAAATGAAGAGTATGAAAAAATTTTTCATCGCACAAGTTAGGAGAACGAAATGGAAATGCCAAAAAAAATCACGTGATGGTGCTTCTATCCACCCTACGATCTTACATAACTGACGGTATTGAATATATATATATATATATGCTTAGATCTGAAAACATAAATAAACGACATGGGAAGATAATGTGTAGAATACACTTATAGGCATCAAGCCGGCTTATAAGATTTTCTTTGTTTGCTTATAGTAACGAATCGAACATGATAAGATCTCATTGACAGAGACTTGCATCTTCTCCAACTCTATCCAAGCTGAAGCTTCAAATGTAATCATATCCCATGTAACTGTATGTGTATGTACAGTTAATTCAAAGTATTTTGTTATCGTATATGAAGAAAGATTAAATTACTTTACCATTGGGGTCTTCAGGTTGCCTCTTGGAGTGGAGAGCAGCGCCATGACCGAAGGAAGAGTTTGAATCTACACCGCCATTTTCTGTAGCCGGTGGAGGTGTATGAATTAAAAGTCTTTCAGCTCTGGATCTTTGAGTCTCTTTTTCAACCTCTGCTCCAGTCATAACTTTGATCCAGTCAACGTTAAGAGAGTAAGGGCCGTACTGCTTATCCAACAAGCCAACTCCGAGAGTCTTTATTTCAGACTTGTTAAGTTCACTTCCATCTTGAATCACCCCCCAGTTAGTCATCACAAAATCATTTAAAGGAATGACAACTGTCTCCCACTCCCCTGGATGGCTCAAGAAAAGTCTGTGTTGAAATAAATCTGTAACCAATGGAGTATTGGCTTGAATGTTAACTAAATATTTCCGACGATCTCCTTTCACCCTCATGACTAACGACGATAAATTGGACCAATCCCAGTAGCTATCACCAGATAACCAAGATTCTTTCTGGTCCTTTGTCCTGAACATAGCATAGCCAGATCGAGTGACTTCTGGTTTGTCTTTAGGTAAATCCAAACTCAAATAGCCATGAAAGTGCCCAGTATGGGTTACAGGATCGATATCAAAATTGACTGTGGAAAACCCTCCCATTTCTTTATCGCACCTTGTCATGATCATGTCCAAAGAACGTTCTGGTTCATTTCTGAAGTCCAAAATTGTGTCAACGGGCTTCGCCAACTCCGAATGCCTAGTGAAAAGACGACTGAAAGTTGACTTCAATCCCAAAGTTCTCAATGACATTCTCCTGCTAGTTGGTAACAGAATTATTGTAATCTGGGAAAAAAAAAAATTTTTGGACAAATTCCTGGTAAATCGGACTACTCGGACTTAATAGTAAGAGGATTAGTTTCCTGCTCTTTTAAATGAATATATAGTTTCCTGCCCCGACTGTACAATGGTAATCAGCGATTCCACTTGCGTTTTGGATTTAAAGTATCGTTAATTGATTCGTGCTTTTTCGATCGCACAAGGGAATCGCCTTACTTAAATTATGATAATTATCTGTCAAGTAGATTTGCAGGATTATATGTGGAGAATTGGTGTTCCCCCGTAACTATGTGCTTGAGATTGCGGACCGAGAATGCTTGATTAATGGGATTAGGAATTTTTCAGCCGGGGTACAAATCATTGGAAGCGATAAACCCCACAATTTTCTTGCTTTATCTGAGTCAGCCCTACGATGTACAGGGGGTCATTCGCTTTCCAGTATGGACTAAAAGCTTAATTGTAATATACCTACATATTAAAGGGGGAGTCTTTAATCTCACTGGAAAACTACATCAAGATTATTCTACCTTTTACGTATCTAATGTTGAGCAATTACTGATTTAACATTCTCAGTAGCAAAATTCTTTCACTTTTTTATTATTTTCTTGACATCATGCCTTCTGAATTGGCAATCTCTATGATTTTTAATAGGAGAAATTTGGACCACAAAGTGAGCGGACTTTGCCCGCATTGTGGCTGCGATTAGCCCAAACTTCCTTCTGGAGGGGTTCGGTTCGGACAATGCGAATCTTTTTAAAAGAGATGAATACAACTCTAGGTTTAGTTCCAAGCTCTTCCCCACTAATAATAATTGCTAAAGGGGTCAATGAAAAGCTAATGATTTACTGAACAAACGCAGCAAGGGAAAAAAAATACAGTTGCATGAAATATTACTCCGATACCGGGAATCGAACCCGGATCTGCTCGGTGAGAGCGAACCGTGCTAGCCATTACACTATATCGGACTGTTTATAAAATTTTCTGAAGTAGCTATACTGATTATAGCACTTCCAAGCCGAAAAACTTTTTGTGGTAAGGTTCTCACTCTCATGTATGCCGCAATTTAGTTGTTGCTCGAAGTCTTGTTCATCGTTAACATAGTCATCAGGATTGCGTGTACGCAGAAACTACGTGAACTTTCTCTCTTTAACGTAAGTGATGTCATCCATATCTACCTATGCTGCGATCAGATTGTAATTTTTGTCAATTAATGAACCTTTTCACAAAAATTTAAGATAATAAAAAAATCATATGCTTCAATGGCTTAAGCCAAACTTAAAAAGGGCCCTCAAAGGGCACTTAGTAATTAAAATTGGGGTTTTGTAGAGTGATATAAGAACTATACTTTAGTAGATGAACAATTATTAGTCTCTGTTTTCCTATATTTTATATCTGTTGATAGGTTGCAATTTACTACATTTATCAGAATAAAAAATGAAGACACTTGAAATTCACAACATTTAATGAGAGCTACGATATAGAAACACATTGAACATGCGGGATCTTCTGTAACATAAGAAACGTTTCTGGAAGAAGATCATGGAAATAATAAAATATGCAAATTTAATAGCTGGCAGGTGATTTCTATTTTGGAAGAAAATATTATAGCTTCTGGTGCATTAGTATATACTTACCGATAAGTAGGAACACAAAACCACAATTCCCAATGCAAAGACGATGCTTTGGTGTCTCAGTGAAAAGCCTCGTTTTGCGACGAGCGGCTGAAAAGCTTAGGCATATCTGTTAATAATGATCAGACTGCTAAGAAGAATCTCTACAGTAGCTCTGAAATGGTATAGCATATATTATAGGCATAAAGTTCTGTATCCAAGTCAAAGCTAGGAGGATCCGTAGTTGCTTAATGCACACCGATTGGACCCTTTACACTTTAACAAAAATGGGTTTTTAGAATTAAACGCTTCTATCCTACTTCTTACAATTCTGAACATAGCTACGTTGCTGTATGCACTTAGTTGAAAGTAATATGACATCTATCTTCTAATTATGTCTATAACCAGCACACATGTGTTCGCTGTTATGTCAAAATTGCATATCGGATTATATACACGAAAAGTGCTTGACCTGGGTTCAGTAGACGCACTGTCGTTTATATTTTTTAACAAAGAAATGATAAACAGCAAGCATTACGCTATGTGATAGAATGTTTCCAGTATGAATCTAGGCTCGTGTTTATTTTTCAGTGAATTATAGTCATTTGTTGCGCCAATAATATTTATTTATTGTAGTATTAATCGGGTAGCAACTTGCGGCTGACCATAGATGCAGGGTGAAATTGTGGTCTGTTCTGCTCTCTCTAAGTCACATTCAAATTATCATTTCAGCAAGTAATTTGTAACATTCACTTTGAATGACAAGAGGGTCAATATGAGTCACAATATTACAGCACCACCAAACTATGCTCCTCCACAGCAAGATAGTGTGTATCATGTACAGCCAGATCTAGAAAATGCAGACTTTAATGAGAAGCCGCAACCATCTAAGGACTTCGATGACTCCTTTAAAATAAACAAGCCAAAGTTCAATGATTGGCCGTTTACAATATTCTTTATTTTGACTGTGTTTGGATTCATTGCCATAGCAGGTATTACGTTGAATGCTTTGCGAGAGACTTACCATAATCAAGGTTCTTCTATTTATGGCTCAAGTAATAACTTCACTTTGAACACAAACACCGTTATCTTATTTGGTTTCATAGTGGTAGTGTCGGTCGTTCTCTCAATTGCAATCATTATGTTTGCGAGATTAGCTGCAAGAGTCTTTATTATTACGGGCTTAATTTTGAATATTGTCTTGGGACTTGGAACTTGCATTTTCTACTTTGTCGAGCATTACTATTCAGCTGCAGTTGTGTTTTTGATATTCACTTTGTTTACAGCCTGGTGTTACTGGGGTGCTAGAAGTAGAATTCCTTTCAGTGCTACAGTCTTGGAAATCGTAATTGATGTCATGAGAAGATATCCTTCAACCTTACTTACATCATTGATTGGTACCATCGTTTCCGGGTTGTTTGGTGTTCTATTTTCAGTAGTTATCGTTGCTACGTATGTCAAGTATGAACCTAATTCTGACAATGACGGGTGTTCTGTTGGTGGTGGTAGTTGTTCAAATTCAAAGTTAATTGGTGTCCTAGTATTTGTTTTCTTCGCAGGCTACTATATTTCAGAGGTTATCAGAAATATAATCCATGTCGTAATTGCTGGTATATATGGTACTTGGTATTATTTAGCCGGGTCTGATCAAGGTGAGCCAAGACATCCAGCGTTAGCATCTTTAAGGAGAGCCATGACATATTGCTTTGGTTCTATATGCTTTGGTTCTTTAATAGTGTCCTTGATACAACTCCTTAGGGCCCTCATCAGTTCGCTAAAATCCAATGCATTTAGCAGCGGGGATTATTGTGCTGGCTGCGGATTCTTGATATTAGATTTCATCATAAGTCTAATAGATTGGATGGTTCGCTACTTTAACCATTATGCTTATTGTTATGTTGCGTTATACGGAAAGAGCTACGTGAAGTCTGCTAGAGACACATTTGATCTACTTCGCTTTAAGGGAATGGACGCTTTGATCAATGATTGTTTCATAGGAACATCCTTGAACTTGTATTCATTATTTGTCGGTTATGTTACTGCTTTATTAGCTTGGTTTTATCTCAAATTTACCAAGCCAGAGTACAATTCACTGGGTAATTACTATGCACCTGTTGTTGCCTTTGGATTTTTGATATCAGGTCAAATTACACGTGTATCCTTGGTTGTAATTGAATCAGGTGTTTCTTCCTTCTTTGTTGCATTAGCCAAAGATCCTGAGGTATTCCAAATGACCAATAGAGATAGATTTGATGAAATTTTTAGAAATTATCCTCAAGTCATGCAAAAGCTCACTTCAGAGCATTAGATTATGCTTAAAATTCAATCTTCAGCATCTATATATAACTTCTTAAATTACAGATTAATTGTTTTAATATAATGTTTTATGGTACTATTATAGGAAGTATCTGCATAGTGCGAACATAAATTAATGAGATTAGTTTTAAATACAGATTAATACTTAGAGTATCAAAGTAAAGTAAGGATGCTAACGTTGGCAATAGGGGATTTATACATCCCAGAGAGAGCTGTCAGCTTGCCTTCCAAGTTTCGTAAATTACTTTGTCCCAATCCTAACTCAATTCCTACGAATAGTAAGATATCGAAAGTGATTTGTGTGGGCAACATCACCAATTCTATAGAAACGTTGACCTTTTTGAATAGCTTATCACCTTCATTTCATATAGTCAAGGGTGAGTTTGATGATAGCGAAATTTTACTGCAACAGTTGAATGTTCTTAAAGGAGATAGTCATATTCCGAATCATCAGACCATTATACAAGATAATTTGAAAATTGGATTTACAAATGGGTACCAGATTGTGCCAAAAAATGACCCACTCTCACTTCTGGCACTTGCAAGAGACTTAGATGTTGATATATTGATTTGGGGTGGTACCCATAAGGTCGAAGCTTACACTTTGGACGGTAAATTTTTTGTCAATCCTGGAAGTGCTACGGGTGCTACGAGTTTTGAATGGCCCGACGAAGAAGACGATGACGACGACGAAGAAGAAGAAGAAGAAGAAGAAGAAGAAGAAGAAGAAGAAGAAGAAGAAGAAGAAAAAGAAGAAGCAGAAAAAGAAAAAGAAGAAAAAGAAAAAGAAGAAAAAGAAAAAGAAAAAGAAGAAGAAGAAGAAGAGAAGGTGGAAGAGGAGGATGTTAAGGATAAAGAAAAAGAGGACGATGGAAAAAACAATGAAGTCAATGACCTGAGGAGCGAGAATGACAGGGAAGAAGCTAAGATAGAAACCGACTCGACAATGGGCAAGAAGAAAACCGAAGAGACAAAAGAAGAGAATGAAAACGACGATGGTGAGTCAAAGAATCGAAACACGAATGATTCCAGTAATAGTGCAGACAATAATGAAACCAAATTAGACGATAATGAACCAAAAGTCGAGACTGAATCTCAAATTAAACACGACGACGACGAAATCAACGCAGACGAATTAGCTGAAGCGATCGAGCTTTCATCCTCTGTTCCATCATTTTGCTTGCTAGATACTTCTGGTTCAACTTGCACGCTTTACATATACACTTATATAAATGACGAAGTTAAGGTGGATAAAATCGTTTATCAAAAAGAATAACGTATATTAAATATTAGTAATGCAAAGATTATGCTTGTACTGATGAATAATGTAAGACAAACTCTTTTCTTATTTTCTCCCAATTATGAGGATCGAAAAAAATGTATACACCCTTCTCCACGTCCTGACTTATTAAGACAGGCTCCACATTGCTATCTTTGGTTAACCAGACTTGGATATCCTTGTGGTACCTCCAATTTCTTGCTACTAGTTCTCTCGCAGCGTATTCTTGTAAAGTATCTCTTGGCTTCATGTAAAATATATAGAATAACGTTTCGTCCGTGAAGGATTGAATTTTTGTATCACAGGGTCCCGGAGGTGGGGATATGTTTGACTGCTGTATTGACTTAGGAATCGAAAAATATGGCTCCACGTCTGACCTGGATGTCTCTGACCAAGGAGAGGCTAAATTTTTCAATATATGGGAGTCATCTGATAAGTCCAAGCCGAATCTTCTTATATCTTGACCTATACCAAAGGCAGTGTGATCTGATTGATCCATTCTTATTAAAGATGACAAACCCTTTAAGCCAAATTTGTCCATTTCTTCATTTGTTGCATCCTGTCGTGAGCTTCCACTATTATTAGATAAACCAGGAGGTAATATCGCTTTAGCTGTTAGTAACGAATTGGTAACATATTTATTAACAAAATAGTAGACTTACCCATTTTTACCTATTGACCGAAAGTTTTCTAGACTTAAATTCACTTTTGTTCTCAGACACCAAATGCTTCAATATATCAGAAATAACTAGTCTTAAAATTTCTATCTTGAAGATGTAAGCTCGATAAATGTCTAATGAATTAACGACTAGAACTTGACTTTTATCGATGCAGGTATTTTACTATCACGTGCCTCAATATTTTCTACATCTACGCTCTGTGATGAGATAGGAAAAAGAGAAGAATATAATCTTAAGCAACATCATTTTGTTAAGACATTAGGGCCCAAGGCAATCCCATATAATGAGTCGAAGATATTACCCAAATATTTTGATAACAGGAACTCCAGGTTGCGGAAAAACTTCTCATTCTGAGAGCTTGAGCTCTCAATTAGCGAAGCCCTATAAGCATTTCTCCATCAGCGATATTGCAAAGAGCAGAGATTGTATAGAGGGGTACGATGAAAAGCTAGATACTTCAGTGGTGGATGAGAACAGATTGTTAGACAGCTTGGAGAATGATTTGCGAGAAGGGGGCATCATAATAGATTGGCATTGCTGCGATATTTTTCCTGAAAGGTTAATAGATTTGGTTGTAGTGCTAAGGACTGATAATAACTTATTATATGAAAGGATGAAGAAAAGGGGCTACAAAGATAACAAAATCCAGGAAAATCTTGATTGTGAAATCATGGAAGTGATTTTACAAGAGGCTAGAGATGCATACAGATCTGACATAGTGGTGGAACTTCAATCAAACTGTGTCGAAGAAATGGAGGAGAACATTGACCGAATCTCAGCGTGGGTCGCAAATTGGAAAAAGGATCATAAGAATGGTGAGAGTAATGAGTTACAAGGCTCAGAAAGTGGTAGTGAAAGTGATGATGCGTCCGTTGATGAAATTAGTGATGAATCTGATGACGACCATGAGTCAAATACTAATACCGAAAGTACATAAAGATTCAACTGAATTCATAATTTATTCATAAACTAATATACACGTTAACTATTGCGATAGTTTGTCTAAAATAAATGCAAAAATATCCGTCTAACGAAATAAAGCAAAGCTAAGATCAAAGAGAATATTGCAATGTAGTACCCCCTAGTGGCAATGATGTAGGACCACTTTTTGGTTATTTTAACCAAATTGTGTTTTTCAATTTCAGAGATACATCTCGAATTCTGCGCAAATATGTACTTTGACTCTTCGATGATGTCTAACTTCTGAGCTTCCGTGAGATTATTTCTAGTCAAAAGTTCATAATCTCTCTTGTATATCATTCTCAACAAAGACTCATCAGCCACATCGAAAATAAACATATTAGCACCCAACTTTATTACATCTTCGTGTTTTAATCCATCCTTGTGCGGGAACAATCCAGTGGCTTTGGAGACAGAAGACCTCAAAACTTTACCACCAGCAAATAACGCCAAGTACATGACATGCATATATGCTAACAAAAGATAAGGTTTTTCTTTCGTAACAGTCTCGATATGGTTTACAAATTTGATTTGTTCTGGCATGACGGGGTTCATAAATTTTTTCCTGTCGTCATCATAATAGAACAACAAGTCTGTTTCACACTTTTCCGTTCTGGCTACTTCAGGCTTCCATATTTGTTTCAAAATCAGGGACCATTCATTATTAGCGTTCACTTGATCATTCAAACACCTTTCAATGGTTGAGAAAACGTGATAAAAACTTTGAACGCCTTGACGATAAATTTTTGGATCTCTCAATGCGATGGCTAATTTCAAAGCCATCTGCTTATTAACTTTGTCGTGGCATTCCTTTGTATTAGCATTTATTCTGTTTGCTAAGGCACCAACATCCGTTTTAGCTGGTAAAATCTCATGTTGGCTAAGTTTAGTGGTAGCACCTACACTTTGTATTGTCAGCATGCTTAACTTTTCGCTATTTCTCCTAGAAATTAAAACTCCTCTTATTTTTTCTCTTTGTAAGGAGCTCAAAGGGAAATAATATGATTTTTTGGTGTGTTGCAGAACTTCATTACTTGTGGTGCTTTATCAAGTATACTTATACATACAAATAGCGATATGTCCGAGACAAGAATATTTTGCTTTGTGTCACATAAAGGAGATATCGGTAATTTGATACTTCAACATCGATAACGGAAAAGCTAAGGGAAGCTCAGAGCTTAGGCTCAAGAGAAGCGATTCGGTCAAACAAACAAAGAAATATTTATAAGTCATGACACCCCCCAGTTTATAATTTTATTTTCCTTGTTTTGATACCAACGTTAGCCGAAGCTATTGGTACTATAACTGACAACAATAGTGACATAGTTCTACTAAGATCACGGCACCAAAATTTGGTTGGATAATTGGACAGTGTCTGGGGCAATATCACTGTGTGCCACGAAGATAATCAGTTATTGGTGTATTTAGCTGATCGAATTGTAGGTAGCGAAGATAATGTCACTTATACGATAATTAGTGCTCAGGTACCAGATTACAATTTTGTGATAGGTTATGCAGAAGATCAAATGCTCCAGAAGATTGTGAAGATATATTCGGGAGCAACAATTTGGAACGATCTAATATGGCAAGCGTCTATTATTCTGATCAGAGAATCCAAGATATAGTTAATGGGCTAAACAGATTCAGTGTAAATAATTACGACACTCATAACCTTGACACTAGTAACAATGAATTGGCAGAAGGGATTTAGTAGAGGGATATGTGTATTTTCATTCAGAGAGGGTGACAAAACGTTCCCAAATGCTAGCATATGGTAGAGGGCCTTGGAGTTTGTTATACGTTGTGGGATAATCACCTGCGTTCTTCTTGGGTTCATAATGCCAGGTGTAAGAAAGTGATTAAGATACACTTCTGGCATCATGCTTGCAAAAAAGGAGATGAGATGACAAGTGGTACAGGATAAAACCTAATCATTGTGAGGTTTATAAAGAGTTCTGAACGGTTGTTATAAAGGGCTACTATTTTACTTAGGTGATTCCTATTGAACACTTGACCACTCTAGGCTTATCTATGGAGTACCACTACCCAGAATCCCTGGTAGTATGTAATCTTCTACTATTGGGAATAAATATATCGCGCTTCTATATTTTTGCAACTCTGTTTCAGAGATGTTTTGCAATACTCTTCAGTTGTGATACCTATAATAGTGATCCCTAACGCTTCGTATTCTATTTTAATGGAAAGTAAATAGACGGACAGTCTTGAGGAATGCGTATAATAAAGATTTTGTTGGAAGAACTTATTATGGCTATCTGAGACAAATGCAACAATATGAACATAGTCTCGGAAGCTATAACAGGCCCATTAAATTGTATAATTAATTGAAAGCCAACCTTGACTTATAGTACAGAGGGAAGAGTTGCCGTTCTGGGAAAGTTCAAATCCTGGCAAGCAGTTGATGAGAGTGCACAGCTAAGTTTCCTTGATTTCACTTCTTCAATAATTATATACAGGATACACAAGTTCAAGTTTTTTTCTTTCATGTATTTATCAAGGTGATGTAGGATATAGGAAATTAGACTGGAAAACTATGAAGGATATATGAAGTATGTCTTTAAGAAGGTTTAGTAGCTTTTCAATTTTACAGCATAAATTACTGAGTAAGCGCTTCACGGAAGCACTCTCGTTGGAAGAGTTCCTTTTTAGAAAGAAGGTTTTAGAAACTTATAAAGAAGCAATGAGATTATGCTATAAAAGTCACGAGAAAGATGATTTAACAACTTTTCTAAGAGATGAATTTAAATTGAATGCACAGCAAAAAGATTTGACATACCGGAAGTACTTATTCAGTATGGGCATTCAGAGAATCGACCAATTGACTTATTTACTAGGAGACAATAATAAAAGTAAATGAGTTCTATTTTTTTATTGTCTATAAAAATTTCGAAACGTCAAAAAATTGGTCAAGGGATTCTTCAAACGATTCAAAGCATCTATCTATGAACATTTTATCAATTGACTCTTCTTCTTGGAAAACCAAGGACTCCTTTATATGTTTTAGATGCTGAAGTCTGAGACTTTTGAAATCTAATTGCTTAATATCTTTGATCAAATGATCCCTTAATGCTTGAATATTTTTATGTGAATCCTTGGTTCCACGCGTCAAATATTTAATATCACCAATAAGCTCTATCATACTACTTAAATTACTCATAAATGTATTTGAAAGGGAGTTATCAGTGATCAAAATGCTTTGTATTTTACTCAATTTCAAATTTTTATTCAAGAAGTTTGATATCGAGTCTGTTTCTTTTGTTGGCTCTAATTTAGTTAGCTTGAAAAGATTTAGATATATCTTATATATCCAATTTTCAAATGCATCCAACTGATTTAATAAAACATTGTTACTCAAAAACTTGTTAAATATTTTAATCATTTTGGCTGCCTTAGCTTTGTCACCTTCAATAATTAATAGCTGCCTTATTAGGTTTAAGTGAATAAACTCTTTGGATTTTGGCTTATTGATCGAATATAAATCGTATTCTTTGTTCAACCCAAATTTCCAAACAGTTTTGAAATCCCTATTATCATATAACTCAAGACTTTCATCTAATAAACAGAACTCATAATCTTTAATGATTTTTGTGAAATATGTTATGTATTGGGTACTTTTCGTAATCTTCGAAATTTTCAAAATATCCAAGATAAGCTGAAACTTGGAAAATGAAAACCTTATTCTTCTTCCAAACGAACAAAATCCTTCAATTTTTGTGAAGGCTCCCTTTTCAAAACCTCCAATGATGCTTTCATGAATCTCTTGCTCGGCAGTTAAATAGAAACGATAAATCTTAAGTAAATAGTTCAAACTAGAAACTGATGGTGTTAATTGAATGTAGTGACCCAAGGTATCATGCTGTACCATTTTTATTTTTAAGGCTTCATAATTGTATAAGGAAATGCTGGGAAAACTAAAACTGGAAAGTAATTTCAATAGTAATAACCGTGCTCTAGGATCATTAGGATCGACTGACAAAATCTTTTGCAATACTATAATGGCCCTAAACACCGAATTTACTGTGTCTTTTTCTTGCAAGGAAGTAACAATATTCATCATAATTAATTCATTTGCTGGATAGCTATCAAACTCTGGTTTGTTAATTAATAGGTTGTGATACTTATTGTAAATATTCCAATTTTTAGAGACAAATCCTTGTAAGTCTGTCATATCACTTAAGAAATAGGAAAACTTTTGAATATTTACTTGATTTATTAGCTCAGATAGTGGGTTATTACTGTCTTCAATTAAATTTGTAGTTATAAAAGACAATACCTCATCTTTATCGAATTTCAGAGAGTAAATTTTTAAATCGTTGAAGCAGCACACTTTGCCACGAAATTTTAGGTAGTAACTTTGAACATAAGGAAAAAGGTTTTGATCATACGCCAAGCATAATTCAATTAGAGATAAACTCGCATTCCTTGATACTGTCGAAGAATGAATTATTGGTTCAATTTCAGAAAACTGTTTTCCAATTTCCTTCGAAGATCTAATCAAGAGTTTCCAAGTGTCGAAGTCATTAAAATTTTTTACAAGTATCAATTCCTTACTATGATTGTAAAGCGCTTCCCACGATTGAAGGTTTTCCAAACAATCCAAATAAATTAATTGTAGGTCCAAATTGATAGTCTTTGAATTCAAAAACTGTTCGATTAAATCTTTGATTCCTTTCTCGTCTCCTGCCTGTTCCATCAATTTCACCTGGACAAATAACTCTTGGTCATTAGTAGAAGGAAGAAGGCCCTCTAATAACTTGATGCCCAAAGATGTAAAGAGTTGCGGTTTACCTTGTTCACTTTCTAAGTGGTTTGCCAAAGTATAACAGCCAATAGCAGCCCAAAAAGCAAAAGATCTATTTGATTTTTCATGCTTTTGCAAAAGCATTAATATTCTTTGGTAAAGTTTTAGATCAAACTTATTGATACTATTTTTGAACCACTCCAATATCAATTGGGAACTTGGATATTTCTTGATCGCATTCTCATATACTAGATTGGCCTCTTTTTCATAGCCGACTTTGGTGAAAAACTCATTGAGTAAGCGAAGAGTATCGGGATCACTTGGTACTTTCTGAAGTAGCTCAGTATTCGCTTTCAATGCTTCCCTCACTGCACCTCTACTGTAAGCGAGATGATTATTTAATGCATGATAGTAGCTCCTCGCAGGAAATTTCTTTAACTTTCGAGACAAGAGCTGCTGAGCATAGGAGAAAGACCCTTGTTCTATCAACTCAAGGATTTCGGCGTCTGATTCTGACATATTTGTGCTTGGAACTAACGAAGTATCAACTATTTTTTTTTTCTCCAGTTTATATTCGGCTGCCAACCGGACTCGATCTCACTGAACGGGAATTTTAGTTGTTCAAGAACAGTTCTTCTTAAGAATTCACACACTCACAGTAATCTTCATCCCTCATATACTCCGGGAGAGAAATTGCAAATCGTGGTCCCATTTAAACGCCTACATTAACACTTGTCTATCTGTGGCTTCATATATCAACTTACAATGAAAGACTTGCAATTACGCTAGACCATTACGTTGTTGTTGGGTCCTGCATACTACTCATACACTCATATTTTCTATAGACTGGTATTATGGAGTCTATGTGTACGTTTTGTCTGGTTGCAATCAGTTTAACATATCACCACGTGTCATTTGCCCCTTCACTCAGTCACGGGCTTTATCACTATTTTGTCAGCCGTCAAATATTATCACGGTTCTTGGCATTGAACAAACTGCTTTACTTTCCCCCTTCTTCGTCTATCCGCTAACAGCTTGGCATTAAATCGCCGCTCAACCGTGGGTTCAACTCTTGAGCACCGCCTTATTTTATCGCAATAATGTACGTATATACAGGACACACAAAGCTGATCCAGTTGTTATGCATATTATATCTGTTCTTCCGGCGGAACTCGCTCCGTGGCTCAGTTTTGTTCCACCTCCGAACCCCACATTCAGCCCTTCGCTCACCCTACTGATGCGACAGCCACGTCTGAATCTAAAATAGGCGGAAGGGTCTATGCTATGTTGTATTGTACTTAGCTTAGAAAGTTAATGTAGGTACACTAAAACACAAATTATATTTAAGAAGAGGTATGTGGGTTCTAGTTTCGCTTAGACCTTTTCCAGAGTTGCTACTATCTCATTTTACTATGGAGAACTTTGCCAAGAGGAAGTAATTATGCTATACATGCGTTATATACAGTACAGCTCTTGGCTGCACTTTCTATCATCTTGGCTAGATTGTGTGACCAGATAAGAATAGTATATATAAAGAGGACATACTCAGATAACTGAAGATTTCTGACAAATAATTCTGTAGAACTCTAACGATGACTTCCATTAGATCAGACGGAAGCAAATCAGAAGAACAAGAGAAATCATGCGTGCGCGAGATGTCTGTATCTACTAATACAACGTTTCAGACGTTTGAGCCCTACAGACTCACAGTCTCGAAAGTTGCTAAGACCTTTAACGTTGATGTAGCTACTGGATTTCTGACAGAGCAAGCAGAACAGGCTCTCAAACAGTATGGTACCAACACGCTTGGAGAAGGTGACAAAATCTCCTACACCAAGATGATTGCTCATCAGGTTTTCAATGCCATGATATTAGTGTTGCTTATCTCCATGATTATTGCATTAGCCATAAGGGACTGGATCTCAGGAGGCGTCATTGGTTTTGTTGTATTTATTAATATATCGATTGGATTTATTCAAGAATACAAAGCCGAAAAGACCATGGGATCACTAAGACTGTTGAGTTCACCGTCAGCAAGAGTTACTAGAGATGGCACGGATGACACTATAGCAGCAGAGGGTGTTGTTCCTGGAGACATAGTTCACATCAAAGTTGGTGACACGGTGCCAGCAGATTTGAGGCTTTTTGAGTGCAGTAACTTGGAAACAGAGGAAGCCATGTTGACTGGGGAATCGCTTCCTATACCTAAAAATTCGGACCCTTTATTAGAAAATCCAACTGAACCTATTCCCGTTGGTGATAGGTCAAATATGGCATATTCCTCGTCGATAGTAGCCAAAGGTAGAGGTAGCGGTATTGTGGTGAGCACCGCTTTAAATACCGAAATAGGTCAAATTGCGAAATCATTAAGAAGTGAAAGCACATTGATTCAAAAAGTTGACAAGAATGATGGATCATCTAGATACTTTAAGGCTTTTTTGGGCACTGTCAAAAACATTGTTGGTAATGTTTTAGGTGTTACCGTCGGAACTCCTTTACAAAGAAAATTATCTTGGTTAGCGATATTATTATTTTGGATTGCCGTAATTTTTGCAATCATAGTGATGGGATCTCAAAGGATGAGAGTCAACACTGAGGTTGCAATTTATGCGATTTGTGTTGCATTGTCGATGATTCCATCGGCCTTGATTGTTGTTTTAACAATCACAATGGCAGTGGGTGCCAAAGTCATGATGATGAAGCACGTTATTGTAAGAAAACTCGATTCATTAGAAGCATTAGGGGGTATCAATGATATATGCTCCGATAAGACTGGTACATTAACTCAAGGTAAAATGATTGCGAAAAAAGTTTGGATTCCTAACGTTGGAACTTACAAAGTCGAAAATTCCGACGAACCTTTTAATCCCACAGTAGGGGATTTAACTTTTGCAAAGGTGAGTCCTTATTTCATCAAAGAAACTGATGAAGAAGTAAACTTTCTTCCTAAGCTTCCCGAACCATACCCCGAAAATTTTAAAAATTGGCTTTTGACTGCAACTTTAGCAAATATTGCCACAATTGATCATGACAAGGATGAAGAATCTGGAGAATTAGTTTGGAAATCACATGGTGACCCTACCGAAGTTGCTATTCAAGTTTTTTCCACACGTTTAGACCATGGAAGGAGTTCGATAGAGTCTGATTTTGAGCACTTAAAGGAATTTCCATTTGATTCTTCTATCAAGAGAATGTCTGTTGTATACAAAAGTAAGAAAACTCAAGAAGTAAGAGTTTATTCAAAAGGCGCGGTTGAAAGAGTTTTGGAATGTTGTACCCATTGGCTAAAGACAGGTGAAAATGGTGAAAATTATGATAATCAGGAGCCAGTAGAGCTCACAGAAGAAGATAAGAATGTAATATCCTCTAACATGGACACTTTGTCATCGGAAGGTTTACGTGTTTTGGCATTTGCGACCAAATCTGTTGATCTGCTGACAGATATCAACGTCAGAGACTCAGTCGAATCTAAATTATGTTTTCAGGGTTTAATCGGTATTTATGATCCACCGCGTAATGAAAGTGCTAGATCAGTGAAATTGTGTCATAAAGCTGGAATCAATGTCCATATGTTGACTGGTGACCATCCTGGTACTGCAAGAGCAATCTCTCAAGAAGTTGGAATTTTACCTCGAAATTTGAGTCACTATAGTCAAGAAGTCGTCAAGACAATTGTTTTGACGGCGAACGAGTTTGATTCTTTAAGTGACGATGAAATTGACAAGTTACCTGTTTTACCGCTAGTTATTGCCAGATGTTCGCCTCAAACAAAAGTTAAAATGATTGATGCTTTACACCGCAGAGGTAAATTTGCAGCTATGACAGGAGATGGTGTTAACGATTCTCCTTCTTTAAAGAAGGCAGATGTAGGAATCGCTATGGGTCAAAACGGATCCGATGTGGCAAAGGATGTATCCGATATAATCTTGACCGATGACAATTTTGCATCCATTTTGAACGCAATAGAAGAGGGTAGAAGAATGTCTGCAAACATTCAAAAATTCGTGTTGCAACTTTTAGCCGAAAATGTGGCCCAGGCGTTGTATTTAATGATTGGTTTAGCATTTATTGATGAAAGTGGATTTTCTGTATTTCCTTTATCTCCAGTCGAGGTGTTATGGATTTTGGTAATTACGTCTTGTTTCCCTGCAATGGGATTAGGAAAGGAAAAGGCTGCAGACGATATTTTGGAACAGCCTCCAAATAGGACGATTTTTACTTGGGAAGTAATTATAGATATGCTTGCTCTTGGTTTTTGGATGGCTGTCTCTTGTTTACTTTGCTTTGTTGTTGTTGTATACGGCAAAGGTAATGGTGACTTGGGAAGAGACTGTAATGCTACATCTGCCAATGCGGATGTGTGTGACTTGGTTTTCAGAGGTAGATCTGCATCATTTGCCAATATGACTTGGTGTGCATTAATTTTAGCATGGGAGTGTATTCATCCTACAAACTCCTTATTGCATATGAGAACGGAAACTGATAACCCTTGGTGGAAACAGACCGCAATTGACTTGTGGGGAAATCAATTTTTATTTTGGTCTGTCATTGGTGGTTTCGTCAGCGTGTTCCCAGTCGTTTACATTCCAGTAATCAACACAAAGGTATTTTTACATAAGCCAATAGGCTACGAATGGGGAGTAGCTGTAGGATTCACTATTCTTTTCTTTATAGGTGCTGAGGCATGGAAGTGGTTTAAAAGAATATTCAAGAGAAGACAAACAAGGAAAACGCAAAATCCAGAATACGAGTTGGAAAGAAGCGACCCGTTCCAAAAAGCAGCATCATTCTCAAGGTCAGCTACTATGGATAGACCAGATTTAATGGTATAGTTAGCGAGAGTTTCATTTTAATTTGATTTTTTAGAAAAATAGATAATAAATTTATTTAATTGCAAAAAAGAAAAAAATTAAGCTCTATAAAACTCTTAAACTGTCTATAAATACTCTCTAATAAATAACCGTTAGCAATTAAGTTATCTTAAAAGCTGATCCTTAACTTCTAACTGCTTTCCTAAATGACCCGTATCGCCGAAAATTTGTATAGTTCCCTTTTTTGTTCTCTTATTGACATCTATCGCCGTCACAGAAGTGTTATAAGGAACTTTCAAGTCTGACGCTTTCAACCCATCCTTTAACTTGTATCCCATTACTCCGTAGAGATAGTTAACGAAAGCAGTTATCACACCACCATGGGTGCACACTATCACATTTTTATAATTATTTTCTCTACTTGATTCTATAAGCGCCTCCCATTCTTCGTTAATCCTGGCAAGAAGTGACAGCTTCAGTTCTCCTAAGTTCCTAAAATTTTCTCCGTACTTCTCAAGGGCATCCTTCAAATACATTCCTTGGACTTTACCCATTTCTCTTTCTCTCAAGTTCGGAGTCACTTTTACTGCAGCATTTGGATGGTGCTGAACGATCTCCTTAGCCGTATTTTGACACCTCACTAGATCAGAAGTAACCAAAGAGTCAACAGGAAGAGACAGAAAAGCTTTTCCAATTAGCAGCGCCTGTTTCCATCCTGTTTGGTTTAAATCGATATCAATATGCCCTTGCAAAATCTTTTTTACATTGTGATCGGTTTGACCATGTCTGATAATGAATATTCTAACGACCTCTGGATCTGTATTGGCCTCAACTTGAAAGGTCATAATGTACAACTCTTGAACTAGCACTGAACGTCTCTCTTGAAAAGAAGATAAAAAAATAGAAGAATACATTAAGTCTCATTAAATTCTATGCTCGCTATTATATACAGATATCAATTATTTCAGGGCCATGGGCCACCACTATTGTGGAGTTTTAAATATACAAAAGATTGCAACTGGAAGGAATAGTGCTTCAGCAGTTATAACTTCTGAATTTCTTTTTGAAGTTCGCTGAGTACTTCACTTTTCATTTTATAGCCATGTTCATCAGCATCAGGAAAAGTACCCGAAGAGACTTCATGCTTGTACTCAGATATTGCCTTCACAGCTTGGTCGTAAAAATTCAAATAGGGCTTAACGAACTTGGGCCTGTGAGAATTTGGATCTGACATACCTAACATATCACTAATAACAAGAACTTGTCCTGAGCAGCTGGGGCCAGCACCAATGCCAATGGTAGGAATCGACAACTTTTTGGTAATAAGTTCTGCTAGCTTATTTGGAATACACTCTAAAACAATTGAGAAGCATCCAGCTTCCTGGAGTCTTATACAATCTTTATAAATATCAAGCGCATTATTCACTTGACTTCCTTGCAACTTGAACCCGCCAAGTGAATTGTGCTTTTGGGGAGTTAAGCCGACATGACCCATCACAGGGATGCCAGCATTGATAATGCCGCGGATTTTAGGTATAGTCTCTTCATTACCACCCTCAATCTTGATACCTTGAATTTTCCCAAACTTAACCAATTTAATTGCAGTTTCGATTGCCTGCTCTTTGGATGATTCAAAAGAGCCGAAAGGCAAATCAGCTATCAATAATGATCTTTTGTTGCCTCTCTCAACGGACTTGACGTGAAATAAGAATTCATCTAAGGTAATTTCTATGGTGTCTTGCATACCTAATGTGGTCATAGCTAGCGAATCTCCGATCAAGCTAATGTCAACTCCTGTATTATCTGCCACTCTACTAGTTATGCTATCATAGGCAGTCAACATTGTAATTGGCTCTTTTCGAGCATACAATTGCTCGATATCTCTAAGTGTCTTCCTTCTGTCATTAGAATAGGTAGATCGGCAGATGCTCTGCGCAGTGAAAAATCTGACCGAAAGCAGTTGTTTTAAACTGACATACTTTCTTCTACCAATTGCTCTAATAATCATTGTTAGAAATACCAGTCACTGTCGTAGTTAGCTTATATATGATATATTCTGGATGGGGTTTGTCTCAAAACTCTTCTGACTAATGTCGGTTTTTTCGTATATACCCGTATAGGCATCGCAGAGCGATCCGATGTGCACGCAACCGATTGTAATTGCTACTGATTGTCCAAGTCATATATATTAACGTATATTTGCATATCCAATCCGTTTGGTTTTATGATCCATATCTTAAAACGTAATTTTACAATTGGAACGAGAGTGAATAAAATGCCAACTTTTGATAATTCGTTTCTTTTCAACCATACTTGCCTTCGTATTAAGGATCCCAAGGTTTCAATTCCCTTCTATGAGAAGAATTTTGGATTCAAACATCTCAGAACATTTCCAGTTTCTAAGGAGGGATATACGTTGTACGAATTGGGCATAGAAGGTGAAGGAAAGAAGGGCGTCAATTGGGCCGCAAGAGAAGGTATTTTAGAATTGCGTCACAAGCCAGGTTCTGAAAACGATGACAGCTTTGAAATTAACAATGGAAATAGCAAAGAGTTCAGAGGATTTGGACATATTTGTCTCTCCGTAGACAACATTCAAGCCTCGGAGAGCCATTTATTAGATGATGGAGTCAAGTTCCAAAAGAAGTTGTCAGATGGAAGACAAAAGAACATTGCCTTTGCTCTTGATCCTGATGGATACTGGATAGAATTGATCGAACATGGCAAAGACAGAGTTGAAGGAAAGACCGAGTTGTCATCGTACAAGTTGAACCATACTATGATTCGAGTCAAAGATCCAGTTAAATCCTTAGACTTCTACCGTAATGTATTAGGATTCAAGTTGTTTTCAAAGAAAGAGTTTGAAAGCGCAGAGTTTACTCTTTACTTTCTTGGATTCGATCATAGCAAAGACTTGAAGGAAGGAGAGTTGGCCTGGGACACGCAGGCAGGTAGAGAATCTATTTTGGAATTGACCCACAACTGGGGCACCGAATCCGATAATTCTTTCGAAGGTTATCACAACGGAAATGACACAGCCAACGGTGCAAAGCAAGGTTTTGGCCATATTTGTGTGTCTTGTAAGGATCCACTGACGTTCTGTCAACAGATTGAAAAAGAATACGGTGATAAGGTTAAGTGGTCTGTCAAATACAATCAAGGGCCCGTGCCGGATAATGCATTCATCCAGGACCCTGACGGGTACCTCATTGAAATTTTCGGTAGCAATATGCTTTCCGAATAACTATCCATGAAAGCACAGTTATAGGTTAATTAGTCAATTCATATATATATATATATATACCTAAAATCTTACTGTAACTGAAATGGGTGCTATCGGACCGTGGCGATGGTTTGATTTGTAAGTGTGGCGCTTTTGTGTCACGAGTTTCAGTATCTTGGAGCAACTAATGAATAGTTTCAAATGTCATCTAATTTATAAATCAATGATAAACACTCTTTTTAAAAGAACAATTCATACAACAAGAATGGTATCTCAACAAGCAGTTACAAAGGTCGAGGGTTTGATTAAAAGCAAGCCAATTTTTATTGCTTCGAAGGTAAGTATCGAAGAGAGTAATACGGCATGAACTACAGTTCTTTCGCCGCCGATCTATTACACATCAATACTAACATTTAAAGTCATATTGCCCATTTTGCGAAAAAACAAAGAAGACAATCGGAGCCATAACTAAAGATGCTTATATTTTAGAGTTAGATGAGTTAGATGATGGGAGTGACATTCAAGAAGCTCTTTTAGAACTTACAGGTCAAAAGACGGTTCCAAATGTTTTCATCAATGGTGAACACATTGGTGGTAACTCTGATGTTCAAGAATTGAAGGCTGCTGGTAAGTTAGATGACAAGATCAAGGCAGCTTTGTAAGTTTTTCAATTGGAATGTTACTTTAAATTAGTTCGTGATATCTCCCTATACTCTGCCACTAGTTTTTATTTATATAATAAAATAGAAACAAACAACTTACCTTCTTTTGGCTGATTCAATAGTCAATTGGTAATGATTATCGAACTATAAATCCAACTGTTATTTACTCTTCACATATTTAGTAGACTTATTTTGTTCTGTATATAATTGAGATATATATCGAAAAGTTTTTTAAGCGTAGAGTTAGAACACTGAATCAATAGCATATAATGTCAAATATAGGGCTTAAAGTGCGCCAAGCGGTGCCATCAATTGATCCCATTGTATCAGAATATGCTACGGGGTATATTAAACATGTTTCAAACTCTATTGAGGATAGTGTCGCTGCTCAACAAGTTGATATTGGACGGGAAATGGATTTCATCAAAGATTTGTTAGAAAATGCTGGAGGTAGCATAAACAAGGTTGAATCCTTAGCAAAATCAATAAAGGATGAATTAGATAAAAAATTAGAAGAAAATAAAGCAAAACTAGAAGTCACAGGAGACACTTCGAAAAGACTATTGGACATTAATCTTTTACGCCAGAACAACTCCAAGAGAGATATCAACTCGTCATTAGCATTGCTAAATGCAAGTAATGATATAGAGCATACAGGAAGGCAAATGGAAAGTAGAGTCGACAAGAAGAAATTAGAGAAGCAAGAAAGAAAGATAGCCAAAAAGGTTGCTAAAAGGAATAATCAGTTTGTTCAATATGAGGCTTCCAAATTATTGAACGAGAAGGACAACGAAGATTATGACTCTTTCTATCTCGATATAAATCCGTTGGACTTCGGCTCTAGCGCTGGAAAGTCGAAAGATATTAAGGTCGAAAACTTTGATTTGTACGTCGGAGAGGGCCAAAGAATATTGAGCGACGCTACTCTTACTTTGGCTTATGGACGTAGATATGGTTTGGTTGGCCAAAATGGTATCGGTAAATCAACCTTATTGAAAGCCTTAGCTAGAAGAGAATTGGACATTCCAAAACATATCACTATTTTACACGTGGAGCAAGAAATTAGAGGAGATGACACTCTCGCTTTGCAAAGTGTCTTAGACGCTGATGTGTGGAGAAAGAAATTGATAGAGGAAGAGGAGAAAATAAACGAAAGGATAAATGAGATCGAAAAAGTTAAGAGCCAGTTTGAAGAGGATTCGAATGAAGTGAGAAAGCTAGACAATGAAAGAGACGATTTGGAAATGCACTTGCAAGAAATAACTGAGAAGCTTTATGAAATGGAATCCGATAAAGCTGAAAGTAGAGCTGCCGCTATATTATATGGTTTGGGTTTCTCTAAAGAGTCTCAGCTGTTCCCTACAAAGTCATTTTCTGGTGGTTGGAGAATGAGATTATCATTAGCTAGAGCATTATTCTGTCAGCCTGATCTTCTACTTTTGGATGAACCGTCAAATATGTTGGATGTTCCATCCATTACCTACTTAGCCAAATATTTGCAAGGATATAAGTCTACCGTCTTGGTCGTTTCTCACGATAGAGCATTTTTAAATGAAGTCGCAACAGATATTATACATCAACATTCCGAGAGACTTGACTACTATAGAGGCTCTAATTTCGATTCATTCTATGCTTCTCGTGAAGAAAGGATAAAAAACCAAAGGCGTGAATACGATAATCAAATGGCATATCGTCAACATTTGCAGGCTTTCATTGATAAATTTCGTTACAATGCCGGAAAAGCAGCAGAGGCGCAATCTAGAATCAAAAAATTAGAGAAATTGCCCATTTTAGAGCCGCCTGAGGATGATAAGGTGGTCACCTTCAAGTTTCCTGATCCAGATAAGTTATCACCACCTATTTTACAAATGAATAACGTCTCTTTCGGTTACACTCCAGAAAAAATACTTTTAAGAGATGTCGATCTAGATGTTCAAATGGATTCCAGAATAGCATTTTGTGGCGGTAATGGTACTGGTAAGACTACTTTATTAAAATTGTTGATGGAAGATTTGACTCCATTAGAAGGAACAATTTCTCGTAATGGAAGGCTAAGGATTGGATATTTCGCACAGCATCATGTTGATGGTATGGATTTATCTTTGTCAGCTGTTTCATGGATGGCACAGAAATTTCCTGGAAAATCAGATGAAGAATATAGACGTCATCTCGGTTCCTTTGGAATAACAGGGACTCTAGGAATTCAAAAGATGCAACTTTTGTCTGGTGGTCAAAAATCTAGGGTGGCATTTGCTGCATTGTGCTTAAACCAACCTCATATATTGGTGCTAGATGAACCTTCAAATCACTTGGATACCCAAGGTTTGGATGCATTGGCTGAGGCCCTTCTTAATTTCAAAGGTGGAATCCTAATGGTTTCTCACGACGTTACTATAATTAATAGAGTGTGCAAGGAGATATGGGTTAGTGAAGATGGCACAGTAAAAAGGTTTCCAGGGGATATCAATGCTTACAAGAAACATATTCTTGCCGTTGCTGACAAGGCAGGTGTTGTTCAAAAGCATTAGTCTAATCTTTTTTTTTCTCTTTGCTATCTTTGCATCTATGACATTAGCTTAGGATACCTCTTCTTTGTAAAGTTAATAGCATGATTGATATTTTAAGTCTTGAATATGATCTCATATATGGCTTTGTGGTGTGCAGTAATATCGCAGTACCATAAAAATCAATGTTTGAGTACTCGAGATAAGATCACACGAATTACATAGGAATATATATCTTTATTCCTTCATGTCTGAAGAAAATGAAGTTACCACCAATTTCTCTTAGGTTTAAAATAGGACTTGGCCTTCTAGTATCCTATGGGTCTTTTGAAGTGTACATGTTCTTAAGATCAAAGTATATGATTTATCAAAGGAAACAAGAGTATGTCAAAACGATGGACCTGACAGAAGCTGATGTCTCAAGATTTAAGTCGGCAACGATAGGAGGTGTATTTGTTAACCCATTTGATGAATATAGACCACAAACAGCATTCGAGTTCTTATTCGTTCGGGTTATGGAATTGTTTGAAAGCTTTTATGGAAATAAATTCGAAATACATGATAAGTATCGGGACTTTATAGAGGGAAACACCGAGGTGGAGAATGTTTTAAGGCTGTTTAAACCTGACTTGGAACTCTTGAAGTCAAATTCGAAGATACTAAACGAATGCGTCTCTAGCAACAAGTTCAGCCCTCTATTTAAATCTTCCAAGACAGATTGGTTCCGATTCAACGCTCTGCCGGCTATAAGAGATCAGATGATTTTCACTTGGATTGGACAGTCGTGCTCTTTAGTTCAGGTGTCTGGTATCAACTTTTTGACTGATCCTCTTCTAAGCAATCATTTATTCAACGATATGCTTGGTCCAAAAAGATTGATAAAAGCTCCAATGACTATGGAGGACATCAAATACGCTACAGGCAACAAACTCAACTTTACACTTGTATCTCATGATCACCCAGACCATTTGGACCTTCATGCAGCTAAGGAACTTGGAAATTCAACGACATGGATCGTGCCTCTCGGTTTAAGAGCCAAATTGGCAAGAATGGGAATCTATAAGGTAATTGAATTAGACTGGTGGGATAGTATTTCACTCAATGAGTATATAGCGACTTCCGATAAATTTCCAGATAAATACGAATTGGTCTGTCTACCAGCAATGCACTGGTCTGGAAGGTATGTGATTGACTCAAACAAATCTTTATGGTGCTCGTATATGTTAAGACGCAATGGAGAATCAATATTATATCACGCCGGTGATACTGGATACCTGAAGGATCTTTTTGATATCATTGGAAAGAAATACGGACCTACTTATTTATCATTGTTGCCCATTGGCCAATATTGTCCTTCCTGGCATCAGAAACCAAGACACATATCACCTGAAGAATCTCTCAAAATATGTTCCCAGTTGTCGACGACGTTCATGCAAGGTATACATTGGGGCACTTTTAAATTAAGCGGCGAACCAATTCTAGAACCTAAAACTACGTTACAATGCCTTTCGGCCTTGCAAAACAAAACAAGATACTACCGTGTTCCAGAATTTGGACTCAGTTATTTATACAATTTAAACAACAGCACTCAAATAGAAGAACTTCATAAAGACATTGAATAGCAGCGACGATATATGAAAAAAAAAGAAGCAGAAAAATACAAGCCTTGTAGTTCACAAGTGTAAGTTTAAAGATACATTTCATTACTATGCTATTGCTCATGAGCTACATAGGTCGTCAGCGTAGTTCGGTTCGTTCTACTATATACATTTTCTTTTTCTGCTGGAATTAATGGTTCAAATTTCAAGCACTATCACTTATCACTCTTAGTCATTACCCTTAGTTTTGCACTATTCCTAATCCTTTTCGTAAAGTTCTCTTAATGTCTTCGAGTTCGAGGACACAATAGCACGCTGATAGGCTTGAAAGCCTGTATCAGATCTGATGACAGATCCAATAGACATGAATAACCCAAACGTACCAACGGATCCTAAAATATACTGTCCTAAGGTCCTCATAACACCATTGGGCCCAGCTCCATTCTGCAAAATCGAAACTCCTCCGAATAAAACACCAACGCAAACACCCACCATTGAGCCCATCATTGCTCCCATCTTGAATTTATCAAAGTTAGATGGTTGATGGCTAACATACTGATATTGCTGTACCGGTGGCATTTCTTATGACCTCTTTGTTCTTAACTATAATCTCTGGAATTAATCTTAATGAACTTAAGTTAAAAAAAAATTTTGACCTGTAAAAGTCGGTAGATATATTTGACACGACCGTCCCTTGAATAATCTCAATAAACTTTCAGCGTACTTTATATCTATAAACTGGATATATAAAGAGCAAGATGGGAGCTTCTACTTCGAAACCAGAAACCAAGGTATTCACACCAGCAGCACCTGTTGATTTTAGTGCTTCCTTTTTGTCGCAATTGGAGAACTCCCCAGAGGTAAGTAAAGATCGAATCAATTGAACCAGTACGAATATATACTAATGATAATAATAGTCCAACTATTCCAGAGCACAATATACTGAAAAGTACATTCAAGAAAGAGTAGCTAAGGAATTGAATAAGCTAGAGAAGGATGCTTTGAAGCAATTACAACAGCAAACAGACGATGCATTATCCAGGACTGATGAACCTAGCTTAAGCGTTCTAGCAACCGACGAGAAACTTTCAAAATTGACGGAGAAAATTCAGAAGAATGTCGGGGACTCAGAAATCCACGTCTCAAGAGAAGTGACGAAGGCGAGAGAGAGCGTTATAAAATGCTTAACCAGCAACCAGGGCAAGCCATTGAATTGCTGGGAAGAAGTTGAACAATTTAAAAAGCTAGTCAAAGATATATAAATACACATAGATGATCTTAACTTGAGTCTAAATTGAGATGAAATATACGGAAAAGAACAATATATAAATATAAATATCATATTTATAATCCCATTGCCTTGTAAAATAGAAGAAGAGCACTATCGCTTTCACCACCTCCCGCTAAAGCTTCAATTTTCTCTCTATTTACTGAACTGACCTTGTCGTCATTGAATTTCCACCATCTTTCTTTATCCAAATCATTTGGATCTCTCACAAAGGCTTGATAATGACCAGAGTCTGCGGAGGAGCCGGCGTGTGTAACAACAGCAGTTAATTCGTAGACTGATGAAGGATTTTCGCTGCTGCTGTGAATATTAAAATCTTTTGGCAAAACCTTAGCCAATTCATCCTCAAATCTTGATTTAATTGATGCAACCTTTAGCTCATCTTCTTCTTGTTGTTCAACCGGATTTAATGCAACGTTTTTCTTAGCTTTTTTGAAATCTCTAATCAACTCCAAATTATCTTTTTCAATTTTTCTAATTTTATCTCTAACAGCAGCCTTTTCTGGTTTAATCGAATCATCGAGCATTTCGGCAAGATCTAGCTCGAAGGGAAATTGGACTCTCCTTAAAATCTTCGACTTCTTTTGAGTATCTCTTCTCCAGAAAAATCTCATAAAATGAATTATAAGATATTTTGGTAGTCTTGTGATAGTCCTTTTTAGTTCGTATTCAGTGTTGGACTGGAGAGTATCGTTGTATTTCTCAATAGTTTCCGATAATCCGTTTATTATTCCATCCCTCAAGAAATTGGTTTTGATATCGATGTGACAATTAAGCTTGAACGCATCATCATAAGATATTTTAGCTTCCTCATCCGGAATTGCTAAGCATTTTTCCTTAATCTTGAAACTCAACCTAAAATAATCATTTGTATTCAATGCTTGGTTTACAACAGTAAGAAGTTGAGAAAGCGCTTCCTCTGCATCTTGCTGCTTGTAAAACCCATGATCACTTCGTTCAGCAAATTGTGGAAAAACATTTCTGAAAAGAGCCAAGAACAACGTAGGGTTTATCCGTTCTTGCTTTTGGGACATCTGATTAAAAGTATTTTTCAAAGACGCAGTCAACGTTTCGTTAGGTGTTGAATTAATACCGCTTGACTTAAATTCACTGATCTTACTTGCTAAATCGTCAATTTGATATATTGCTTGAAGCGAGGAGTTCAAATAGCAAGTGTTTCCTAGATTCACAAGTCCCGATGGACCTGAACCTACATTATTCAACTGAGACTCATTCATGTCTTCCAAGAACACTTGTTTCGTTGCTGGGTTAGATGGCAAATTCTTGTCCGGCGTTCCAAGTACCATTATTGGTTGCTTCAAGTTCAAACCTAAAGAAGACATAACTAGTTCATCATCGATCTTTCCTCCTTTAACTAGTATCTTCTGTCTCAGTTCGGGGATACCTGTGACATCTTTAATCTTTTGCTTGAATATCAATCCAGTATCTTCCTGCTCAAGTTCGATATCATAAACTTTTCCAGCATTTTTGATAGAGACTAAATAAGTTAGTGACATTCTAATTCGTTTCTTTGATATGTGAACTCACCTTTAAAGGAACTCATTTTCTCGCCAATGATTGAATTGACTACGTAAAGTAAATTACAATTGTTGATATTGTTGATGGTGGCGAAATAATTTAATCTAGTACTAATATGTAGTGCAAAAACCAAGCCATCAATAACTATCTAACAAGCTACAACACTTACAAGCTAAAAAGTACTCGAATACCATCGCACAGTATATTTAACATCTTATAAAGCAAATATCATTGACATAAAACGTAGAGATAGTAATATTAACTCAAAAATTTCTTTCCTAAGAGGTAGCAAAATAGTAGCCAAGAGTAGCTACTCCAGCAATTCCCGTCCAAAGATTGAAGAAGAAACCCGGCCCCTTTACTTTCACGTTCCCACTTCTACCAAACCAGACTTTATCATTGTGTTCAGTCAAAGAAGATTCAAGTAATCTGTCTTTCTTAGCATTGTATGGAGGGTATCTCGAAGCCAATGCGAAGTCGTTCCACAACTTCTGTTCCATAGTAGTCCTTTCATGAGAGAAAGCACGGAAGGAGATAACACCATGATATGCACCATATCCAGAATTACCAACTCCACCGAATGGAGCGCCCGATAACGCTGCCTGTACTACGACATCATTAATGACAGTACTGCCTGATCTGATGGATGATAAGATTGCATTGATTTGTTTATTATTTTCTCTCTTGGTCGAGCCACTTGTAAAAATATACTGAGCCAAAGGAGTATCATGGTATCTTACCACATTTTTAATTGCCGTTTTCAAATCGGTATAAGTTAAAATGGGTAAAACTGGACCAAAAATTTCTTGTTGCATCGTTGCATCACTCCAATCAACGTCATCGAAAACAGTGGGAGCAACAAAGTTAGTAGCACTATCGCTCTGTCCTCCAGTGACCAACTTTCCTTTTGATTTTTGAATAATAGATTTGATGTTGGAAAATGCTTTGTCATGAATTAAATGCGTATAATCCGGACTCGACGCAGTCAATTTGGGATAGAACTCTTCATTTATCACTTTAACTATTTCTTTCACCAACTTATCCTTGATTGACTGATGAGCTAAGACATAATCCACGGCAACACAAGTTTGGCCACCATTAGTAAATCTACCCCAAACAATTCTTCTGGCAATGACCGGAATGTCTTTGTCCAGAACATCATCTAATACAAATGTGGGTGATTTACCACCCAATTCCAAAATAACTGGAGTCAAGGTCTCAGCAGCTTTCTTAGCAACAATAGTTCCCACAAAATTATTACCGGTATACATGATCTTGTCGAATTTCTGATCCAAGAGAGCAGTAGTTTCAGGCACTGCTCCATTGACTGCAAAGAAAATATCATCATCTAACACTTCACTGAGCAAGTCGCAGAAAAGTTGAGAGAAATGAGGCGTTGCTTCACTGGGTTTGAATACAACTGCATTACCAGCTCCAAGGGCTCCAGTAATAGCATTAAGCGAAAGCAAAAATGGGTAATTGAATGGCGAAATAATTAACACAACACCCAAAGGACATTTCTCGATATAAATTGGTGAAGTTTTCATAGCCACCGGTACATCAGTTACAGGCTCCTTCTTTGCCCATTTATGTATATTTGCCATTGTGTGTACCAATTCACTCAATGCACAATGGATTTCCAACAACTTAGTCTCAGATACACTTCTATGGAAATCTTTCTCCAAAGCTGCACAAATTTCATCAACATTATCTTTTATAATAAAATAAACATTTCTCAACTGGTTTAATCTGTACTGGATTGACAAGGTTTTTTGCTTGTTGAAGAATGATTCTCTCAACTTTTCAACGCCTTTCGGTATATCACTAATATCTGTATATTTCAAGATTGAATCTTGTGTAGAATTGGTGACTTTGTCCGATAATTTAGTTGAAGCCGCCGAGGTATCTTCGGCTACTGCTTGCTTGCTTGGTGGTGACATATTTATTTCAAGCTGTAAGATCAACTAAAGCACTTGAATACTTTAATAAAATGCAGCAAGTTTATTTCAAAGTTTAAAGGAACACTTGCTACCTTTATAGAAATGTTCCCCTACATTACAGATGATTTGCGAGTAATAATGATCACATGCAACCGGCATAATCAACTTCAATTATATTGTGCTATACAGCGAGGTTAGCGAGTGAAAGCCGAGAGAGGGGAGAGGTTTGCACAGAGGCAGAGATTATCTGTGACGGGTTCTCTAGACCACTCCCGGATACGGGAGTGCGGGTTTCTTTCTATTCCGTGACCCCTTCCGGAAGTAATTTACATATTATATCGGAGATCAATTGATTGTGTGGCGTAGCTAGACCATTAATTAAAAATCAAATGAATGAAATTGTCGCTTTTCTATCAATGTCGTAAATCGTTAATTACGACATTTGGAAAGCATGGCTGATAAGGATGGGGATAAAGTGCATTTGTTCAAAAGCAAGTAATTATCTGAGGACCAAATAATATTAAAAATCTCTAGAGCCGAAAGAATAGTCTGAAGTTGCGAGTGATACTGATTTATGACAAAAGAGTTCTTATTTTGACGAGATACAACATTTTTGCCGCTAATGAGTAGGCTGGCTAAACAAGAGAAATTAAGCGCCGCCCCAAAAGAAGTTCACTCTAAGGAGATTCTCGATGAGCCAATGATGAAGCAGACAAAAGATATGAATAAGAATAATGATATTAAAAAGAGCGCTCAAGCTGAATCCGACGAAGCAGTCCAACAACCTGTCCCGATGGAAGCGACACCTAGGACACATTTGAAATCGTGTTTGGAAAAAAGTGAACATGAACATCCACGGACCTCGATATTGGTGCATAATGATGCCATCAGTCCCACGATGCATGGTCTAGCAAAGATAGGCTCGACGCCTGGGTCAAGCACAGTTTCTCCGAATGGGTTTTTCACAGGATCGCCGGCGATTTCAATCAAGGAGGACAGTGCACCAGGCAGCATAATATCCAGTTGTCATGCTTCTCCTGAATTAGCGCCCTCTTCACTGTCGAAGATTAATTTGAAGTACGGAACCAATGGTATTGAAGATATGATTTCATCAGCAATGCCTACCAGCTCAGATGAAACAAGGTCTAAATTACATCTTTTGATTGGTATCACAGGATCAATTTCAATTCATAAAAACATATTTTTGATAATAGGGAAGCTTTTTGAACTTTATACTCGCAATAGACTTGAGATACAAGTGATTTTGACAAAAGCAGCTGAAATGATATTGTATGACAAACTTTTCAAATTCGAGAAGTTGGGTGTGAAAGTATGGTTCCATGATGATCATATGAAGTACTATTTGTCAGCCAAATCGTCTACGAAGAACCATGCCCTGTATTGCTTAACCTATGAAATTCAACGATGGACAGATGTTTTGCTCTTGTCGCCTTTATCGGCAAATACCGTAGCAAAGCTAATTAATGGATTAGCTGATAATTTATTAACGGATTTGCTTCATATTTGGCCGACTGCTCATTTGAATCCTCCCCAACAAAAGCTTTCACAACCTCAAAATTCAACTGTTTTGAGTAACAATTTTGTGTCTCCAAAGCCGATAGTTGTTGCATTGGCATATACAGAAGCTATGTATGCCCATAGTTTGACGAAAAGGCAATTGATCTCTTTACAGGAATGTTTTCCTGGAATATGCATATTAAAACCTGTGGAAAAGTACTGTGACGTCGATGGGAACATATCGATGGGAGGGATGAGATCATGGAGAGAAGTTGTCGACTTCGTCGTTCAGAAGCTCGGGGAGCCTCCAATCAATGAAGATGACGAAGATAACGAAGAGGGTAATTCTGAAAGAGACAGCACTAATGATGCAAAAAATATTAGTGATGAAGCCGATGAAGATGAAGATGAAGATGAAGACGAGGGCGAGTTCGAAAACGAGAATGATAATGGGAGTGGCGGAAAGACTAGCGCTACTCGACCTAAAGGAAAAGCGCGAGAGGAATATCAACTCGAACGACAGAGCCCTAGTGACGGGGAGAGGAAGGCAATTGACTTGCAGCCTCGTTCTAGCAGGAGTGACACAATCAGCGCAAGAGAGCTTCAGGAGCATGAGAAATTGGCATCTAAGAATGCTATTTTGAATTCTGTGCCTAGTTTTTCGTCTGTGTATAGTAGTTCTTCCTGAAAACGACTTTTCAAGATTACTCATACTTTCATGTATATTGCGAACGAATTTGTGAGGTTCGTTACAATCTACTTCTTTCTATATAATTTATACTTGTCTTATTTATGATGAAGCGCTTTGAAGTTGATACTGAAAACTTTTCTAAAACTTCTCAATTAGTAGGTGGGATAGCCATTCACTTGTACAATTCGGATTCTTTGATTCCTTATGTCGAATTGTTCAATAAGTCTTTAGAGGAGGTGGATCACTCGGGGATAAACAAAAAAGATCTTCTGCAATTGAACATAAATGTACTATACTTCGCTCATGGAAGAACTAGAAGCTATAAAGACTCTGAGTCATTGGCTAAAACTATTTTGAAACAATTTTATTCTAAGAAAAATAAAGTTGAAGAACCATTAATTTGTGTCGTATTTGATGATAGGAATCATGGTGACAGAACTGTGGACAGCAGCCGCAATTCGGGATGGACATCAGGGAATGACAAGCATGCTCTTGATATGGTATCGATAATCGATGGAACGGTCCAGGATATAAAGCTAATTATGGATTATTTACCAAGCTTCTTGAATTTAGAATTTTATTTGTCCCCCTCAGCTAAGGAGAACTTTGAAACAAAGATCGCGTATAGAAACGGAATTAGTGGAACCTCTTTGGGTGGTCATATCGCTATTCGATTTGGATATTACTATCCAGAATTGGTAGAATACATCAACCCAATTATTGGATGCTCTGATTTGTCCTCGCTATTGCTCAATAGGTTGTTGAAAGCAGATTTGACATCCAGTAGTTATGATATAAAATGGTTTTACAAAGATTACAAGGAATTGGGTCTTTCAGAGAACCAGAAACAGAAACAATATCCCGAAACATTCCACAAGTATCTCAGTAATCAAGACATCGGGATTTTCGAAAACTATCCATTTTCCAAAATAAGGATGTTTGCAACATTTGGTGAGCTAGATAAATTGGTGCCTCCAAGGTTGTCTAGGCTCTGGGTTGAGATATATAAAAATACAAACTCTGATACTGATGTCTACATCCAAAAAGGTGCTGGACATGAGATCACTGCAGAGCTGATCGATAAATTCACTTCTTGGTTGGTAAAATACATTTAATGTGCTCTCAAGTAGAATTCTTCTTAAATAGAACAGAAATTTTGATCAACTTCCTTAAATTGTCACAACTGCCAGTCCTTATAACATTTATTCAAATTGCAATTAGTAAACGTTTTCTGTAACTGGTCCAGTTTTGTGTAATATGTGCTCTGACCTGTATCTGGGTACTCTTGTTATGTTTTATCTCAAAACCTGTCCGTACCTTTACATATAAGTTTTCAGGGCTATACAACACTGGCTGAAGCATCATGCTGAAAATGAGTGTAACATCTAGTGGCAACTCATTTCATTCTGCCGCATCCGATATTTTGAATGATGGCAGTTCATCCATTAACAGTAATGCCCGCTATAATGACGACAGAGTTAATTTTATAACGTTCAATCAGGACGCCAGCTGCATCGCAATCGGGTTAAATAATGGATATAAGATATTCAGTTGTCGTCCCAACTTTGGAAAGTGCTATCAATTTAAAAAAGATGAAGCAGTTAGAATAATTGAAATGCTTTATTGCACCTCGCTAGTGGCAGTCGTAGGACTAGGTGAAGAACCCGGGTCATCACCAAGAAAGCTCAAGATCATTAACTCAAAGAGACAGTCTACGATTTGTGATTTAGTGTTTCCCTCAACAATTTTACAGGTTAAGCTCACCAAATCCAGAATGGTTGTTGTTTTGGAAGATCAAATTTATATATATGACATTACGACCATGAAATTATTGCACACTATAGAAACCAGTATTAATTCGAACGGAATTTGCGCTATTTCGTCAGAAGGAAGTGATATATACCTTGCATACCCGTCTCCTCCGAAGACTATCACTCATGATTCTTTGTTAGTTACTGGAATAAACACCAATGGAGGAGTTAATTCGGTCCAGAATAACATTCAATCGGTTAGCAATAGCCCTAATAGAATTGGCGATGTCATAATATTTAATGTCACTACGTTGCAGCCCGTTTGCGTTATCGAAGCACATAAATCAGCGTTGGCTGCCATCACGTTGTCAAGCGATGGTTTGCTTTTGGCAACCGCCTCAGATAAGGGTACTATAATAAGAGTGTTTTCCGTCACAACTGGAATAAAATTATATCAGTTCAGAAGAGGCACATACCCCACTAAGATATATTCTTTGAAGTTCAGTTCCGATGATATGTACGTAATAGCCACTAGCGCTAGTGGAACAGTACATATCTTTCGATTGGGAGAAGATGAAGCGCTCAAGAATAAACATAAAAGGAGAAGAAGCTCAAAGCCAAAACCTAAGCCAATTCCGGGATATGAGACGATAACTGAAGAAGCCGAAGAAGCTAACACTCGAAAGCCCGCAGACGAAGAGGAAGATGATGAAATCGATGACGGTGATGACAGTGATGCGGAAGATGAAGATGGAGATGACGAATCAATAGAAATAATTCCCAAGCAACGCAAGTTCTCGCAGGGATCGAATAATTCAGCTGTTAGTGCAATGTCTGGGATCTCTAATATCAGTAGCGAAGATGCGGCTGCACAAAGCGTATCATCAATGCCATCTAATAAAGATTCTAAAACGGAACCGCTTGTCGACCAAACTCGATTATCAGTTGCAAGAATGATTAGAAGGTCATCTCAGACTTTAGGAAGAAAAGCTGCTCAAAAGATGGGCGACTTTCTTCCCTCGAGGTTTTCCTCTATCTTAGAACCTACTCGTCATTTTGCATCTTTGAAGATTAACACAATGGCAAAAGACGTGAAGTCAATCGCCGTCATGAGCAATGAAATACAGGAAGATTTGGTTCCGCAAGCACTTTTAGCAGCAAAAAAGGACAAGGATCATAAAGAGAAGGAAAAAGATTCGGTCACCACTTCCTTTAATCAAAATGTAAAAGATTCTTCGACCTCAAAAGAGATGCTATCATTAAATCTATTACACATCAATGTTGTCACGTCTGAAGGATTCTTCTGTACTTATGGTTTAGACCCAGAACGGGGTGGTGATTGTATTTTGCTACACCAATATTCTCTTTTAGACGAAAGCAGCTAGTGAATCACACGCTCCATAGAATATATAAGATGTCATATAAAGCATAATATTAATGTATCAAATATACGTAGGCATTCGGGCTTGAAGTTAAGTTAATTAAGGTCTTCTGGTCATGTGATCTGGTATGTGAGGTCGAAAATTTAGCTCTTGAGAGCTGTACGATGAGCTGAAGGCATAGGAAGCTAACTGAGACACAGAAAAATGTTAGAGCGAAAGAGGTTGTCTAGTGGCCTCAGTGTTACTTCAAAAGTATTCGTCAGGTCTAGGAATGGTGGAGCTACCAAAATTGTTCGAGAACTATACTTGAGAAATGATATTCCATGCTATTCGAAATTATGCCATACGTGTATTGATCTTATTAAAACAGGCCCTCAGGGTGAGAGTGCAGACTTCGTTTTATCCCTGTCACCTTTGAAATTGAATAAGAAGGCTCATTATATTGTTGTCGATACTAATATAGTCTTGCATGCGATAGATTTGTTGGAAAACAGAGGGTGTTTTTTTGATGTAATTGTACCTCAGACAGTTTTGGATGAGGTAAGAAGTAGGTCATTTCCGATTTATCAAAGGATTCGAGCCTTAGTGAAGTCAGAAGAAAAGAGATTTGTTGTATTTCATAACGAATTTAATGAGGCATCATATGTTAATCGTGCTAAAAATGAATCAATTAATGATCGTAACGACAGGGCGATTAGAAAAGTTGCATCTTGGTATGACGATCACTTAAATAAAGATGAGAAGAAAGTTTCTATAATATTTTTATGTAATGATTTCGATAATCGTTCCAAAGCATTGAAGGAAGGAATTAGTGCAATGTCACTTACAGAGTATATTGATCAGTTGCCAAATGCTGATGACTTAAGAGACCTTATTCCAAACGAAGGAGAGAATTTTGCTGGAATGGAATATAATGAAATATCATATCCTGAATACTTTTCGGATGCTAGAATCATGGGTGGAATTAAAGGGGGTACCATGTATCAAGGGATATTGAATGTTTCAACTTACAATATTTTGGAAGCATCAGTTGCCACTCCTGCTTTCAAAAAACCGTTACTTATTATTGGATCCAAGAACTTGAATAGAGCATTTAATGGTGACTCCGTAATTGTGGAGCTTTTGCCGAAAGAAAAATGGAGGGAGCCTTCGACTACTATCATGGATGAAAGTAGCATCGGTGCCAATGATATAACTGACGAGGTGAGTGAAGATGAAGGTGAGCAAATAGGGGGCATTATCTCTGACAAGGAACGTAGGATGTTAGCTCAAGAGGCGCTTAAAGCTACTGATGAAAAGGTTCAGAAGAGATTACAACCAACTGCTAAGGTAGTTGGTATCATTAGGAGATCATGGAGGTATTATGTTGGCCAAATAGATCCGACCTCAGTTTCAGACCATGACGTTGGTGGTTCTTCAAAGAATTGCTTCGTTATATTGATGGATCGTTTATTGCCACGAATAAGGATAAGAACAAGAAAAGGAAGAGAGCTTCTAGGTCAAAGAATAGTTGTAGCTGTTGACGCGTGGCCCTCAACTTCGCGCTATCCCCAGGGTCATTTTATAAGATGTTTGGGTGAAATTGAAAGTGCAGAAGCAGAAACTGAAGCTTTGCTATTAGAACATGATGTTGAGTACAGACCTTTTGCAAAGAATGTAATCGATTGTTTGCCACATGAAGGTGCAGAATGGAAAGTTCCTGAAAACCTTACTGCTGATCCACAATTAGAGAAACGCAAGGATCTTAGAGATAAGCTTGTTTGTTCTATTGATCCCGTGGGCTGTGTTGACATTGATGATGCGTTACATGCTAAGCAATTGCCTAATGGTAACTATGAAGTAGGAGTTCACATTGCTGATGTCACTCATTTTGTGAAGCCGAATACAGCTCTTGATAACGAAGGTGCCTCTAGAGGAACATCAGTCTATCTCGTCGATAAGAGAATCGATATGCTTCCAATGTTGTTGGGTACTAATCTTTGCTCCTTGAAGCCATATGTTGATAGATTTTCTTTCTCCGTTATATGGGAGCTTGATGAAAATGCAAACATAGTCAACGTGGACTATATGAAGTCCATAATCAAATCTAGAGAGGCATTTTCGTACGAACAAGCTCAATTAAGAATAGATGACCCGTCTCAAAAGGATGAATTGGCTCAGTCCATGAGAATTTTGTTGAAATTGTCAAAGAATCTTAAGCAAAAGAGACTAGATGCTGGCGCTCTCAATTTGGCATCTCCAGAAGTCAAAGTTTATATGGATAGCGAAACCTCCGATCCAGGAGACGTGGAAATCAAGAAATTACTCGAAACAAACTCTCTCGTGGAAGAATTCATGTTACTTGCAAATATATCTGTCGCTAGAAAGATATATGATGCTTATCCTCAAACTGCAATGCTTAGAAGACACGCAGCTCCACCCGCTACCAATTTTGAGGCCTTAAATGAAATGTTAAGAGTAAGAAAGCCAGGCATGCATATTTCATTAGAATCGTCAAAATCTTTGGCCGACTCCCTAGATAGATGTCAAGACCCTAATGACCCCTACTTCAATACCTTGTTACGTATTATGTCTACTAGATGTATGATGGCAGCAGAATATTTTGCGTCAGGTTCTTATGGATACCCTGAATTCAGGCATTATGGGTTAGCAGTTGATATATATACGCACTTTACATCTCCTATTCGAAGATATTGCGACATCGTTGCCCACAGACAACTAGCTGGTGCTATTGGGTATGAGAACTTAGAACTCACTCATAGGGATAAAACTAAAATGGAGCTAATCGTGAAGAATATTAATAGGCGTCACAGGAATGCTCAATTCGCAGGTAGGGCCAGTATTGAGTACTACGTAGGACAGGTTATGAGAAATAGAGAGACCGTTGAGGAAGGATATGTTATAAAATGCTTTAATAATGGTATAGTGGTGTTGGTTCCTAAATTCGGAATCGAAGGATTAATAAAACTTGAAAATTTAGGGAACGTCGCATCGGCAGATTTCAACGAGGACGAGTTTAAATTGAATTTCAATGATTTCGAAAACAAGAATAGACAAGTAGCGGTATTTGATAAAGTTAAAGTGCAAATTAAGTCATTCAAAGATGAAGTATCCGGCAAGAGAAAGGCCCAATTGATATTAGTTTAAGATAGAATAAGCATTCAAATATATATATAAAATAATAATTCATCTGTTTATTGAGATATATGAGACACAAGTTGTTCTATAGTAACTAGCTTGATCCCGTGCTCTTTACCAAATTTGATACAATCTTCCAATCTCATCATCAAACCATCTTCATCTCTCACTAATTCACAGATCACAGCTGCTGGTTGGAAACCAGCTAACTGGGTTAGTTGTATTGAGGCTTCAGTATGACCCCTTCTTTGCTTGAGCAAACCGGGTACAGCCCTTAAAGGCAAGACATGTCCAGGACGGATAAAATCTTCTGGCTTAACAGACGGATCAGCCAACATTTTTGTAGTTAACGCTCTGTCGTGGGCTGATATTCCCGTAGTTGTTCCATGACTGTAATCACATGTAGCTGTATAAGCTGTTCCATGTCTATCAGTTTGATTTTCTAGCATAGGAAATAACTTCAATTGATCCGCTCTTTCTGTAGATAACGGAGCGCAGACATATCCAGAGGAGTATCTTACTAAAAACGCCATTTTTTCTTGCGTCATTAATTGAGCGGCGATTATTAAATCCCCTTCGTTCTCTCTATCTTCATCGTCCATAACAATTAAGAACTCTCCATTCTTGAATGCCTCTACCGCTTCAGGTACTGACACAAATGATTTTGACATTTTTTTTTCAAATGTGTGCTATATTTGCAATAAAACGACCCGAATATACCCAAGATCAGCCTGGATTCTTTATAGTGCCTCTTCAGAATTCAAGTCCTTCAAGTAGATATATACATATATATATATATATATATCACAATGCAAATGTTCGGTAAATGGTACAATATGGTTAGATATTTCAATTTTTCTGTCATGCATTATTAAGGCCCGTACTCGGAATGATTTCTAAAAATGACTAATGGGCACTATGAAAAATTGAAATTTATCCTATAGAAAAATGATATTCAGAGTATATTCTGATCTAACTACATTGTAGTCTTAACAGCCTTGCTTGGAGTATGAAAATGTAATGGAAGCTCCAATATATTGTAAAACTTCTTCATTATTATCAAGTATTTCTTAGGGCTCGAATGGTGAATAAATTACTTTGATATTATGTGCAAATCCGAAACATAGACATAGTAGGGCAGTGTTTTGAATAGGTGCAATTCCATTCTATAGTAGGATCTCTGTGTATTCTTTTCTATTGTTGACGTCAGAATTTGAATGAAAAGATTCAATTTAAATGTTAGGTGCTAAGACTCTTTTTCGTTGGCTGTTGCAAAGACACCATTCACCGATGGAAAATCGGTCTTCTATTGTCTATGTTGTTATGGATCGAACGTAGCTCTCTGAATCAAAAGCCTACATTCTATGATATCCCGATCACTCATGTTAAGTCACATGACGAGTTAAATATTACATTACTGGCCTACGCTTTACATTATGAGAGAGTAGTGAATGACAATTAATGTGGAATTAGGTATCAATGGAAGTAGATACTAAACCATTCAGCAAGGCTCTTAGCATTAAGTACCCCGGTGAAGAAAATGTAGAGTTTTTTTTCCATAAGATCGAGTTTGAAGATAAAATGATCATTAATATTCAAATAGATGGGTCCATGGATATGACATTCGATATCGCAGATACTTTTCGAACAAGCAATCCGAGCTTCCTACGCTCGTCCAATGAGGATGGAGAGCATGAAATAGAGCCCAGAGTGCTCTTGGGGAATCACAAAAACATAAAGCTTCAAATCGTAGCATCCCAAATTGGAAAACTTGCATTAAACTCAAGCAGACCTAAAAGCATTATACTATCGATAGGATCACGTTGGTTCGGAGATGGTGAATCAGTCGAGAAACAAGACTTTGATAAGCTATTGTTCATACTAGACAACGTTAAGGACTTGCTACAATGATTTTCCAGCTAGAATATTATATGTTGTATCTACTTATTAAATAAAATGACAAGTTTTGATTAATTTCACTTCTTCTTAGGTGTCTCTCTTTGTTTTGCAGGTACCAAACGCTCTTTTTTACCGTAAATTAACTTATGGGGAGTCATGAAAGCCTGAGCAACACTGTCGTCCACTTTCTGTCTCCTTTCCTGATACGCAGTAACATACTTTTGAAGTTCTTCAATACATTCTTTTTTCATTTCACCAGACAAAACTTCTCCCTTTCTATAACCTTCAGCTAAACTTTCCAACTTTTCATCATCATCGCTAAAAAATGACAAATATTGAAAAGCAACATCAACATCAGGGTCACCTCCATATTTTCTGTGCTCTTCAACTGAGGTTCTACCTCCAGAAAAGGCATACTTATTTACTTTTTTCTGAATCTGTTTTGGTGTATCTAACATTGATATCGTTGTGGTAGTATCCGATGCAGACATCTTTGTCGTTGCCCCTTGCAAGGCAGGGAAAAATTTAGCGTGAATTAAAGATGGCTTTGAAAATTTAAGTTTATCGGCAACATCTCTGCAAACCCTGAAATAAGGATCCTGGTCAATTGCACAAGGAATCAAGCAAGGTGTCTTCGGGGGTAATCCTAAAACATCCGGAAATGATGACGGAAATGCAGTTGCAATTTGAATACTCGCAAAATGGAGCTTACCAATGCAGTCCAGGTCTTGAAAGCCAAATACAGCTTTGGCTGTAGAAGTAGTTATTTGTCTAGACGTCCTAACAACATTCTCGAAGAAGGCACCACCCATATACTCAAGATCTGAGAATATGAAAGTATTCTCTGGATTAAAACCTACTGCTATAATGTCTTTTGTGTTTTCCTTAGCAAATCTCTTGACATCCTCTATAGTCAATTTAGGTTTAAATAAAAACTTCTCGTCATCTGTAATTTCAATGATAAGCGGAGCGTCGAATACATCCTGTAACCATTTAGTAAATGTAAACGGAATCATATGACCTAAATGCATTGAGTCTGAAGAGGGCCCTCTACCCGTATACAAGAAGAAGGGCTCACCATGTTCGTACAAATCTAAAATTTTACCTAGATCTCTTTCTGAAAAGAACATTCCTCTTTTCAAGAAAGGATGAACTTTTTGGCCTGTGACTAATTCAAATCTATTCAAAGTTTCATCGGTGATTTTTTTTGTTCCAAACTGTTTTATCAATTTATCGTAGTCAATTCCTTGAGCTTGCCCATCGACGACTGCTCCTTCAACTTCCCAAGGTGTGATAACTTGTTCAGTTTCTGACAATTTCAATTTGTCGACATCGTTTTCCAAGCTACTATTGGTCATATCTGTTACTTAGTGATAGTGATAAATTTCCTGATTAATCCTACAGGGGTAGACATAAAATTTCTCTAGCATAAATAAATGGCGTACGGCATAAACGAAATTTTTATATTTTAACGTTATTAGCTTCAGGAAGAGAAAAGAAATCTTATACAGACCAGTCACTTAGCAGAGCTTACAAAACAGTCCTAATTGTAAAATTATCTGGAAAGTTACTAATCGTGATATTATTGTATATTTTTAGCCATGCAAGAGGACCAGCAAAAAGGTGGAAACTAATATAAACAACTAAACCCCATTTTTATAATTACATATATAAAATAATCCACTTAAAAATGAAGCTTGGTGAAGAACCATT
>NW_026946674.1:1544465-1634142 GCF_900007245.1 Priceomyces carsonii | reverse complement strand
GCTTGGTGCTTTTCTTCCAAAGCCTTCTTGACAACCTTCTTAGCTTCTTCTCTTTGAGATGGCTCCTCCAAGACCTCGGAAGAAATAGAAGTCTTGAAAGACTCCACATCCAATGAGTATCTAGTTGGCATCAAGTGGTTGTAGTTAATCAATTTGACGAATGGTTTGATTTGAGATCTCTTCTTAGTCTTCTTAGCACCCATTTGTTTGGTAACTTTCAATGGGTTCCTTTCAACACCAACTACAATGGCATGTGGGAAAGGGTGACTCTTGGTACCCTCATCATGTGGCTTGACGACAACAACCTTCTTACCAGCGTAACGTCCACGAACTACAATAGCTGTATTTAAGTTAGTATAGGCTCCAAATTTATATGATATTGATATTTGGATACATTCTAATACATGAGGCACTAAGTATCATCCACAGTACTGACCCCTACAATGAACTTTAATTAGTCTCTTGAACCAAAAATCTAACTTGATTGTAAATTATCAAGCGTCACTTTATCAATGCTCTATTTCAAAGAGACTCCTTTTCTTTCAAGATGTCTTTTCTGTCAGATACCCTTACAGCACCACAGCTCATGTACATTTTCTTCACCCCATCGAACTAGCTTCGTATTAAAATGTTCCACATATCCTATCAACATTCTCAGTCTAGAATACATACCAACTTTGCCTGATTTGATAAACTTAGCCATCTTTCTTGTTTTGATTACTTGCTAACGTTAGTTTCAACCTTCTGAAAATTTTTATATCTCAAGCTCTCTCTGTATTAGGTATATTCAGTGAGATTTGTTACGTCTGAAAAATTTTGGTGTCACAAACACGATCATGGCGGGTAATGAGTCGTGTGATGGTTAGTTCATTGGGGCACCAACCGTGAGATTGTGTGACTGCTAATTATTGCACGACTTTCTTCGAAATAGCGTGCGACGCCCAATAGAGTAGTGACGGAAACGGAATCTTTTCTGAGCCGTTACTACCGGTGATGCCTTTTAGATATTACTGATCAGGTCGTGCATTGTAACTTTTTACAGAACATAACTAGGCTACTTGTTTTTGCGCTGGCTGTGAGCTAAGAATTTGGAGTTCATGGAAGTGACAGCCTGCTTCGGTCCTTTTGCAGGCAAAGTATTAGTCCTACTCTGTCTATCTCCTTTTGTAAAACTGGATCTTCTGCTGTAGTTGTAAGGAGAGTGAGAATTACTTGCTACTGCTAACTTGGCTGCATGTAGCATATCATTTTCGATATCTGGTGAAGACGGAGCTAACCCTGTAGACATGTCAAGTCCAGAGGACACTGGAATCGGCGGGGGTGGTTTCCTTTTGCCTGTTCTCTTGACCTTCCCACTCATGAGGTGACTAGGATGCCCTTGGACTTGAGGTGATCTAGAATCAAAAGAGGGCGCACTTTGGCCTTTAGCTGAAGTAGGCTGCGATGGGCTCTTATTATTGGAGCGGTTAATTTCTGAACTTTCTCCTGCCGATACATTTCTTGGGTTGGCAAATGATGGTGATCCCTGGAGAGTTGGAGACGTGCTCGCAGACACCAGGTCAGATGTAGACCTGCTTGATCTGGAGGTGCCTATTTTTTCTCTCTCATATTGGTTCATTTTAGATTTTGCTAACATTTCAGTCCATGTTCCTACTTCGTGTTTTTCAACCTCAAAGATAAACGTATTTTCCGTTGACATGATCGAGAAGGTTCCTGTTGTAGGTAACAACCTTTGATATTTGCTCGGCGATCCAATGACTTCTTTAAACTGAACGAAGGGAAAATTTAACCTTATTTCGCTGACAAGACGATAATTCGCTTCTGAATCGTTCCTCAAGAAGAGTAGTGCTCTACCGTGAGTCGTGATTACCATCGTACAGGCTCTTGACTTCAGTAACGGGTGCTGGCGATTGTTAGCACCACTAGCATTGGAAGCAGCGACTCCATTGCGACTTTTACTGCTACTGCTTGTTGTTCCTTCCTCTGGAGTCGATTCTTTACTGCTTTTATCTCCATGAGATAACAACTTCTTGAAGATAGATTTAGTCAGTCTTGAGCTACCATTATTCTCTGAGCCATCCTGCAGTCCTGTGCTCGTTGGTGCCTCCGTAAGGTCCTCTATTTCAAAATAATCTATGAAAGCCTCAGACTCGTTGTCTTCACCTTTCGAATCCTGAACAACATTAGGATCTCTCAATCCTTGGCTCGATCCATTGACAACTTGGGATAAAAAACTCGAACTTGACCTTGAAGAATTCGACTTACTATTATAACCCAAAGGTGAATCACGTAGTAAGCCTTTATTTTTTTTCTCAAATGTTGACGTTTCTTGTTTCTGTGCGAGAACTGGCCCAATCTTCAATACTCTCTCATCTGGATGAGTCAAATATTGGGACCATGCTACCTCAACTGCACTCAATGGAGCAACTGATAAAATCTTGGATTTAGGCTTTTTCTGAGCTTTCTTTGGAGTTGTATAGTTTCTCGAGTATGTTGGCAAATTATTAATCTTCGGTCTAAGAATATTGGTTCCAGGAATATAGTCAGGAGCTGAATTCTTCGAGTTGTTTGGGGTGCTATCCGAGGTCGTCCTTTTGAAGCTGCTCTTATGGTCGTCAGAATCATCATCAGTTGATCCATTTTTTCCAAGAACAAAAGCAGCCGCACTAGCTGGATTTAAATGTTTAAAACTACTTGAGCTCTCGTTCTCTTTTGGCTTCGAAATAATATCGTTTGAGCTATTTCCTTTTGAAATCTTTTTCAGAATATGATTCAGCGATTGTGTCTTCGCTAATTCTGGAATCTTCATCATTGATTTAGCATTCATTTTATACGGTCCTATTGCTGGGGGATCAGTTGACCAAACAGCATCTGAGTTGCTGAAGTCAACGGATTGAAAAAAATAATGATTCTGAATTGCAGAAATCGTGGCCCTTTTGGATGGTTGCAACACTAAAATTTGCTTAATTAAATCTCTAAGAACCATTGGAAATCCGGCACTAAACGCATACTGTAATTTAGTAATTTTTTGAAACGTTATGTATTCATTGGCTGCTTTGAATGGGGGTTTGCCCGCGATCATTTGATATAAAATACAACCAAAAGCCCAAATGTCACCCGGTTTACCACAATATTTACTTTCTAGCAATTCAGGGGAAACATATTCAGCGGTTCCAACAAAGGATTTAGCTCTAACATCAACAGGATACTCTTGACTTTCGTCGTTCTTTTTTTCTAATAATCTTGCTGTTCCAAAATCAGTGATTTGAATTCTTAGTTTATTATCAAGTAAAATATTCTCAGGCTTAATATCTCTATGAATCACACCATTATCATGCATGTACTTAATTGCATCTAAGATTTGAGAGCCAAAATACCTCGTTGAGTCTTCGTTGAGTGTTCCGTGCTTCTTAATTAGGGACAACAACTCACCATTCGAAGCATAGTCAAGAACAAAGTACAAAGATGCTTTGTCTTGAAATGTGAAATAGAGAGAAATAATTCCAGGTCTATTGCTCAATCGATTCAAGGCATGTTTCTCAATGTTAACATATTTCACTTTCTTTTCTTTAATAATGTGTCTCTTATCAAGGATTTTGACGGCATATTGCCTTCCCGTGTGCTTGTCTGTAGCCAAGACGACAGTAGAGTATGACCCATCACCGAGAGTTTTTCCAAATGTGAAATCTTGAACAGTTCTCTTGATAATTCTATAACCAGGACCCTCACCAGGAACCTGACGAACCGCAGCGCCTTTCTCATTCCAGTCCTCTTCTTCGCCATTCTCTCTCTCGTCCCCATTTGCGCCTATGTGACTTTCTTTCTCGGCATCTTTCTCGCTATAGTCTAGTTCGTCGTTAGAATGGTGGCTCGCAGTATACTTGCCCCCTTTCCTTTCAAATAAAGTATTAGGTAAGCTGGGAACAGATTTCGTTAGATCATTGTAATCTGCCTCAACTGTTGGCGTATCTAATAGTACATTCAAAGATGAGTTTGTGTTAACCCCAGCATGATGATGAGTTGTAAAGTCAAAATCTGAGCTAGAGTTGTCAGGACTTCTTGTGACGTCATCGAGAGAAACCACTTCAGGTCCCCCATCGCTATTGTCTCTTTCCCCCTCAAACTTGTCTTTTAAATTGTAGTCATAAGCTAACGAACCAGCGTCGCCCAGTTGCAAAGATGCGAGTGATCCTTGTGAACTTGTACCTGTTCGGTAAACTCTCCGAGGGCCCGTGAGTTCGAGAGGGACTAGAGAATCAGCACTCCTAGCATGATCATCTGTGTAAGATTTATATATGCTATCCAAATTATCCACTAGGTCTTGTAAACTTGATTCCTTGTCGTTTTGGTGGTTCTTCAGTATATCGCGATCACTTTTCAGCTCACGGGTCGACAGCGAACGTTGCGATCCGCCGGTGTATTTCTTAATCTTGGACGTGCCCTTAATATGCAACTTCATCGTTCAATGTCTCTGTGCTTAACGCCACCTGTTGCTTTAACCAATGCAAACAAAAATGCATAATACGCTAACCGCTAAGAATTACTTAATCAATTACTCCTTGTTGTCCTCTTCAAATTTCTGTAGAGCGGCAATTCAATATGCAATTGATTTCTCTTAATATATCTCCAATAGAGTATAACACCGTTCAAGTTTACTTTAATCAACTTTTCGGCATTAGCCAAGCTGTCAGTATTTCTTGAAATGCTTTGGAGCTGTATCCGCAAACAAAATCACGTGATAGGTCCCTATCTAAATGAAAGTCTTACCTTGCAACAAAGAGCTATGAAAGTCGACACGTAGTATCGCAATCTTTGAAGCTCAGAAGAAGCGAATAGGTGTTTATACAATGTCTTTTCCGTTGAGTAAACTAGAGATCATCGGACATTTAAGAGCGTCGTATCAAATGAACGTTGAGGACGATGATCAGGCACGGCAACTTGTAAAAGCGATAGACTTTGGCAGCATTGGTAATAGTTATTATCCAGATTTGGAGCCTCCCAGCTCTCCTCCTATCATGATGAAAGTTGCCAGGCATTTACAAAAGAGTGTTGAGAAAAATGAACAGGTTGCTGGTAATGATGATATAGGTGGTGGCGGTACTCATAAGGGACCTTCGAAAAGACAAAGTAAGCAGCACAAGGAAGACTCTAGTCGAAGGCGTGCATCGAACCTCCATGAAGAAGAGAAGAAAAATAATGAATTTTCATCGCAGGGTCTGATAAATAACATATCACCTTCAAAAGTATCCAAGTTTCTTCATAGTAGCAGTGATGAGAACGCGACGAATAGTGAAACGGATAAGTCATTGGGATCTCATGACCATAGTTTGGGCTTGATTGAAGAAGAAGGTAATGAAGAGATTTCTAGAAGTGCTTCTAATTCTGCCTCTGTAGACAATGATGATGCTATAACTATTGACAGTGATTTTGGAGTTCCAGTCACTGCAAGTGGTGAAGTCATAAAGGACGATTCCTATAGTCTACGTTCCAGATATCACAAGAAATCCAGAAATAAGATTAAGGAAAAACAAAGTCTTCTGAGTAATAAGTATGCCGACTTGGCAGATATCAGCAAAGGAAATGGCAAGAAAGAATACACGAATGATTATGTAGAAGATGGCGATATTGACGATGACGACAATGATTATGATTACAATAATGGAATTAATGCCAATAACAAGAACGATGATGGTAATAATATTGATGAAGATCGCAATAACGGAATTGTTAATGGCATCAAGGAACACGATGACGGTGATATTAATGATAATGATGACAATGAAGCTAATGACTATGGTGATGAAGATGATGATGATGGTGATGACGATGATGACGATGATGACGATGATGATGATGATGATGATGATGACGATGATGATGATGATGATGATGATGATGATTACGATGAAGACGACGACGACTTTCTTGATGATTTCACTTCGACAGACTCAGCATTCACAGACATCGAGACAGGATCAATCTTGAGTACATCAATGTTACTAGAAGATCTCCATGGCAAGGCTACGGACTTTACGTTCGATGACAAAACCGATCAGTCTGAGATAGGTAGAAAATTTCGTGGTAAAAGAAGGAAAGATTCGATCGATTCGACCTTGTACAAAGACTCGGCATCGGCGATGTTAAAACATTCATCTTCACAGACTTCAATGAACGCTCATAATAAGCTAGAATTTTCTCGTGGAACTACTTTATCTCCCTCTCAACAAAGTTTGAACTTTTCATTTCAAAAGATAAATCCAAAGGAGAAATGCGAGGTAGATAACGGGAATTCTTCCAATTTGAGTTCTTTGATTAGATCCAAGTTCAGGACATCAGATCTGAACCCTCTTTTATATTATACATTTGTTGGATCCCGATTTGCTTCCAATCCAGCTATTTCAACCGCAATCAATATCTTTATGCCTCCTATTAAAGAGCCTTTATTAAGAGAACTAGAAATGAATGATAATGCTTCTATCGCGGATTGCATTGGGTACATACTATTAAGCTTGTCAAAATTGGATGATTTTAAACCCAAGTTGAATGATATGGAATTCCTCAATCCTAATAATTGGAGATTAGAACTAGTTGATGAAGATGGCGATAATTATGGATCGTTTGGGATATTAGACAGAACTCGATTGCTTTCTTCCTATAATAGCCCTAAAGATTTAGCTTTATGTCATGTCGTGAAGGAAGAGGAGAAGTCTAAAAATGAAAGTGATAGCCCCTTGCCCATGGAATTGAAAATGACGTTTCTTAAAATGAATGAGACACCCCAGAAAAGTGAGGTCATTGAAGAAGATCGAGACTCTAGCCTTCAAACAGTTCATCAGACAAGAGAGTCAAAGGAGTTGAGAATATTCTCGAAACCGTCTAGTAAATTGTCCCCGAATTATGTGAGATATTATGTCTATCCTGGGGCTAATTTCGGTCTGCTTCTTCATAAATTTTGTGCTGAACGTAATCTAGACCCATTTAAATACGTTTTCGCCGAAATTAATTCGGATTCTCTGAACGACAACAAAGAAAGCACCTTATTACAGAAAAATTTAATTGACAATTCTGCCTTAGTTTCCATAGAGCCCATGCGAATATTAAAATCCACCGATATTGTGACTGATATAAAGAGTGACACATTAGAATTGGTTCCCAAAAAAGACTTACCGCCTACCTTATTAGCACATCTGTCCAATTATAGCTCCTTATTGAACAACGTTATCACTCCATCGGATGGAACATATACGCTCTCTGTCATAACTCCTCCTCCACAAAGGAGAGAGGATGAGAAAGGAATTACAGAACAAATGACGAACACAAAGACTAACTCAACTGCTGCCCAGGCAAATATAAATTCAGCACAGAATATAAAGAAAACAATTAATTCAAACAAGTACTTAGATGATATAATTTCTGGTAAAAACAATCAGTTGCCCACAAACCTAAATACTATTTATTTCAAATGGAAAGTCTGGAGGAAAAAAACCACGATTTTGAATAAAATAGAAAAATCTTTAATTATAGATGGTGATTACGTTCATTTGACTCCATCTGATGATCTTGTTTTCAAAAAGAACCCGGAAAACCCTTTCACCAGTCAAAGTGCAGCTCATGTACACCACTCGCAACATCACTTTAATCATTATAACTACAGCAATTATTACAAGGAACTGATGATGAAAACTACCTCTTTTCACATTACTCAAATTACAAAGATAAAGCAGTATAAAAACTCAAAAAATCCCAACCATTTCAAAATCGTCATAACAAAGCAACCTGATCCAGTTCATGCCTCCGCGAAAGATTCTAGGTCCCAAAAGAAGTACGACTTGGAAGCTGTAGATGCAAAGGAGTGCCAGGAGATAGTTGACAAAATCAAATGGGTTTTACAGATCTATAAGATGTCTAGTATATATAATTAAATTTGATAGATAAATGCTAAAGTAATTATAGTGGAAAGCTCATCGCGAGCCGCACGCACCTAATGTGAAACCTAGCATCTTAAAAAGATGTTTCATACTTCCACGAGAATATCGTTGTACTCTATTGCTAAAGAAATGTCCTCTTTGTCTCCAAACTGGAAGAAACTTAGTTCGAAGTTCACATCTGCTGATGGGAGCATAAAGAAGAGCTCAAAATTGAGAAACAAAAGGACTAGGAAGATAAAGGAAGAGTCTTTAAAAGACCTTGCTAGTACGAATACAGTGATGATATCGAGAACCCCAGAGTCGCCCACGAGCATCATATCAAGCATGGAGGCAGTTCTTTGGTCATATGAGAATGAAATAAGCAAAGTTGATATTTCAAAAATCTCTAATAAACCTATATCGATATCCGTGAAAGACAACAAAAAGAAAGATGCAGGTAAATATATTGCCATAGACTGTGAGTTTGTTGGCGTTGGTCCAGAGGGTAAAGAGTCAGCTCTCGCTAGAGTTTCAGTTGTGAACTTTTATGGATATGTTGTCTATGATAAATATGTGAAACCAAAAGAGAAAGTGACTGATTGGAGAACTTGGGTTAGTGGAATAACTCCAAAACATATGAATGAAGCCTTTCCATTTGATATTGTACAAAGAGAGGTGGCTGCTCTCTTTGAAGGCAGAATAATAGTCGGACATGCAATACATCATGATCTTGAAGCCTTGTTTTTGTCACATCCGAAATGGCTTGTTAGAGATACATCATTATATAAGCCTTTTAGGGCTATTTCGATGGGAAAAACACCTAGTCTCAAGAAATTAACCTTGCACTTTTTCGAAATTGAGATCCAAGGAGCAGCACATTCCTCAGTTGAGGATGCTAGGGCAACCATGCTCCTTTTTAGAATGCATAAAAAGGATTTTGAAAGATCCCTCAAGTTGGTAAGTACAAAGAAATAAATAAATTAATGATTAATGACTTCAATCAGTGCATTTCATTTAAATTCATAGTTAAATTAATCTAATATACAGATGATAATCATAAACGTACATACATAAGAGCTGGATAGAGTATCAGTCTTCCAAAACTTGCCCCTCGACATAAGAACATGCACTTCTATAAACCATTTCTTGTAATTCCTTTGAATCTTGAATTATCTTCGTAAAAATTTCATCATTATCAGAATTACCTGAGGGTTTACGCAATGTCCAGTCGTGATCGGTACTGAAGTCAATTTTCTCCAACAAAGTCATTCTTTGCTCCCGATATATATCGAACGAAAAATTTGGGTCCCGTAACACTGCATATTCAATATTTGAAATACTATTAGTCAATTCTAAGGACTGAGTCATCACCAACATTTCGTCCAATGTATTTTTCATTTGCTCGTAACAAAGGAAACCTAGTTCCTTCTTTCTGCTGAATATATGATCATAAACCTCTAAAAATCTTGTTTTGAATAGATTTTCAACAGAGTCGTACTTGAAATATGAGGAACAAAGAATCAAAACTGGTTTCGAAGTTTCTGACTGTTTCAAAAAAAAGTCCACGACGGCTTGCGGAATTTTAGTTTCGGAGCCAATCTCATACTTTTGCTCCTCTGCTCCAATTTCATGCAAATAATCTGAAAATTGCTCAGAGCTGCTCATCAAATAGATGAAAACAAGAAACGGCATAGCATCGTTCAAAAATTTTTCAGTTTCTGAAGTATTTCTATTCTTATACTTCGCGGCAAAATAAGATTTTAAACAGTTCAAAGAGGTATGCTTGATGTGAGAATACCGTATTCCCTGTGTTAATATGTTAAAAATATGACACTCAAAGTTCTCTTTAGTTATTTTGACTTTATTGCGCTCCTCAAACCTCAGCACATAAGGCTCCAAAACTCGCCTTTGGTTGAATATTACTTCCAAATACTTATCTCCAGCCAATATATGTTTAGTAAGTAAATTTGTCAAGCATTCGATAGACGGTTGATAAAGAACTGCATGGTTAAGCATTGCAAAGCAAATATGAGGCCAAATCAAATAAGGTGTCATAACAGAATAGCCTGAAATACCTTTGTATATCCTCGAATAAGACACCAATACAACCGTAAAGCGCTTCAATGATAATATATTCGCCCTACTCATCAGCTGTAATACTCTGGACGTTGTGGAATCATTAATTCCATCTTTGGCTAAAATTCCAACAACAAGCAAAGCACGGCTCTGGAACATGGAGTTGCTGCTGAATGCAACATCAATAGCATTAGAACACCATCTAAATCTCCAACCAGACGTGTCAGCTGATGTTCCTAAGACAGATACGAAAGTGTTCAACGAATCGCATAACATTTCCAAGTTTGTCGCTCTATTGTAAACCTGGCCCGAATCTGAAGTTGTTCCTCTCTCCGTCATAATTCCGAAAAGTAAACGTGCACGTTGACCGCTGAAGTATTCTAGGGTTTGTTGAACGGTATCAAACTCTTTCTTGGGCAAATCTGGTTTCTTCAAAAATGAATGAACAGTATTAATGACCAATTTTTGTAAATCAGCTCCAAAGTTCAAAGTCATATTGTCAATAAAAAGTGTCGTGATGAAAAAGATATCAGCCAAGTATATCTGAGCGAAGACATAAGAATTGAAGAACAACGACCCAGCTATTTTGACAAGAACCATAATTTCGAACAATTTGCTTTGCGAAGCTATTGCAGAATCATCGCTGTTGGTCTTACTTACACATGATATCAATCTTGAGACAACTTCTCCACATGCCTCTGCAGATGGAGAGATAACTGATACTATAAAAATCCAGTTAGGCCCATCATTTTTGTTATTAGTTGCGTATGCGATAACCTCGTCGATCAATGTAGGTACCAACCTTGGTTCTAGAGAAATTTTTTTCCAAACATAATCATTCAAACATGAAATAATTTCTTTGTTCAATGAAGTGATTCTGCATAGCAGTCGAATTATATCAGCTACTCTATCAGATCCATTCTCCTCGTTCTCAGATAAAATATATTCACATATGTTATCGATCCAAGGTGAAATATATTTAATTGCACTAATTCTCAATTCGAGAGACAACTTCTCGTAATTATCAAAAAAGGCTCTGAAAAATCTGAAAGACATATTTGGAAACTTTTCTGATAAATATTCTGAAATCGAGACCACGTATTCTGTAGTATTTGATGGATAAGCGATATTTTTTGTATGCGGTATATTTATGCCAAAATCAATATCATAATATGTGGCCAAAGAGAAGAACAACTTTGATGTCGCAGACCTGACTTCCTCATCTGGGCACAAGAATCCGTGAAACGTAATATTGAACAAACGTGAAAACCAGTACATGGGATGCACCCCATGCTCTCGTGCCTTATCACTATCTTTATATATAACTTGTTTGGGAAGTCTTGACGTCGTAAAATATAATAATCTCAAAATATCCAGTCTTTCTTTGGACTTAAAAAGGATCAGGTAGTTTTCTGAGAAATGAATAGTGAATTCATCTTTTTCTTCCATATCATTTGCAACATCACATTTCGTAATCTGGGAAAGACTATAGACCTCTACCGGATAAAAAGACTTGGTACCACTATGGTAATCATAAAATGAATAAGAATCTTCATAGCAAATTTGGAGCCATCTCCTACCAAGTCTAATAGAAACAGGAAAGAAGGTTTTTGAACGTGGATCGTAAACCTTCGCGTTCTTAAAAGTCACTCTCGTATCCCTTCCGACTGCAATCGTAGTTGAATTAAGACTCAAGTTGTTAATAACACCAGGATTATCGACCTGAGAATAAGCAAAAATCTCTGCGTGTGAGTCAGCGTGAAGCTTTTTAAAACTTAGTATCTCGTCGAATGTCTGTTTTGCTCCAGCCATAGAAACATTGAAGTAATATACCCTTGAACAATTCTTCGCGAACAGGGATGGGGTATATGTGGCGATAAGCTGAAGGAAATGTGCGTTTAGCTTCTCTGAAAAGACATACTCTGTGCAGTCAAAAACTAAATAGAATTTATTATCCCATACTTGACTCGCAGTCTCAAGAAACTTGAAGACCAAAAATTCAATTTCATAATTATGATTCTTAAGTTGACTTAAATTCACCACCACAACTGGTGTCCCATCAGAAAATATTGAATTTTGAATCAAAGAGCTTTCTCCGGTAGATTCGACATACTTCATTGACATCCTACCCATAAATTCGGAATACTGGTTACCGGCACCATTGCCTGCTTCAAAATTCTTGTATGAAGCAGAAATATGCAACCGTATTAAGGCTTTCGGTTGGCCCAATTTTTTCATCACTTTATCGAATTTCCGGAATAACACAACTTTTTCATGTAAATGAGTGGACTTGTCCACCGAACTTCCCAAAAAGACCTCGTACTTTATTTTGCCAAAATAATTATACAAAAACTTATGCAAATATCGAAGCTCTGCAATTGGTTTCTCTTCAACAGGCAAAAATGGGTATTCCTCTCCTTCATTGGATTCTGTAGAAATGTTTTTCATGAAATCAAACACTTTTTGATTCAATTCATTCAATTCGTCCATCTTCGAATTTAAGCCTGGCCACTTCAATAGATTTAAAGATCCATTTGCCATGTTTTGTATAACTTTCACCAACTGCATGAGCGATCTCTTCACCTTTGGATTCTCAATAGTAATATCGAAGAAAGTTTCAGGGCTGATGATAGCAGGACAAAAGAACCTTAAAAATATAAAAGAGCCTACAGCCGGCAAGGCAGCATCTTGAAATTTCTCCTTCACACGATGATAGATCTGGCCACAGATATACTTAAAGGAAAGTGGAATCAGGTGAATAGACTTATATATATTCTCTACCAATTCCCTCAAACAACTCATAAATCGATCTGCATCTTCAAGCTGATAATCTTTGTCTTTTTCTACTTCAAAATACATCTCCTTAGAAACAAGCTCTTCAATAAATGGTTTCAAAGTCAGGGACAAATAATCCAATCCATAGTCTTTCGCAAAGTTTGATAATAATCTGGTCAAAGTACTATTTCTTCGAAATACGCTCGTAGACCTAACCACGGTCCTTATTTCGTAGTCTAACAATACATTGAATAGCTTGTCCAAGCTTCTCGTGTAGCCAAATAATCCAAATAGGGAAGTTGCTAACAAGTTGTGCTCAGTCGATGATGCCACGACGGCCGCAAAACCGTATATATCGTAAACATTTGCTAAATCATGTATCGCATTATCTGGAAAATCTTCCAAAGACACCCTGCTTTTCCTGGAAGCAAGAGTCTTGGCGAATACGTTCAAGAATATTGATCTTGTTCTATAATTCTCGTGGAAGCCCAATGGTAGTACAAATTGCATTCCGACATCTGTATCAAATTGAAGAATATTTGATATGCATTTAAGAACATTCTCTATGATGGAATTGACCTTGAATCTCGATTTACTAGGATTTGCGGTCAAATCCATAGATGTGTACTTCTGTAAGATTTTGTAAAATAAGGAGAAATAATTTCCGAAGGCCAAGTCTTTATACTTTCTAATATCTCTGTCTTGGGTTCCTTCAGGTATTTCAAGTAAAAGTTCTTCCAATTGCACTGCTAGACACTTAGAAAATTCTGGGACAGAATCAATATTCAAGAACTTGATTTCAGAATTGTTGTTTGAAGCCAGTGAGGACAGCCTTGACACATCTCCACTATCCGCATAAGATCCGTCTTCACAGAATGCAGCTTGCTCCAACCAGTCTGAGACGACTTTGGCGTAGTGATTTCTTACTTTGAAGGCACCTGTTAATCCAGCATAGCTTTTGTCATTTTGAATAGCTAACTGTAATTTGCAAAATCTTAATTTCAATTTTAAACACTCGGTCAGATCTTCGACCATATTAATGAACTTCAATAGAAAGGCAAGGACTTTTGAAAGGGAAGCTATTAATACAAAAGATCCATCACTTTTATTCCCGCACATTGTAGTAATAATTCTAATTACCAGTTCAACGTACAAAAAACTTTCATTGCTCAACACCTTGCCATCACAATATTCATGTGCTACATTCAAAAGCTTAGAGCTAATCATGTAAAACAAAGTAGGATGAGGTTCATTTGATAAAGCGTCCTTGATAATGATTCTTACAACTAAATCATTAGAAGTTAATAGACGAACACATTTTTCATAAAAAGCGTCGATCAAATCCTGTGCTTTGTGTTCGAATTCCAAATCCCCAGTAGCAAATTCATCTCGTAAAAAGCATCCAGATGTAGCCACCAAGAACCCAGTGAAATTTCTGAATATTAAACTCTCATCATTGATGTTTGACTCACCTAATAATTTGAGCCATCTATCATATATTGTATTCCAGGCATCATACAAAGCCCTCGTCGGCTTTGTTTCTCTTAAAATGTTACGAAACCTTTTATGCAATGAGACAAGGCCAGTAAACACAAATTTCTCATTTACAACTTCGTTGAACGTTTGACTGAGATTTAAAGGATGAAGTTCTTGGATTTCTGGACATTCTCTATAGGCTCTGGTATACCACTTCATTGTTATTTTTGAAATATTGTAGAACTGAATATCATGGGTACACAAAGTTATCAATAAGCATCTCTCAAGGGCGTATAACATTGAGGAACAGTTAGCATATGACATTAAGGATATTTCCATGTGACCTTTCAACACCTTGGTGATTGCCTTATCTCTTGCCTGCAAGTACCTATTCAAAAATAGAAATCTGGCTTTGAACGAATAATCTATAAATGCAATTGAGGTACAAGAATCGCAGATAGCCTGAAGTACATAATTTGAAATCACCATATTCGTGAACAATGATAATGGAGATGTGCTCTCAGTAAAATTCCCATTTTCAACAAGTCTCATAGCTAGATTGCACGCAGCCGTAAAGTGTACTGAAGCATTATCCCCAAGCTTTGATTGAAAGCAATATCTCAAAGGAGCGACGGCTTCGTCGGCAAACTTAAGAATTTTCTCACGTACTTCAGGAGAGTGTGGACTTTCACCTGAGTCCATGAGACTAGCATCATGGAAGTATAAATGAGGAGCACCACTGAATACAGCAAGTAAATAAGATAGTAATTCTTCAACCTCCGATATTAGTCTAGCCTTTTCGACCCAAGCTGTAGTCTTTGTATGGTTTAAAGATCTTTGTGAGCCACTTCCATCATGCGACTCTATGCTGGATGCATTTTCTTTCAAGTACTCTTGCATACCAACCTTTATGCCAGACAGAGACTCAAAATTATGTCTTTCCGATTCAATGCTATTCTTCGATGAATGCAATGATGTTAAAGTACTTAAAGAATCGGTAGAGCTGTAGTGTTGATCTAATAATTTGACCGCACCAAACACCATAGTCTTGAGCTCTTTTGATATTTTGCACATTATGTCATAGAATATTTTTTTCGTTTGTTTCAATTCGGACAACTCCTTTATGACTTTTACCAATATTCGAACTTCCTTGATGTCATCGATCGATTCATGAAACTTGGTGAGTAAAATATCGACGTATTTTTCTGGTTTGAGCATGATAGCAGTAATGTAAAAATTCACTAGAAGTTCATCATGCGAAATGCTGGCATCGCTAGATCGGAAGGAAACTTCTAATTTATCTAGAGTATGATAAGTTTGATCAAGGTTCTTCAAGCAAAATCTATAGACCGGATGTGTTTCTGGGAGTCTTGCACCCAAGTGAAAAATATTAATTAATGATTTGAAGCATTCTAAATTACTTCCATTTACCGACTCTTTGAGGATTTGACTGAGATATTTTAATCTTCTATTAAATGCAATCTTGAGCTTATTTGGTCCTTGTTCTAGTTCCGTAAAATCTTTAACGCACAAAAGTAATAACCAACTTTGAATCAACGATAAACTACCCGAGTACATATTGTCATCGAAAGCAGTTGAGACAAAATCGAAAACTGCAACACATTTAGACTGTAATTCAGAGTCTGAATATATTAGCTTGCAGTAGTCTAGGGGCCTCGAAAATACTTGGTCTCTTATACTTGAAGTGAAGAATAACAAATACAATTGCTTCCAACTATAGGACCTTATAGCTGGTAATGTTTTTAATATGTCATCAGTAGCATTCTTAAAAACTTCTCTGTTGTAATAGGTAAACTTAATTAAAGGAACATATGTTTGTAAAGCTGAATACGGAATCGCGTCTTCCTTTTCATCATGATCAATTAGATTTGCTTTGAGGTAGCTGTAATACTCTGATGGATTTGATATTGCAAGATATCGCAAAGCTAATTCGACGTGCCTATCTATAAGATTAATATACTTAGAAATCTCCTCAGATGCTTCATTGTTTCTAGTTGAGGTCTCATCAAAAGAGTTTTTTACGAAAGATAAAAACCTTTTGACAAGTCTTGGTGATAAAATGCGAATCAAAGTATCAATTGAATACTTAACAACCTCTGGGTCTAAAGGCTCTGGTATCTCGTAATAATGATATGTGGTGAAATCAACATATATGTCGTCTTCTAATTCAGAAATGTGGCTCAAATCTCTTCTGTTCCAAAAATCCGCCAAAATATCATATAGCAATTTGGTGATAACGAGTATTGATCCGAGCTGCTTTTCATCTCTATTGTCCTTACGAATTGATCGTAATATTTTACAAAAGCTTTTAAAAACCGATGAAACGTAATCAGGACCCTCGTTTTTAGTTAAGAATATTTCTCTTGTCACAGCAAATTGTGGATTATGTTCTACCTCAGCTGGGGTGTTTCCCGTCCTGTTTGGAAGCATAGACTCGACGCGACTTGATAGAGTGTCTATGAAGTCAAACAGCATCTTCTTTTTTAGTGATTGTGAGGGCCCTTGAGGTTGCGCTGAGTTCAGCATATGTTTCAGTTGATTCCCTTCAGAATCATTTGCATTTCGCATATCGCTGCCGACCATGCTTTATAATGATAACTACTTTGATAGACTCCTTTCTTCTTTCTTTCTCCGACCTCTCTCCTAACTTCTATTAATCCTATCTATCGCACTCACTGGTGTTGATATAAACTGCTCTTCACAGAACTGGTACCTAAGTATGCTATTTCGAGTTCACTTTGTAATATGTAATTAACCGCTTCAATCCAACTACTGGCAAACTTAGAATTATGAAGCTTTATTACTGATCCTCCTGTCTGCTGCTGTAAAACAATCCAGAGGTCGGTCTCCCTATTGCTCACACAAATGCCTAGCCTAGTGGCGATTATGTAAGCTCGTCTACCGCTCTCAGGGACGGAGTGGAGAGGGCATATCTCGCTGATCAGGCTCGCATTTCTCCTTAATTAAGAGTGCAGGAATACGGGAAGAGTGTCAAAGAGAGAGGTAGAGGTATTATGGGATTATTACTTGCTAACCACTTAGCTATAGTAGTGATCACCAAGATGTGATTTTGATGTGTGTAATGGTGCTATCGATAAAATCAACGGCAACCGCGGCCGTTGAGCCGCTATATAGATGTGTTTCACTTTCTCCAAGGCACTCAAGGAAAAACTGACCGTATTTGTTAAAGCTCGCATTTGGGCCCCTATTGTCATCTGATGACGTATCCAAGACGGTTTTTCTAGTCTAGTGCTTTGAGAGGCACGAAAGTGCGGGCATATATAGCTATGACGCATTTTCGCCCCTCCCCCTCTTTTACTAATTTAAGCAGTGAGCACAATAAGGACAGAGGAATCGGAGGCGTTCATCCTGTACGTCTTCAACGTTTAACTTTTCCCCATGAAACGGCTCTCGTAACTTTGCAACTGTCGTCGGATGCTTCTTCCGGTGACGTTAAAAACGTCTGGATAGCGATTGACAGAGGTAGGACTTCATCAGTGATATTTTTACATATTTCGGGAGGGGATTTAAGAAAACTGAAGCAACTGTCAGAATCCGAATCACTGATTGAGCCACATCTCAAATTAAGTAAATCGTATCTAGGCTTTTGAGTCGTACGAGGGATAAAGCTACTTGGAGGCGCATCTATGCATAAATGAGGCATTGAGCTTCTTTCAGCATCGTAAGAATCAACCCTCAGCACGTTTCCTGGTGGCCCAGTTTGTGACCATGTTGCGCAACATCCGGCCAAATGCTCCTCTTGTGCGTCCTCCTTGATGTGTACTGACCTTGATCTCTTGGGATAGAGGTCTAAGTATGGCGAGCTAATTGTGACCATAGAATGCGTCCGCTGGCTGTTGACTCTTCTCCTATTGTTGAAAAGTCTAAGAAATCTACGGAAAGGGCTGTCGTATGTCCTCTTTTTTGGACTATTGGGCTCGACATCATTACAGCCTCTGTAGAATTTCTGGTTTGCATCCACCGGTATAAGCTTCGGTTTGCGAATAAGCAACAGCGAGTACCTTTTTGTGAAAGACGAATGCCTGATCTCATCAAGATTTGAGACGTTGATTTGAGATGCCCTACCCCCACCTACCGTATTGTAGAACGTCATGTGTAGATTAGAGCTCTAATGGATCTTGTAATCTGTGCATCTATTGCAGCCACAAAATAAGTCTACCTGGATTTTGTGTCCACACTAAGGTTTTGTAAAATATATTCAAGTCACGTGATTTATGCGACTAGCGACCAGTTCTCCAGTTTGTCCAATAAAAATGAAAAGTTCAAGTTGAAGAGTAAAAGCGATTCGAATACAAAGTATTTACCAGAATATTTATATTACACACTCGTCGGGTTTTGAATACTAAGAGCTGAGAGAATATATATACATATACACAGAATGACAGCTACATATCAAATTTTAGGTAGATCCGTGGGTTCCCATCAATTAGCATTGGCAACTTTAGGTGCTGTGGTCTTTCTTGCTGTTCCTAAACCATGGGGTCCTCCAAAAGCAACCACACCTGCTATCAATGCAAGCTCTCCTGATGAGGAAAAGTTCGTGAAGGAATGGTTAGCTAAGAATACTCCCAAAGAAGAGCACCATTAAATTGGAAGTGAAAGTAGATACAATAGAGTGAATTTCAAAAACCGAACTTCTAGAGACTCGTGAGCTGACTTCTGTCAAACTGTGCTATATCAACGATTGTGCACTGGTAAGGATGAATTCGGTGATTTATAGTATATGTATTCATGAGTATAGAAAAAAGTATCGTTAATCGTCTTATGATGTTAAAATTGTGATTAAATTACAATACTAGAAATCTTTCTGTAAATTGTATAAAGAGCTGACTTGGAGCTGTATAGGATTCTCTTTTAAGTTTCTTCGAGTCTGTCGTCGTTGGATTTTGCCAAAGTGTGAATTTGTATGTGCAGGCGCTGGTTTTTCCTGGAAAGAAAAATGAGGAAAATTTTGAGATGAGCAAAAAGAAGCGTAATAGTAGCTACCGTCTTTCCTCAATACTTTGTGAATAATGTCCGCTATTTTCAAGGCATTACAGTCAAATGGATCTAAAGATGCCTCCGACAAAGCGAAACATATAAACAGGCAAAGGTTACTTATTATATCCTCAAGAGGAGTAACATACAGACACCGTCATCTTATCAACGACTTATACAATCTTTTACCCCATTCCAAGAAAGAGCCTAAGTTCGATTCTAAGAAAAACTTATACCAGTTAAATGAAGTAGCTGAGTTATACAATTGCAACAATATCTTTTTCTTTGAATCAAGAAAGCATCAAGATTTGTACCTCTGGGTGACAAAGGCCCCAAATGGACCAACATTAAAGTTTCATGTTCAAAACATGCATACCCTAGATGAACTTAACTTTACAGGAAATTGCTTGAAAGGCTCAAGGCCCGTTTTGTCATTTGACAAATCCTTTGAAGATTCGGAGCATCACCGTTTAATCAAAGAGCTTTTTACGCATACTTTCGGTGTTCCTCCTAATTCAAGAAAATCAAAGCCCTTCATTGATCATGTCATGACATTTTCTATAGTTGACAACAAGATATGGATCCGAAATTATCAAATCAATGAAACTGTTGATGTCAAAGATTCTGATTCTAGTAACATAAATCCTGATGAGTTGTCGCTTATAGAAATAGGGCCGCGTTTCGTGCTCACATTGATCACTATTTTAGAGGGTTCTTTTGGTGGTCCCAAGATTTATGAGAACAAGGAATATGTGTCTCCTAATTTCGTCAGAGCACAATTAAAACAACAAGCTGCTGAACAAGCTAGAACAAGAACGGAGGCTGCAAAGGAAAGAAAATTGAAGAGAAGAAACCAGGTATTGAAGGCTGACCCATTATCCAATGATGCCTTATTTAAGTCATGATGTATAGCATTGAACATAAATAAATTTCGATAGTTAATTATTTTTGTAGATCTTACCAGAAAATGCGAAATACTGATAAACCATGATTACTCTCTCAATCAATCTGATTTAGCTTAATTCAGACGCATAATGATTATTGACCCTTTTTCGAAGAATCCAAGAATGCACTGGTAGATATGTTTTCTGTGAGCTCCTGGCATCCATATATCTATTCAGGAACGCGTGAATCTTCATATTTTTGGTAAACGGCTGGCAACCGTTGAAATATACAGGGAGTGTATACAGTAACACATAGCCATTCCCCTGAATGTCAATGATTTTTGAGGTAAATATAGAAGTAGAGAGTAGAAGGAACCCATACTTATTCGAGACAAAAATAGTTTGTCACTATTCTTACTTGGTTTTTGTTTTAGCTCTTGAGCTGCTCTTCCTTACCTTTAATCTAGGTTCATGGTAAGAATTGAAAATGAATCGTTCTAAAAAGGTGGACGACGAACCATCTTCTGGCGATAAAGTGCCTTTGGCGTTTAGAGATGAGTTTTTGAATAATGCTGGAAGTAGTGATTCGTTAGGAGGCTCTTATAGAATATATAATTCTAAGTCTAGGATGGATCATAGTGATAATTCAATTGAACTAGGTAACAATAATTACGTGTCAGATGAAACAGCTTTTAGGCATCCTTACGGTGGTTGGGATAATTTCCTCACTAAACCGAAACAAATTTCGAATAGTAGCGCCGAATATGAGTTAGACACCTTGGGTAATTCATCGAGTCACTTAAATCAAGATCATAGCAGACTGGAATTGAATCCGTTCGAAGACCACCCCAGATACCAAGAGGCTCTGCAAAACCCTTTTGACAGCTCTAACCATCCCCTTCCAGAATATGCGCCATTTGAATCAGAAATAAGCCATAAGGATGAACTTGACAACGAGCAAAAAAAAATTAGAAGAAATGAAAGAGCGAGGTTAAGACAATTGAGACTGAAACCTCGTTTTCATTATACAAAGTTACCTTACTTGACTATTCTTTTGACGACTATTCAAATAGTTGTCTTTATCGTTGAATTGGCTAGAATGTCGATTTTGACTGGATCTGCATTCCAGACTAAGCCTTACTTCAATCCTATGTTGGGCCCTTCCACATATTTGTTGATAAACATGGGTGCTCGTTATGTACCTTGTATGGCAAAGATCAAAGAGATTACTGATGATTTGTCAATTAACTTTCCTTGTGCGAATTCAACTACGACCGCATCTGAAGTATGTTCTTTGAGCGAGTTATGTGGTATGAGTGGTGTACCAGTAAAAGGTGATGAGTATCTACCTGACCAGTGGTATAGGATTATAACTCCAATTTTTTTACATGCGGGATTCTTACATATCATTTTCAATCTCTTATTACAAGTTACCATGGGATGGGTAATAGAACAGAATATCGGATCGATAAAGTTTTTCATAATTTACATGCTGAGTGGCATTGCAGGTTTTCTTCTAGGATCAAATTTTGCTCCTGATGGAATTGCGTCGACAGGAGCCTCTGGCTCGTTATTTGGAATAGTTGCCACCAATATTATGATGTTCATCTATTGCGGTAGGAAGAATACAAACATATATGGGACAAAACATTTTAAGTCCTTCATCTTCATTATGCTATGTGAAATTATAGTATCATTCGTTCTCGGTCTTTTACCAGGTCTAGATAACTTCAGTCATATAGGGGGTTTTGCCATGGGGCTTTTAATGGGTGTCGTCCTCCTTCCAGATCCGTTCTTCATTTATGGTGATGGCATTTTTATATACAATGGCCATGATAGTACTCTTCAGCGATTTATAAATAATTGGAATCCGTTTCACAATTACGAGGAAAAAGTTCCATGGAGATTTTTTGTATGGTGTGGTGCCCGAGTAGTTTGTTTGGTATTAGCAATTCTATATTATGTCTTGTTGGCCAAAAATTTCTTTAACAACACCGGAGAGCCAAGTCAAGACAAATGCAAATGGTGCAAGTATATTAACTGTATTCCAGTTCATGGATGGTGTGACATAGGCGAGGTGTCAGTCGAAAGTGAAAATACCTCATCAAGTAACAATAAAAGATCTTTAGACATTCTAGAGCCGTTTTCCAATCTACAGTCACGGTCTTCAGTGGCTGGTCATCTTGGCCCAGGCCATGAAATGGGAGCTGGCATATACATACTATTAGGACTCATGACTCTATCATTTTTCAAGAAAAAGAAAATCATCTAGCATAGCTTACATTGGCTCTTTCTTATTCAGCATTAGTTATATATACTCAAGCATAGAGTTTTGAATGTAGTCTCTTAGTATCAAAATTATACTGTGTGTTATAAAGGAAATGGACCGGGTAATATTTCCGACCGGACTTCAAAGTTTAAATTTTCATTGGAAATTTGCACACTTAAGAGGGTAAGCTTGTAATAACATATAATGATAAGATTGACACAGAAACAGCTTAATTATCCTTTAAAGTGCCTTAGTAGCCGAAGCTTTTCATACAGTTCTCGTAATACTTTTTTTAGCAATTTTTTTGGTTCGAAAGAGATAAAGAAAAATCAAGATATTATCAAGAACCAAGATGATTATGAGGTTGACCCAAAATCCAAGATTGTTATATTAGATGAGAAAAACTCGTCCGAGTATAAACCTTTCGATGCAGAGATAGATATGCCAGGGTTTGAAGTGAGACAATGGAAGTTTCAGACGGTCAAAGACAAAGATATAGAATCAACTTTCACACCTGAGATATTATCGACCATAATAAATGAGACATTTCAAGAAATAAAAGGCATAAAAATAAGCGAAGAAGACTATGTGGCGACTGATTTACATGATTTACAGTTTAGATTCAAATTTGCCAAACTTTTGCAACAAAAGCTTGGATTTAACATTAATGACTACACATTGTCAACATCGCACTCATTGAGCCAGTTATCTAATGAACTTGGAAAAGTCATATCAACCAGGTGGGCTACAGAAAGAAATCCAAATGCTATAGTTTTGAGAAAGGAAGATTTCCAAGCACCAAACGTATATTTGAATACAGAACGCAATGAGAAACAACAGGAGAAATTATATAGCGAGTTAGTCCAAAGAGCAAGAGAGTCTGGAACTAAACCTGAAGCGTTATAGATATGCTTCCTAAAGACGACATGTAAATAGATAACTTCGCTTATAAAATATTGATTGCAATTTACAAAATAACACTAGTAAATAGTCACCTTTTATCCGCTATACTACTTTCTGCTCAAGGAGAATCCAACTATGAACGAAGACGCCAAGAATACAAGTGCCGTAGGAAGCAAAATTTCGTTTGGAAGACCAGGTATTAATTCCTTTGGACCACTGGTTTTCTTTTTATCATGCTGAAGTTTTAAAGGATTTACCGGTGCTGCCTTGAGCGAATTGTGGATGTATAGATCCGCTTTATCGTTATTCAACCGTAAATTTATCTTGATACAATCGACTAAGTCAGCATCTGAAGTTATTGAGACGATATCGCCTTCATCGTCTACATAACTGATAGCAAATTCTTCCTCACCCTTTTTCAATGATAATGCTTCGTAATCTATATCGAGAAGTTTTTCAGCAATTAAGTCTCTTAAGCCCAAAAATCCATCCTTAAAATTGCATGATATCCTATGAACGCGACCCTCTAAAGCTGGTGATTTAAATTTGAATGTGAATGGTACCTCCTCTGGTATGTAAAAAGACTGCCTGCTATGGAGTGTTTTGCTGGGTGAGGCTGTTTTTGAGATGGAATCAGATGGTTTTATGTCAATGTTGAAAGATTGTAATTCAGATGTGGTAACATTGGGAGCCCCTTCCGAAATAGGATCCGAATTGATAGACTCAGTATCTTCATTATCTAATGAAGTCCAAAACTTATGCCAAGCTGGACCCTCATTTGGAGTCGTTAAAGTAGCCTCTGAGTCACCAATATCATCTGTCGACTCTATTTGTTTTATTTGATTCAAAGTCACATAAGTTAGCTTGAGAACATCAACAATTCCAATTATGTTACCTCCTTCATCTACTATCGGCAAATTCAAATAATGACCTTCAAACATTTGCCTCAAAGCCTGTTGAATCGGCAAGCTCACTTTAGCGACATCCGGCTGAGGAGTCATCACTCTAACTATGGAACACTTTTTCGGGTCTAATCCAGCGGCAATAACTCTCAAGACAACATCTTTTGAAGTGAAAATTCCAGAGACTTCATTATGCATATCATTCACTAAAACAGCAGTAGTTCGGTTTTCTCTCATCAAAACAGTCGCATCATAAACGGTTGCTTTCACGTTAGTATATATTGGGACTGTAGATGAATCCAACACATTTTCTAATGTTGGTCCATTCATCTTATTCTTCAAGTTTTCAAAATATTGGAAAACTTGAGCAGGCTGTTGTAACATTCCCATCTCCGAATTCACGGAGTCTAATGCCTCATACAACTTCTTTGAAGATGCATACATTCGCTCCAACTTCTCCATTTGTTGAGCATAACATTTTGTAATGTCCAAGACTCCAGCTATCTGGTTGTTGTCGTCCAATACAGGTAAATGTCTGAATCCTTTTTGGACCATTAAATCAAGCGCATCCGATGCTGGGGCATTGGCGTTAGCACATAAGGGGTTTGGAGTCATAATTTGATCGATTGTGACTGTATTTGCATTCAATCCAGAGCCAACGATCCTAAATGCCAAGTCCTTAGCAGTGAATATACCTAGCAATTCTCCCTCTGCATTGATAACTAATACGCAATTTTCTCTTCTTGCTGTCATTTGCTGTGACACTTCATACACCGTTGAAGTTGCTTTACAAATGATAGGCTCAGAAGGCTTCAAGGATAAAACAGTTCCAGGAGAAGCTTTATTATGGCGAGCTGATTTGGCCCCTTGCTTTCTCTTCTTGTTCAAATCATTCTCTATTTTTCTTCTTATAGCATCGTCTCTTTTTGATTGTCTTCTCCTTGACTCCGATACCAGTGCATCGGCAGCGGAACCAAAAGGATTGGGGTTAATCAGCTTCTTGGACATTTTCTTTAAGTATAGAGAGGGTATTCAGTCAAAAATGTACGTTTTTCTAAAACTTCTAGAACTTGTATATTAAAAAATTGATTATCTCTATCTTTATCAAGATTGTTTCAGGAAAAAAGTAAACAACCGTTTCAGTTTTATAAAATCGTTAAAATCTTCAATATGACCACAGTTTAAAAAAATCAAGAGCTTCAAGAATGATATCAGAAGGATATCGGGTTGTCTCCGTGCACGAAATTAGCCAATTCCTTTTATTTTTGTTTTTTTTGTAGTCATTCACCATTACAAGAGCCACAAAAGGATCTCATAGAAACAAGAACGGTGGAATTCTAGACCTAATGTTTTCATAAGAGCCATTATATCAAGAGACCTCTGTCAGTGAGAATAAGACCAAGCAGGGAAACTAGTCATCAAGATGGCTCCGTAAAGTATTAATGTAAGAATAACCCCCTCAACGTCATAGTTAAGTTTTAGGTTTGTTGCAACTAAAGTAAGAGAAATATATATAAGTATCATGTAGAAGTACCAAATTTTGTGTACTAAGTTCAAGAAAATGACCCAGAAGACCAACTCTAGTGCCCTTTTGACAACAATGTTTTCAAAAAATGCTTTCAATGAGTACAAGAACGATTTCAACAATATTATAGTCGAAAGAGTACTTCTGCCAAATGAAGTGCTTGAAGAAGGCAACGAGAAATTCCTTAAAGAGTTCTCATTTGAAAAAGAGCTGTCTAAGATGAGATGCGGAATAGGTTGGCCGACTATCAGTGAGTTAACTTCATCGTATGAGCCCTCTTCAATAAGTAAATTAGGAAGACTCCTTATTGGGCATTTAAGGTCGCAGGGCATAATTGAGCAGAGTACCCAATTCAGCGATAAAGCACACAAGGGGTCATTGAAACCACAGCTAAAACCCAAGAGGTATTACTGTGATATAGATTTTTCTGTTACCCATGGACATGAAAATTTTGCAATAAAATTGCTGGTGATATATGAGCAGAAGGTAGAAAGATACAACACTGGGAATGGTGGTGCTTTTATCTCAAACGAACAGTTATTGGACTATTTGAAAGCTAAGTTGGTGTTTAGCAAAAGCAACATGGAATTTGATAGGAAAGTTCATTCGATGTTGAAAATTGTATCTGTAACATGTCATATCAATGGGCTCGAATTAGAGCTCTGTGAGCTCTGTGATGACGATGATGTCTCGCCGGAATAAAACAATTCATATCCATATGTGAATTGCTGCCAATAAATATACTTAATGACTATCATAAAAAGACACAAGGTAGTTCAGCTCACAAGGACCTAGACTTGAGCACCTGCGATAACATTGAGACATGGAACTTTTCTTTCAGCAATTCCTTTCTCAATAGTGCTTTTATTTTTAACTATTACTGTTATACATCAGAAAATTAATTTTGCAACTAAAATGTCAAGATCGCTATAAAAGGACCAAATTTTTGCAGCGCTTAATTAGTGAATTTTTTTTGGCATTTTCTGAAAATATACTTCAGCTTTGACGAGAAGATAATGGTGTCAACTATCTCGAAACAAACCTTCTTCAGCTCTTTAACAAGCTTTCCTATAATAGTGTACCTTGTGGGGTTTATTAAGGATTTTATTGTTAGTGTACTAAAGACAGGTCCCATTCCAAAGCATATCGCGCTTATCATGGATGGTAATAGAAGATATGCCAAAGCAAACAACTTGCCGTTACAGGGTGGCCACAATGCTGGTGCTAACAGCTTATTTGACGTAAGTTAAAAATTGATTAAAAGAAAAGAGCTTTATTGTTTATTATTAATACTAACAAATGAAGGTCTTAGACGCTTCATACAACATCGGTATCAAATACATTACTATTTATGCTTTTTCTATAGAAAACTTCAACAGATCACAAGCTGAGGTGGATACATTACTTGGAATGCTTAGAGATAAATTAAAGCTAATGTCTGACAGAGAAGACTCTTATGCAAGATTTAACAAAGTTAAAATTTGTATAGTAGGAAACAGGTCAATGATACCAGAAGATATTTTGAAAGATTTGGAAAAGATCGAAGAAAAGACTAAGCAAGCAAAATCCGGAAAAGTATTAAATGTCTGCTTTCCATACACCTCTAGAGACGATATAGCTCACTCAATCAGATCGATTACTGAGAAATTTGAGTCTAGAGAGATAGACTCAAAGGATCAAATTTCGTTGCAAATGTTAGCAGACAACATGTATATGGGCCCCGGGACTCCACCATTGGATATCTTAGTTAGAACAAGTGGTCATACTAGGCTAAGTGACTTCATGTTATGGCAGTGCAATTATAATTGTACTATTGAATTCACCGAGACGCTCTGGCCAGATTTCAAATTCTTAGGTGTAATTTCAATCTTGCTTAAGTGGAGTTATTTTAAAACAATGCAGCTGGAAAATCAAAAGCCCAAGTCGGAAGCTATACGAAGGAACACTCAGCATTTGAATTCATTACCTACAGCGCCACCTTTTGCTTCAGTTACTGATCGCTAATTAATATGATAAACTTGTACAGGTTACTCCAACGTTTTGATTAGTGTCTTGATCTCTTTCTTCTTTCGTTCTTTAAGTTTTGCTTCTTCGATTTTATTCAAATATCCCATGTAGACAACTACTTCTGCAACCAATATCAACAATCCAAAAAACAAGCAAAGTAGAACCCGAAGACCGATCTCAAGTCTCCATGAAGTTTCCGTCCAATACCAAATCGCATAAACTACGCTGCCAACACTGATAAATATATTTACAATTGTGGTCAATTGACTCTTAAGTTCCTTGTGAGCCTTCGCCGGTGTAATTTCATAGCCGTCCAAATTTTCATAAAGCGTCAGATAGCCAGTTGAAGGTGTAATAAGTTTCTGATATTCCTCTTCTTTAGCCTTTAATCTCAAGATCTCCATCGATTTCAAGAAGGCAAGTGACTTTGGTCTATCTTTCAATGACTCATTCATATTCGTTATATTCATCTTTGTTAAGCTTAATAAATCAAGCAAAGTAGATGTTGGTTTAGCATCAATGAAGAAGTTAATTAACTGTTCATGACTAATGAAAGCATTTGAAGTCAACTTTTCCTTCTCAACAGAAGATAACTTTGATCCTAAGACGGTCGACTTAAGTCTCTCCGTCACCAAAAAATTAGTCATATTGGCTATTCTCTTACTAACAACACTTTAAAATCACTATCGCGAATTATATTGTTGAATAGAAGAAAATGAATTAATAATCAGTAAGAGCTTAGTCTAAGGCAGTAAGTTAGAAATGTCTACCGCTGCTCTTACATATTCTTCTACTATAGTAGGGGCACTAGCTTGTCAAAGAAATTCGTTTTTGAAGACTTTGAAAACGAAAGTTGTATCGGCTAATGAATACACACCAATTCAAACTTCTCGTGATAAGCAGAACAAGAACAAAAAGGTCAAGGAGCAAAGTGAAGAAACTAGTAAAGGGCTATTATATGCTTTAGAACTAGAAGACACTATCCTTTTTCCTGAGGGTGGTGGGCAACCTTGTGATTATGGTACCATTACATTACCAAACGACGACGTCATAGACGTGAAGTCAGTATTGAGGGATAAACTTAAAGCAATTCACGTAACTGATAGTCCAATTAGAGAGGGTACTGAAATAACTTTGAATGTTGACTGGGAAAGAAGAATTGATGTAATGCAACAGCATACTGGGCAACATTTACTTTCTGCAGTGTTAGATACTTATAATTTGGAAACTTTGAGTTGGTCAATGGGCGATGTGATTAACTATATTGAATTACCTCAAAAGATAAGCGACGAGATTGTCGAAGAGGTAAACAGAAAAGTGAATGATATTATTTTTGAAGGTTTACCGATTAGTTTGACTACTCCAGATCAACATGGAGGTGAGGTTGATATTACGCATATTCCAGATGATTACGACTTATCTAAGGGAATTGTCAGAATAGTCAAAATAGGAGATTTAGATGCCAATCCTTGTTGTGGTACACATTTATCTTCCACCTCAGAAGTGCAGGCAATATCCTTATTGAACCAAACGAATGTTAGAGGTGGTAATTCACGTTTGCATTTCATTTGTGGGTCTAGAGTATATAAATACTTGAGAAAGCAGTATGACATCTTGAAAACAGTTTCTGGCAACCAGCTATCATGCCAAGTAGACGAAGTAGCTGATAAGGTAGCTGCACTTAATCTAAATTATAGAAAGTCAACTTCTCGCGAGTCTAATTTGTTGAAGGAGTTGGCTGCAATAGAAGCTAATAAAATTTTCCAAGACTTCCTAGCTAAAGGGCAAACAATAGGCTTCGCATATAGAGAGGATAGCAACGCTGAATTCATTCTTCTTCTCCAAAAAGAATTGACAACTTTGGTCAATACTTCGAAGGATTGTGGCATTGATTTGAATTCATCTCAAACTGTCGTTCTTCTCAATGGAGATTATGCTTCAGGTACTGGAGGAATGGTCAAAATAATAGGACCAAAGGCTCAAGAGATCCAAGCCGAGCTCAAGCAGAGAATTTCCAATTTGAAAGGGGGCGGGAAAGGAGCTTCATTTCAAGGAAAAATCTCGAAATATGAGAAAGGTGAACTAGATTCCACTTTGAAATACTTGGAGAGTTTACGCAACTCTTAAGAGAAATTTTTAGTAATCTTTATTTAGTTTGTTCATATATACAAGACAGATTAGACAATGACATTCAAGAATACATATATTGACTTCTTTTATCAACGCTTGACCCAAGTAGGAGACTTTCTAGCTTTAAGTTTACCTGGTTTCTTCCTCTCAACTCTTCTTGCATCACTTGTCATCAAGCCGGCCTTATGTAATCTCGATTTGAGTAATGGATTGAAAACTACTAGTGCTTTTGCGACAGCATACATGATGGCTTCCAGCTGACCTGTTGATCCACCTCCATGAACTCTAGCGAAAATATTGTACCCTCCTTCTTGACTCACGACTTGAAATGGGTATGCAATCTTCACCCTATCAACATCTTTGGGAAAGTATTCAACCAACGACTTACCATTAACGAGAACTTGGCCATCACCTCTACTAAGAAAGATCTTGGCAACTGAATCCTTTCTCTTTGCACTTGAGTGTGCTCTACCGAATGAATCCAATTCTTGTACTTCTTGCTGAACTTTATGGGTAACATTTGATTTTCTTGTGAATGCTGCTAACGTATCGCTGACTTCTTTAGGCATTAATTCCTGATCTATGCTTCTCAATCTATGTAACAACAGTGTCAAGTCTTTATGGTGGATCGGCTTTAAACGAGTACTTGAAAGAACACTTTTCTTGTATTCCTCAAATGACACAAACCTTTGGCTCTGCATTTCCTTTTCCTCTAATACTCTAGTAGGTAAATTTATATATTTTCTTATGAGCGCATTCAACATGTTGAGATTCTCTTCGTGAAGAGGATTTCCTCCATAAAATGTCCTCAAATTAGGAACAATCCTTAACCTTTCATATTCATAAACTTGAAACTTTGAAATCTCTAAATTCGATGGTATTCTGTTTTTACTAATGGATTGAGAACGAGCTACTAGCTCTTTCGGAATCAGTGGTCGGCTTTTCTCATCTGTATCTATTGACAGTCTGTGTTCTTTCAACCATTTCGATGAGCATGAAAATGCTCTCAAGGAATATCCTTGAGCTCTTAAATTATGTACAAGCCTCAAAGACATAGTAATCCTTAATCAGATTGACCATTCAAAGAACTTACAGTGAAGCAGTATATTTTCCACAAAATCTTGAAAAATTTAATGGTATCACCGCACGACTATCTTTCGTTATAATTCCATAATCCTGATAGAATCTAAAGATTACTATCACAAAAGTATTAGTATCATAATTAAGATACAGATAAATATATAATACATATAAGGAATAAAAAAATAGATACACATGAGAAGAACCAAAGTTATGTTGCCTTCTCATCATTATTATTATTATTGTACGAGGCTCCTGTCACTGAAAGTAGAGCATTCAACCCTAATCTATTATTCGGCTGATCAGAATCACGGACAATTTTATTTGAATTATCGTTGCTATCAGCAGTTGGGTTAGACGACGGTGCGTTTAAAAGGTCTCGAACACTAGACTTTGATATATGTGGAAGTTGCGCTGTGGTAAGTGGTGTTTGGTTTTCCTCAGAAGCCAGAGGACCATCGGAGTTCAATAGGTCCCTGATAGATGTTCTCTGATGCTGCGAATTGGCGGAGAAGTGAGCAACAGACAGTATTTCTTTTTTGACTTCGATTGAATCAATACTTTTGGGTGCACTATCAAGCTCTTGCTTCACAGTATAGCCCCTGTCCAAAGAACCTACAGGATTATCTGATAAAAGCGAATTTATAGATGAAACCCCAGTTGATGAATGAATAGGTAAAGCCGACGTATGAGGTCGAACTTGATTGATCTGTGCGTTATGTTGAAAGGTACCCAAAGGGATATATTGTCCCACTATAGGTGTAGTACTAGTGTTCACGGCTGAAGGAGCAGTATAAGGAACTGATTGATCCTTCATATCTTCCGAATTTTGCGTCTTGTTTTCTCCAGCGGTGCCCAAGACAGCCGCGAACTTGGCGTCCAATCTGGAATCAGCCTCTTCAGATATCTTCTTCCATCCATTTTTTTCAGCATTTCTTTGAAAGTAATTACGAACCATTGTAGCTGTCTTCGTACTCAACTTGTCTGCTATAGTAGTCCACTTACTTCCATGCTCCATTAATAAACTTGGAAAAAGATTAGCTTCGGTAATGCTCCAATAGCTTGAAATAGTCTTTTTACGATCTTTCGAATCATTTTCCAGATGTTCAGTTGTAATGATCTCAGAACTTGGAATAATTCCGCTGCTTTGAATCGTTTCTTTCTTTTTGGTCTTGATTTTCTTTTGAGGTGATTGCAAAACAAATTCTGTAGTATCAGAAGGGATAGTTTCTTTAATTTTAGAATCAAAAACTGGTGCCGCTGCTCTTTTCCTTCGCCCTGTGTCTGTAAAAAATTCTTCATCCGCTAATTCTGTGGATGCTGAAACAGCAGATGTTATAGGTGATTTCAAGCCATGCGTCTCCATACCATCATCAATAGGAGGAAATTCGGCAACCGGCGTTTGAACTGGGGTTTGGTTTTGAGACGAGTTTCTTGAACGCGGGGTCTTAATACGACGACCTGTTTTCTTGCTGACTTTCTTTTTGTATTGAGTAAGCAAATCCTTATAGTTAAAAGTTCTCTTGGTCATATAGTAATGAAGGACACATTCTTCAGCTGTTCTCAATCCACCCATTTGTCTTGAAATTGCACCAAACCTTTTAGGATACATACAAAATCCCTCACAAAACAACTCATGTTCCTTCGACGAAAAGTTATTGATAAAATCAGTTTTAATTCTTTTAGACCATGTATTCCTATCTTCAACAAAATTGTTCGAATCCATGAATTTGATGTAGTCTCTTTTAAGTGGATCAAGAATCATATTGGGAATTGTAGCAGATACTTTTCGGGCACGAGCCATTGGATCCTCTTCTTGTTCTTTTTCAAGAGACTGCAAAATTTCCTGGAACTCAGCTTCAGTCGTTACTAAATCACCATGTCTTCTGTTCCTACGATGACTGCTTGAAGGAGGTGGACCTAAGTCGCCAGCAGAAGAGTCAGACACCTGTTGATATTGTTTCCTCAAATCGCTTGATTCTAGTTCTTTTCTCGCTTCGTCACCTGGAGGGTGCAAAACTCTTAATTGTTGATCCATCTTCTCTCTTTCTAAACTATTTTCTTTTTGCAATGCTATGTATTCTTTTAAAAGACTGAACTTTTTCTTTTTCAAGAATTCATTTCTTCTTTTACATAGTAAACTACGGGACTCCCTCGAATTTATGAAATTTCTCAAGTTTCTCGAATAGAACGAATACTCTCGAAGATTTTTGATAGGAACAGCCAAAGAATACTTCATTGATTTTTTACCACTTTTTTCAAATTCTTCATTTATAAGTTGGAGCTCCGTGTCTATTCTAGAAAGAGGAAAAGTACAACCATGTGGGTAACATATTTCCTTAGATCCTTCGTTGTTTATTGCTGTTGGTTCTATCTTCTCGATAGGGACTTTTGGTTCTTGGTTCTTCGTCTCAAGCTTTTCATTGGGGAGCGCATCTTTAACCTCAATATCACCCTTTTCTGTTGACACTAATTGAGGCTTAAGTTCAGAAGTGGATTGAAAATTCAAGTCTTCTTTTGAAGTGTCATCCCTCTTAAATAGATTCTCATTTATGCCCTTAACATCATCATTGTCATCATCATTGTCATCATCATTGTCATCGTCATTTTCATCATCATCATCTTCGTCTTCATCTTCATCATCGTTGTTCTCCTTTCCTAGAACTTCGTTAGATTCCTTAGAATTATCGAAATCAGACAATTTGCTATCATTTTCGTCCAACTCATTTGAGTATGTCTCACTGACTTCTCTTTTACTTGAATTAAACAGCTCATCATCAAAAGCACCTGGGCTTCCACTTTTAGATCTAGATTGCAGTAGCCTTGGTTTGCTTGAGTAACGATCGTACTGATTCTGTCCACTTGAATGGGGATATGAACCCTTGGAGGGATAATACGTATCGCTCCTTCTTGTACTATTCATTAGAGCTGAGGATCCCTTTCTACCCCTAGAGGAATATGATCTTGATCCAACAGAGCCCATTAATGAGCTTCTATTGTTAGGATAGTAAGATGAGTTTTTCCACTTACTTGCACCATAACTTCCGTAGGCACCATTAGTTGTTCCTTCATTCGAGTAGTCGTACCTCTCTTTTCTAAAATCGTCATCTGAGCTAGAGTGATTTGCATTCGTGAGACGTGAAGGATGATTCAGTGTTGCCGATGGCTTTGAAGTTGTTAATCTAGAATCGGCACTTTGCCGCGGTCGTTCTGATCTCCAAGCGTCGGGTCTGTTCCCATAATAGTTTGAACTTTGGTAATCAGATTCTCTCTTGTTATATGATCCATAGCTTGAATACGATGGATAAGACCTAGATGAGCCATATGTACCGTACGAGCTTCTATTATCTCGACTATTTGATGGACCACCGCGCGATGCATAGGAACCGCCACCTCTAGACAGTCCGCTTAATGAGCTTCCTCCATATTTAGGTCTACCAGAGCCTGAATAGTGATTTTCACCGTTAGGAATAGATGAAGTATCTCCATTAGCAGAAGATGAACCAGGAGCACCTTTATTCCAATCTCGCCTAGGTCCTCCAACAGAATAGAAGTTCTTCCTTCTTGGAGGCTTGTTATTACCATAGTCATAATCCTTTCCATTATATCGACCTATCGGAGGGCCACGAGATCCAGAAGAAGACATATCTCTTTATTATGTATAATTTATTCTGTTCGATATCACTTCTTTCTATTATCTTGTGTTCTACGAATAGGAAATACGCTGGCTAGTTTCTGCTTCTATATTTTTCGTTTTCCAATATCGTATCTATCAAATCTTATGCTACCATAGGTCACTTCAACATATCATAGGAAGGCTGAAGGTTAATTTATTGATAAATGTGATACCTTATTATATAAGTAATAAAATACTCGTAGCCTTAAAAGAGTAGCACGGGCACTTTTATTCTTTTGAAGATTTTTTGAGAAAATTCACAACCACATGCAGGATAACAATAATAGTATGTTTATATATATTTATATATATATATGTATGCTGAGTATAGTATATGACAGATGATGTGATTACATATTAAACATCTAGTTACTGTTAGAATGCAAGATTCTCTGAAGAACACCAACATCTGATATCGATTTATTCAATTCATCATATGGAACATTAGGCTTGATGATTCTACTACCACTATCGGGGGACGAACTTAACCTCAGACTAGTCAAGGATATCACAGAAGAGGATTCCAATGCGGAAATTATCTCAAGAAATTCTCCCTTGTTCAATTGTGATAGTAAGTTGTTGATGTTCTGCAGTATGTGCTTGTTGTAGTAGTCGAAGAAGGCATTTACTGTAATATCTTTCGAAATAAAAATGTTGTTGCTGTAATAATTGAAGAGACAGCATAAAACTGCTTTCTGCAACAAGTTGTGATTCTTCAATTTAGTCGATGAATTATCGCCAAAGGATGCAGAACACACCTTCGCAACATGTGAAATTAGAACTCTGGGATAAGTGTTAATAGGCGACTGCGACAGCTCTTTTTGGGATCTTCGAAACTCCATTTCAACCAATTCAATACTTTTATAACAGATATCTAGCGCCTTTCTAAGATCACCAGTGACACTTGCAGACTTCTTACAACAGAGCAGTATAGCTGCAGGATGAAAAAGTGGGAGCGTACCTAAGTTTTCTTTTTCAGATTCTATCAACAAGTTGAGCTTGTTGATTATGATATTTCTGATTTTTTCCGAGGTGTAAGGTAAAAACTGAATCGTTTGAGGACTGAGACCATTTCTCTTTAACCTTGGTAAAAATTTATCTGTTAAGTCTAATGCATTAGAAATACCCACTAAAATGAGTTTCGTTTTCAAGGCTTTAGAGTTTTTAGGAGATGCAAAATTGAACAACTGGTATAAAACCTGTTGATCTTTCGTGATGAGACAATCCATCTCATCCAAAATGACAACTATGCTTTGAATCTTAGACTCTTGTAGTAACAAGTTGTATAAATCGTCAGATGTTTTTCTTTTATTGTGGGAAAAATTGTTTTCCTTGCTTGCTTCACAATATATTTCATGGAATATCGAATCAGGATGGCCAATAGACATACAATTTACTTTGATTAATCTCACAGTCTTATTAGTAAAAGAAGAGGTTCTCCCATCTAACGGCTGTCCTACTTCGGACATCAAATGATTGAGAGAAATACTAACCTGGGCACTTTTGCCCGTCCCAGGTGGTCCTGATATGTACAAGCTATTAGAAGATAACTCAGAAATACATTGAGTCATGAATGTGACAAATTTTTCCGCCTCGTCTTCTCTTCCAACTAACTTCGAGCCCATTGACTTCACATCGGCATTCTTTTGAAAAAGTGCTTTTGCACCAGAATAATAAGAGGCTCTTTTTGGCTTTGTGGGTGTTGTAGGTGGAGTGTCGAATTGTAGTTTCTTAACGCCATTATTCCTTTTCAATTGACTTGAAAGATCAATCACTTTGTTTTTCAGTGGGGTAGTTGGAGGTGTTGCCAATGGAAGGTTAGTTCTGTCTGCCAACTTTCTCCTTTTCCTTGGACCTAACTCTGAACTCATTGCCTTAACCTCAACTGAATTGTATGCGAATAATAATCAATACAGTGCTTAAGCATCTTTGCTGCTATATATTCTAGCTATCTCTGCGCGTCCCAGTCACGGTTGTCTTTGAATCTAAAGTATTTTTTGAATTTTTCCTAGATTGGCTATTAATGAGCGCTCGACATATGCGAAAAACGCGTATCTCTTTCAATGGTCCTCTATGCATCTCATAAACCATTTTAAGGAGGTGGAAGCTTGACTTTAAGGATAGAGGAAGGGAGGCACATCGTCTGTGAAAATACATCAAAATCAAAAAAGTAGCCTATTGACGCGTCTTGATACGCTTAGTTTCATAAAGTGTTCACTATTTTCGAAGAAATATAACCCAACAATAAATCAAAAATAGGTATACTCGAGTTGAAGTAACCAATTAGGTTTCTTGAAGATCAACAATAAGCAATAATCATGGTGTGACTTCACTTCAACTGGTCCTCGTAATCTTTCAAAGCTTTGGTCAAAATGTCGTTTTTTCTAGTAACCATATATAAATCGGCGGGTCTTATGACAGATCGGTTGGCATGATTTGCGAATAGTTCCAAATCTTCACCTAGATTAATCAACTGGTTGTATACTAACTCTACTAACGACGCAAGGAAAGACGGAGTGGAGGAAACATTTTCACCTAATTCCTCTTCTACTATTTTCGCGACCATCAAATAAACTGCTGATTTAAGTTGCGTTGCCACTTCCGATTCAGTCAGAGTTTGAACTGCCATTTTGTTTAGGCTATGGTAGACTCTTCTTTGAAAGTAAACGTAAATCTAGTCGGACATGAATTAAACTGAGAAAAAACGTTGTCTAATAAATGTCGTAAATGTCGTTCCTTCAGCTACTCCAACTGGAGAGGTGTTTGAGTTCTCCCTACAATTTAAGAGCCAAAGGACATAACTGTTGAACGTTGTGTAAGGAAAGCGCGAAAGAAATGAAATACAGCAGTATGAGTCTCTTCTCTAATCCTAGGCTTCAATATTATAAATTTACAGGGAACAAAAACTTCATTATTGTTGAGAGAGTACAATCTTCAACTCGTCAATAACGTATAGGGCGAACGTATGTAGTTATTGATCGAAAGAGTGTAGTTTTCTTTCACTATATTCTCTCTACCTTTCACTTTCAACAACTTGGAGCCATTTATATAAGAATTCGCTCTCCTTGTTGGGCTATCTGTTTTGTGTAGCACCCAGTGTCTCCTCTCGGAGTTTTTGTGAGGTTCAGATCCAAATTGTCCTAGTAATTGCAATCAATAGAGCTTATAAATTCTTTTGAAATTAATTCGTCAAGGGGTGGAGGTTCATGATATAAGAACATTCGTTTGGTGATGTCTGCCAGAACTAAAAAGGGTCTATCTTATGTGATAGGTGACTCTAATAAAGATGAAAATCACATCTTACCTATTAACGTATGTCAATATTCAACATATTCTAATCAGCTCTTTACAGGAGGAAGGGATGGAGCCGTGAAGGTATGGAGTCCAGAGAAGCTGTTTTCGAAAGATGATTCTCCTGCAAACTTCCAATTTTCCGATTGCTTCGATAATTCCGATGATAGGAGAAATACTGTTGTTGAACAAGATATCGACGAAACAATACTTAAATTGGAGACTTCAATATCCTCAAACCCAATGTCTTACTCAGGGTCAAAAAATCACGATTATGGTGTCATAAATAACTTCAATTTACACTTTGACTGGATTAATGATATGAAACTAGTTAATAACGATAGAGACTTAGTAACTTGTTCTTCAGACTTGTCTATGAAATTAGTGAATCTAAAGCCGGGGCTAACGTCTGAAAGTCTGTCTCAGGAAGAAGTACACACACACAAATTTTCGAATATCCATACAGATTATATCAAAAAATTGTCATACATACATTACGAGAATCTTCTTGCCAGTGGGGGTCTAGATGGAAAGATTGTACTATGGGATTTGAATACGTTGAAGCCCATCCAAGAGATTGAAAATCATTCGCCAAATCCTAATCTTCCGAATTCAATATACTCATTATCGAATAATGGCTCCAATGTAATTGGAACGGGAGGTCCTAACAATATAATATCTTTGTACGACAAAAGAGCATCACAACATTCTGGTTTAATCAGAAAGTTAATAGGACACCAAGACAATATCAGGTGTTTACTAATGAACGATAGATATGCATTAAGCGGATCGTCTGATACTTCGATTAAACTCTGGGATTTGAAAACCTTCAAAGTTTATAAAAACTTTGATATACATGAAGATGCAGTTTGGTCGCTCACCACAGGAGTATCATCGTCACCAGGATTATTGTTCCAAAATGATTACAACTCAGAGTTTGAAGTTTTTTATTCTGGAGACAAAAGTGGGCGAATCGTGAAAACAGATATTAAATATCTATCTTCTAGTTTTTCAGATGAAGCTCATAGAAGTAGTACATTAACAAGCTCTGATTATGAAGCAATTGACGAAAAGCTAGGCTTTTCAGTTGTAGTTGCTAAACTAGACTCGCCAATTGTTTCCTTGTGCCTAGAAAATAACGTTCTGTCATTTGGTAAACGTTCTATTCCTTCAGTATTTGCTTCAACTTATGATGCAATGAATAGATATCTTGTCCCGGATACTGAACAGCTCTCTCATTATCAGTATTTGAGAGAATTCATGGACTATACAACCAACCATGAAAGACAAATTAACGACGAAATTGCGGCTGGGTTAGTCGAGGGGGCAACGGGCGATCAAAATGACTTAAATTCTGATTTCCATGATCTAGTAAGTCACTTATCGATGGATACGAATAATTTAGAAATACAGTCGTCGATTTCAGGCGCTAACTACCCATTATCTATTCAGAGCCCCGACATTCCCAGTCCTTATGAACAAATTGATAACAGCGAATACCAGACCATGTTTTTGGATATAAATGGTGGTCCCTCTTTGGAGTATGTAAATACGTTCAAAGAAGGCTTGGAAAAATTTAAAGAAAATGATCCAATAGTAGACTCTACACCAGTAGAGATATTACTAAATCCAGTGGCTTCTGACCATGTTACATTAATACCTTTCAATCGAAGACCAGTTGATATATTTAATTTGGTCCCTAAAAGTATCATTTCTAAGAGAATGATCAACAACAAAAGACATATGTTAGTTTTGTATCTAAATGGGGATATCAAGTTGTGGGATATCTTTATCTGTCAAGTGATCAAAGTCTTTCCATATTCATCTAAAGCACTGCATCCTCTCACAAAAGAATTATTAGAAAATAGGCTCAGAGAAATGGAAGATATATTCCAAGATCACCAGACTTTGGATATATTAGGTAACTGGTGCGAGGCTGAGATCAAGGCTGGGAAATTAATGCTTACCTTGAAAGAGTCGTCTTTTGCATCTATGGAAATTTATTATGACGAGTTGGTTGAATCTTATCCTTTCTTAGCCCACGATCATCCTGAAAATACAGTCAACAAGAAAGGAAACAACAAAACAATTACAAATGATGACAGGTTTTACATTAGTGCCTTATTTTTAACCTCTTTGTTTCAGAACTATATTCTTTACGAATGGGAGTTTGATTATCACATGAGAGAAGAGTTGAAAAAGCATAAAAAGAAAGATTGCAAAGGATCGTCCACAACTATCAGCGATGAGCTGGTCTCGGAATCTGTCTTTCCAGGTGGCAGTACTTTCAGAAGACTCAAGCTGTTTGGTAGAATTCCTTCGAGATCAAGTATGCATCTGCAGCTGCTGCTGCAGGCGCCTCAATTACAGAGAAATGGCCTGAATTTATCGCAAAGCTCTTCTTTTAGTGACCAAGTGTCTAAGTTAGCTGAGAGCTCGGTCTCTGATTTCATGACCTTTTCCGATAATGAAAATAAGAATGCACGAAATGAAGACTCTGTGATGTCCTTGTTACAATTGAACAAAAGTAAATACCTAGAAAAGATAAATGATGGAAGTAAACAGGTAGATCTGCTTTTGAACACTTACTATACAAATTTGGATGAGGTATATAGACCCTTATTCAGCACGTCACGATTCCCTCAAAGCTTAGATATTATAATATTTGAATGGTCTTCGAAATTGGGAAACCTTCGAGATTTGTGCAGTTTCACAGTGGAAGACTTGTCGAGGCTCGGATCGTCGGCCACGACATCCCTAGTGACCGAGTTAAGACTCTATCTTCCTCGTTGGATAGGCCGGGCTTTACTATATTCAATTTATCCTACTAAGGAGAGCCCTAAAATAGCTTTCCTGTTAACTGAATGCGACTACGCTACTCTTCCGCCGGATAAAAAGATCGGGGGAAAGTCTCAAAGAAAGATAAAAAAGTTACCGTCACTTGAAAGCTCCATAAGGTTAACATCTCACAACATGCTCAGAGTGAGTAAGGTCCTATTTTATGTCACTGAGAAGTTTGAGTCACGAACTTCAGAGATGAAAGACCGCAAGCCAGTCAGTGAGTGGCTTGCTGTTGAATGTAGAGGACAAGAGCTAGCTCCCAACATGACTTTACAGGCGATAAAAACCAATATTTGGAAGTCAAATACAGACATTGAGCTTAAATTCAGACGAAAATTTGATTAATAGACTTAGATATCTTTTCTGTATGGCAAAATAGATTCCTTACGCTTCTTGATCCATTCTTATCACTTTTCAATTGATATTCATACGATCACGTGAAAAATTTGCGAAAATTTCGAGATGAGAGAGATTATGAAAATTCAGCTCGACATAAAGTATGATTACAATAAATAGAATCACTGACAGAATCCAATATTTTGTTGAGAATACACCAATTTGAGCGATGGAGGATACAGATAGACAAGTTTCTCGTTTGTGGAGATCATTCAAGACGGTCAAAGAGATCGTTAGGGACAGAGTAAGTGATCATAAAGTCTATTTGAGGTTGTCATAGAAGTGGGCGACATCTACAAGGTGAACAAACTTACTAACGTAAATAGGGGTATTATATTACTCAAGAGGAATTAGACATGTCTTTAGATGAATTCAGATCTAAAATATGCGATAGTATGGGATTACCTCAAAGAAAATTGATGTGTTTTCAGGCAAATCCCACTGCAGAGGCAATGGAAAAGTTTCCAGAGCTTGGTTCCTTGTGGGTTGAATTCTGTGATGAGGCATCTGTAGGTATCAAGACCATGAGAAATTTTTGCATTCACATAAGTGAGAGAAACTTTAGTACCGGAATATTCATCTATCAATCATCAATAACACCCAGTGCTAACAAGTTGATTCCTACCGTTTCCCCGGCATCCATTGAAACATTTCAAGAAAGTGATCTTATCGTGAACATTACACACCACGAATTAGTTCCAAAACACATCAAATTAGCTAAGTTAGAAAAGAAAGACTTATTAGAGAGATATAGATTAAAAGAGTCCCAGTTACCTAGAATCCAAAGAGAAGACCCTGTGGCAAGATATTTGGGATTAAAAAGAGGAGAGGTCGTCAAAATAATTAGGAGATCTGAGACCTCTGGTCGTTATGCCTCTTATAGAATATGCTTATAAGACAGATGTGGAGAAAAAGAAATACTGCTATACTTTAGTTTTGTTTATGGCTTTTTTTTATTGTAATATATTCTAATTCAGTACTACTTTGGCGAATAAAACGCTGTCTTGTATTCCAGTCCACCACTTAACTTTATTGAGATCAACATGTTCCGAAGGACTTACATCAACGCCATTTCTGCCCAAGAAAACTGGCCCAATGGTAATGATGAGAGAATCTATCAATGTCCTTCCATCTTTGTTTTTGTATGCAAGTAAATCATTAATCACGGTAGCTCCGCCTTCAACCATTACAGATTTAATTCCCAATTCATATAAACTAGATAATATTATGTCCCAATTTTCATATCTTTTTTCCTGAAGAGGTAGCTTGATCTGCTTACCACCCTGTTGTTCCAAAACTTTCAATGATTCACCTCCTATTGACTCTGACAGGTCCGTCACTATAAAAGGAGCTTTTCCATTCTTGTTATCAACGATCTTTCTAAGCTGCGAGCTAGCATAGTTCCACCTTCCTTTTGGATCTATAATTACTGGCCGTGGAGATGAACTAGAGTCGCCACCTAAACGACAATTCAATTTTGGATCATCTGCCAAAACTGTACCTATTCCAACTAGTATGGAGTCATGCCTGGACCTTATATGGTGAGTCAATGTTTTGGTTTCAACGTGTGAAATCTTAGTTTGAACTCCCACCAGTGAAGAGATCTTAGAATCAAGGGACTGCGCGTAGGTCAACGTCACAAAAGGCTTGCTTAAGCTACCTGGAACCAAGTACTCGTCAAGTAACGGATTGAGCGATTCTGGAAGCGGAGCTAACGACATGTTGTAGATATAGATGATAACTCCGAATGTAAATAGTCCGCGGAACACCAAACATATGAAAGAATTAAAATATGAGGGAAATCTACACTCAAGAACAAAATTTGATAACCGAATTGTCGTGGGTAGTCGTAAGTCATTGCTATATATATTAAAATTTAAGTCTAGTGGGACGTGAATGGTCCTTATTATCCTCCACGTCATCGTAATCTCTCTTCAAGAACCGAGACTGGATCTCCTCGTCATCATTAAAAAAGGCTCCCCGGTGAAGAGGACGTCGTCCGTCACGCTGCTCAGTAGACTCTGCAGCCTTGATCTCTTGACCAGCAATTGCTTCTTCTGCGGCCCTCAGTCTTCGGTATTTGTCATTCTTTGCTGCCTCTTGTGCTTCCAAAAGCGCTCTATCGCGTACATATCTCTCCTTTTCCCGTCTCTTCCATGCCTCATAATCTCCTTCCGGGTCTATATCGTCGGTATCATCCACGCCATCAAAGACATCCATTTCAACTGTACTTCGTTGACTCATCGCATCCATCTTAGATGCTACTAATGCTTTATCATTTCTATCCAACCCTCTGCTTCGCTTGTCATTTGATGCTACTGTCTTCGCTCTGCGAAACTTATCGATGAAAACTGGCTTTAATATTACTTCTTCATCTGAAGATGTTTCGTCCCCGCTGCTATTGCTGTCACTAGTACTTGCACGATCATTATCACTATCACTGCTTCTTCTTACGCTTGACGCGTCCCCATCTTTCTTTATATCTTCCGTGGGTTGCATTCTTCGTTCTCCACTTCCCTTCGTCATACTCAGATCCTTTGAATGGCTTCGCCCCACGTAGTATCTGCGGCCGTTTCACGTCTTTGTTACTCTATCAAAATTTTTTTCGCGACCCTTATTCACAGTATGCCCAAAGTTGTTATTATTTTTAATAGTTTTTAGGAGATATAATTTTTTTAGTACGAACTCTTTTCCAGGTATATATAAGTAAAGAGTTTCGCCAAATATTAAGTTGATATAGGCTCAATAAGAAGATCATTTTAATTATAATTTTTCATTATAGTTAAAGAGTTACAGTTCACTGATATAGGCTATAATCATGGTACTACCAACAGTTGACAGGCCATTTGGCATTTATTTATGGTATTATTTTAATGCGCTAGTGACCAAAATTAGTGGAGGTAAGCTAGTTCCACAAAAATTTGAGTTCAAAGCGGGAGAATTACCTTTTTCTACGCTTCCGCCTGTGGTTGTAGCTATAGGGACTTATTACTTGGTGATATTTGGGGGCGATTACGTGTTCAAGAGATTTAAAATCAAGCCTCTTGTATTGAACAAGTTGTTCCAGATTCACAATTTGGTCTTGACTACTTTATCATTGTCCCTCTTGACATTGATGGTAGAACAGTTGATTCCTATTATTATTAGACATGGTATTTTCTATGCTATTTGCAGCCCCAAAGCATGGACCGTGGAGTTATGCTGTCTTTATTATTTCAACTATATTACCAAATTTTGTGAATTTCTTGATACAGTATTTTTGGTTGTTAAGCAAAAGAAATTGACATTTTTGCATACTTACCATCATGGAGCTACAGCTTTGTTATGCTACACGCAGTTAATTGGAACCACCCCGATTTCTTGGGTACCAATTACCTTAAATTTAGGTGTCCATGTTGTTATGTACTGGTATTACTTCTTAGCTGCAAGAGGAATTAGAGTATGGTGGAAGGAGTGGGTGACAAGGTTTCAAATTATTCAATTCGTATTAGATTTAGGTTTTGTTTATTTTGCAACCTATCAAAAGATTGTACTCACTTACTTCTCAAAGGTTACATTTCTTCCTATTTGTGGTGACTGCGCAGGTACTATGGTAGCTGCTTACTCTGGATGTGCCATATTGTCGTCTTACTTGGTTCTTTTCATTGCCTTTTATATTGATGTTTACAGAAAGAAATCTTCTAGAAAATCAAAGAAAGTGAAGGCCATCAAAGGTGGTGTGGCTGCTCAAGTAAATGAATATGTTTATGCCACTTCGAGAAGTGAATCGCCAGCCCCAGGAGCTGGCGGTGCTGATAGAACACTTCGCTCTAGAAAGGCATGAGTAACCCACAGGCAATAGTTAATATTTTGCTCTAATAGCTAAACTACATAAACATACATAACTTCTTTGGACTTTTTTTTTCTTCGCAGAAGCTGTACATAGGGATGAAACCTCTACTCTGAGGGAGCTTAAACATTAATAGACCTATAGATTTGAACTAACAATATCAAATGTAGGGATACTTTCCGCAGCTCCTTTCTTTTGAATGGTCAAGCTACTTGCAACGGTAGCAAAAGTGATGGCTCTATCGATATCGGATCCAAGAGCTAGCTGCAGAACCACAGCCCCAAAGAATGTATCCCCAGCTCCAGTTGTGTCAACAACTTCCTTAACTTTTCTGGATTTATGGAAAGTTGACTCCGACGACTTAGATGTGACAATTGAACCTAAGCTTCCCATGGTGATAATCACAATACAAACATTCTCTTGATTCAACATTGTTCGAAGCTTTTCAGCAACTTTTTGAAACCCATCAATTCTATCGTTTTTTATGGTATCTTGAAATATCTCATGGTCTTTCGGAGGTAACAAATTGGTGGCCACATCTAATGCTTCTCCTTCATTGACAATGAGCAAATCTATGTATCCCAAGAACCTTTTGTCAAGTATTTCTGGCTTGAAAGGGGAAGGATTGTATGCAATGTTAATTTCTGGACGGTTATGTTTCAACCATTCAACTGTTTTTGCTGTGTCCGGATACTCATTTTGCAAAACAACAAAATTTCCTCTCTCATTTCTTGGAAAGTAATGCTTATAATCTTCGTCGCTAGGTTTTAACTCACCATTGGCACCAGCAGTAATCAAAATTCTGTTTTCACCATTTTCTTCAACCATAATGACAGCAACTCCAGATGAAATGCCTTTCAAAGTCTTTATATGTGTAGTATCGACCCCTTGATCCACTAGGGATTGTTTGAGTTCTTTTCCAAATGAATCATCACCGACATTGCCTATCATACGAACATTGATACTTTGGTTCTTGCCGGTCAACCTTGAAACTGCCAATGCTTCATTCAATCCTTTTCCTCCGAGATGATTTTCGAACAGATTGGCTTGAAAAGTCTCTCCAGCATCAGGAACCTTTTTCGTAAAGGTCACCAAATCATAGTTTAAAGAGCCAATTATTGTGATTTCAACCATTCTAGAGCAATCTAGTATAATTGAATCGTTTCCTGGAACTGAATATTTAAATAGATTTTAATATTGCGACAGGATCAGCACGAAGTCGATAAATTTCTATTATATAAAAAGTACTTAACAAAATATATTCAGCTATAGAAGACAGAAAAGCTACTTATAGAATTGATCATGCTTGTTTACCAAGTCTCTTTAATCTCATCTTTTCAGCAAATGTTAAAGGTTTAGATTCAGCTGGTGGAGGAGAAGCAACAAGCTCTGGAGCAGCCCTTGCAGCAGCTGACGCAGCAGCTGATGCAGCAGGAGTAAGAGGTGCGCTAGGAGCTGCAGGAGAGGTTGAAGTCGGTGCTTGACCATTGCTTCTCATCTCAGCTTCCATTTGTCTCTTCTTGAGGAATTCGGCGTCTTTTTCTTTTTGCAATCTAAGTTCTTCTTTCCACTTAGCCAAGTCTTCCTCTTTCTTCCTTCTGAGAGCCTCTTCCTCTGCTTCTCTTTGAGCTTCTTGGCGGATTTCTCTCAAATCCTCTAATCTGGCTCTCTTGATTTCATCTAAACGAGCAGCCTTTGCTTTCTGCAAATCAGAATTGGCTTTTGCCTTTAATTCCGCTAACTTAGAGCTATTTTTCTCGTCAATAACTTTTTTGAATGAAGTATAGTCAGGCAATATACGCAGTAATCTATCCTTGAGCTCAAGTGCTTCCTTATGTTCCTTCTTGGCTTTCTCAATCTTAGCAGTCTTGAGATTTTCGTAATTAGTCAATTCTTCAGCTTTTTGCTTCTCGGCATCTTTCTCTAAATATGGCAACTCATAACGCCTGAATGCTCTTTCCATGTAGTCGTTCTTCTTCGACAACAATTTGAGCTTCTCTTCCAAAATTTTCTTGTCTTTGTTTAATTGCTCAATTTGCATCATACGTAACTTATCAGGATCCAAGTCATCCAAATTATCCATATCAATAGTAATAATACCCTTTGCATTAATTTCTTCAGCAATTTTCCTCTTCTCCTTTTCTCTGACTAAGTTTTTCTCTCTTTCTAATCTTTCAATATTTCTTCTTTCTTGTTCAGCGACCATTCTCTCTTGTTCAGCCTTTTGCTCCGCGACTAATCTTTCTTGTCTGATCCTTGAAGCTTGTTCCTCTTGCTCACGTCTCTCCTTCTCAGTAATACGCTTACGTTCCTCCATCACCTTAGCACGATTAGCAAGTTGCTCTTGTTCCCTAACAATATCGTTCATTGCATTTCTTAATGCAATTTCCCGATTTTTCTCAAGGCGAATATCATATTCAGGGTCGATGATTTGAATTGAAGAGGATAACGTCTTAGCAAGTTTCGACAACTGAGTGCGAACAAGTTCTGCGGGAGATGCTTGAAGCTTATCATTAATTGAGTCATTGAAGGATTCTTCAAATGGACTGGACTTGAATGTAATGACATCTGACTCATGGTCGATAAGCAAGGACAAATAACCATCCTTAGCGGCATTCACAATTAGCTCTTCCACTTGAAGAGGAGTTAATGTGTACTCGATTCCAGTGAAAGTACCTAAGGAAACCAAAAATTCCAATTTCACAGCTTCATACACCTGAGAAACTTGTTGGAAGAGTCTTATTAAAATTGCCTCAGTCAAAGTAGGAATATAAGATTTATAATCAGCATCCTTTTCAATGACTTTAAATACTTGAACAACTTTCTCTTTGATAGTAAGAGGGTGAAATTGACCTCCTTCCAAAACATCGAATAACTCTTTGACACAAGGCGTGACGTAGCTTAAAATCGATCTATTAACAATAGATTTCAATAAGCTGCTTCTTGAAGGGACATGATTAAGATTCAACAAGGAAGAGAGCTTCGAGTTCTTCGCTTTGTGATCATCAACAACTGTTTCATTACCTATCGTCTTTTGAGGTGTTGCCAACGTTGCCAAGACAAGAATAGAAGCATAATGACCTAACTCCTTATCTGTTGCATTTGGTGACTGCGAATACAAGTTGAAAAACTTATTCCAAGCAGCAGCATGGAATAAACTGTTGTCAGAAACAGCAAAGATCCTAGCTAAGTTTTCGTAGTAATTAGTCATCATGTTAGGTTTGGGTGCCTTCTTTGATGCAGTTATCAAAGTATGAACGTCATCAACAGAGCGGAAAGACTCCTGCCATAACTCCAATTTTACTGCAATATTCAACTGAGCAAATCTTTGTTCTAAATAACGCTGGACAGTTTCGGTGTCAGACAAATCAATAGCATTATTGTTATTATTGGTAATTTTTGTGGGCATAGTAACAGATTGCATATGTGCTCTTAACAATTCACATAATCTCCTGAATTCAGACTTTCTATTGAAGTTCAAGCAAAATTTGAAAGCCTGATTGACAATAGCAGAGTAAGTAACCTCCAATTTGGAATTATTTCTCAAGATATCTAAACATGCCCTAAAGGCTTCCCACAAGAACCTCAACCAAGGTGTGACCAACTCTCTCTCAGTTCTGTCAGCTGAGTCGGTATTTGAAACAGCTGAAAGCAAAATGCTTTCAGGAGTCTGAGAAGTCTCCAAATCATCTTCTTCATCTTGATCTATCTTTGTGTCTGCCTTAGTTTGAGCTTCATCTAATTTCTTTTCGGCTAAGCTGGTGAACCTTCTGACAATCACTTGCACTGATTCTAACCCATTCTCCGATAACTGCACATTCTTTTTGTACTGATGTAACGCATCTTTGGCTAATTTACCTCTTCTTAAGTTAACTGCTAGCTCAATAAGTAGTAATGCAATAGGCTCCAAATCCTCCACTGCCAAGTAACGGATTCTCTTCGATGTGATGAAGTCATACAAAGTTTCCAATGCAGCTTCAGATTGACCAACAGCGATCAAATCTTCAGCTCTTTTCAAAACATTTTCCGGACGGAAATTATGGTTTCTATGAGGAGGCACCATGATGTTATCCTTATTCAAACCACTATTAGCTGTAATGCTATGAACGTGTTGAACCTACGATCTATACATGAAAAAATTTGATGGAAAAAAAAAAAAGGTCGTGACTTGTACAAGTAATCCCAATCATAGTGGAAGGTTAGGGAGACTGATTCGAGAGACTTTTTACTAGCAGTGAGGTTCTTTACATATCCAATGGCTATGTAGTTACATTATTGGAATTGACTGATATTCTGGCGAAGCGAGAAGATAACTTGAAATAAAAAAAATTCATTTATAAATCAAAACGTTTCACTTAATCCTTTGTATTCGTATTATCCTTCTACTATAGCTAAAACGGGGGAAATTTTTCCTCCATAAGAGGAATGGAAGTAGCCAAAGAGTCTTTTGATATCAAAATTATACTCAACCTAGGGTCTATTCCATATTCAGTAAATACTCTTCTGGAGTCTGTTTCTTGGCTCACTTCTGTGTATGGATAGTTTCCGAAGTATTTGGCATTCTCTTCCAAAATTATGTCTTCGTAATGGAAGTAGTCTTGTTCTAAAGGTGCAGGTTCATTTTTTGGAAGCTTCTTTTTCTTCTTCTTCCCTGAGTCTTCTTCATCAACAATATTAGGAGCAACAAGGTTATAAATCTTAGATATAATTATGAAATAGTCGAATTCATACTTTTCATTAGCATCACTTGCCTTAGTCATTTCCTCCAAGAGCAATTTATACATGGGAGGGACTAGTTCCACGGGCATATTGATCATTCTCTCACTAACTATCAAACCGACTTTCTTAGGTGAATCTTTCTTTAACAATTTCCTGAGCATGAGATTGAACTCCACATCCTTAGCTGTCTTACCAATGACATAATCAACCAAAGGTTTTATACTAGGATTAGAAATGTACTCTGAGATATTAATTACAGATAATAAAGCAAATGGGTCACTCTCCTTACCTTCAGTTTTAATAGCCGTACCAACGGAATTCTTGGTCAAAATCAAATCAGAAAGAGACGATATATCAAACTTATTTGCATCGTCTCCAAATAGCTGTCTAAGCAAGTTCTTTGTAGCATGAAAATCAACTTCTGGATTCAAGTCAAAGTAATCGAAATCAACATTTACTATCTCTTCTTGCTGTTCTTCACTCTCAGATTCAGTAGAACTAATATCGATGTCAGAATCATCTTCATCTACTCTTCTCTTCCCCATTGCTATTCTATTCTTACACTAAATATTTGTTACACTTGAAAAAAGTAAAAAGCTATAATGGTATCTTGCGATGCCTGAAAAATTATGTAATGCACGATGATCTTCTAAAGCTTGCTAATACAAAGTGAACCTAAGAAACATGGTGACGATGGGCTCAGTTATCGAAGGATACTCGTCAGACTCTGAGAGTGGCTTTGAATTATCGAGTCTGGCAAATCCTTCTTTGGCTAAATTTACCAAGATACCTGATGATGTAGGTCAGCATACTGAGTTGAATGAAGTTGCAATGAAAGATAATGCTAAAAAGAATTTTGGGGGAGTAGCAGAACGCCGATACTTTGATGGCATCTCATCAAAGCTAGCATCGGATGACTTCAAGGACAAAAAGGTCAGTAAAGCTGAAAGCAAGAGAATAAAAAGACGGAGAATAAATAAAAGGGATCCTGAAGATCTCAACTATCTAGGTCCCTGGGCAAAACTGGAGTCAGAAGAAGATGAAAAGATTATCATAAATGCAGATAAGGAAGATATTATAGTGGAGGAGAATCGTGTCTCTCTGGAAGAAAAAGGATACGTCTCCGATAGCTCTAGTGAAGCTGAAGATGACGAAGAAAATACTAGTGAGTTTGTGGGATCTTCTCAATTTGATTATTTGGGAAGATCATATATGCATGTGCCAAAGGACATAGGAATCAGCCTAACCAAGGATGTTGGCTCTATAGAAAATTTTGTTCCCAAAAAAGTCATTTATACATTCAATGGACATCTGAAGGGAGTAAATAAACTAGAATTCTTTCCCAAGTCTGGACATCTTCTCCTTTCTGGTGGCAATGACGGAAAAATTAAGCTATGGAGTCTATATGGGAAAAGGGAGTTACTTCGTATCTACTCTGGGCATGATTTAAGTGTGAAGGACGTAACATTCAATAGCACTGGAACCCAATTTTTAAGTTGCTCCTTTGATAAAAGGATAAACCTATGGGATACGGAAACAGGTAGAATACTTAAGACTATAAGAGTAAAAGCTACTCCAAATGCATTGAAATTCAACCCAAATAATGAAAACGAATTTTTAGTTGGATTGGCAAATCGTAATATTGAACACTATGATTTAACTTCATCCGACTTACAAACCCCTATTCAAGTGTACGATCATCATTTAGGTGCAATTAACTCACTTCTTATAATAGAAAATGGGTCTCGGTTTATGTCAACTTCGGATGATAAATCTGTCAAATTTTGGGATTGGCAAATTAATATTCCAGTAAAGTCTATATCTGATCCTTCACTTCACTCGATGCCATGTAGTGCTATTTATCCTGGTTGTAATTACATTGCATTACAAAACATGGATAATTCTATCAAAGTGATTCAAGGACATGGCAAATACAGGTTTAATAAAAAGAAGGTTTTCCGTGGACACAACGTAGCAGGATACGGAATTGAACTTGATATTTCTCCTGATGGCAAGATAATTATGAGTGGGGATTCGAAAGGTAATGGGTATTTTTGGGACTGGAAAACAACCAAGCTAATAAAGAAATTGCCTGTATCAAATAAATTGATAAAATGTATTAGATTCCACCCCCAGGAATCTAGTAAAGTTATAATGGCTGGTGCTTCTGGAGAAATATTCTACTGTGATTAAATTTAAAAACCACCATGTTATGCATTTCCTTATAACTATTTATTTTACAGGAATTTAAATAAAAGGGTATTAAGCTATTATACACTTTTCATTTTTATATTCTTCACGGCGTTTATGAAATCTCTTATGACGTTTACTTTTCACAGTCTTAGAGTCTTCAGTTGAAATGTGATTAATTATGGGATCCGAATGCTTGTCACTGGGTTTCGGAGACGTGGAAGGAATTTTTCCTACTGCAACGTCTTCTATCTGTTCAGGCACTTTGGATTTGTTAGAAGCACTCTTTGAAAGTTTGTCTAAATCTAATACTGTTACTTTGTCGCCCAAAGCGTATAATTCATCGCCACTTAAACTCGTTCTGCTTTCATTAGGTTGCAAGTGATGCTTAGAATGATTTGTGGCGGCACTCCATTGACTATTTCGACGAAGTTTTTGACTAATAGAAATACTAGGCTCTCTGCCAATAAAGGTCGAATTAGTAGGCAACTCTTTATAATAATTCATATCGTCGTCTGTCAAATACCAAAAGTATTTATCTCTAATATCTATGAATTTTGAATCATTTGGCGAAATATCGAGACTCAAGATACTTGAGGTACTACTGTTGATGCTTTCAGTAATACCCTCCACAGATCTTAAACTAGGTGAATTTGTACTTGATATTATAGGCGTTAAAGGTTCTGTCTCTGACCAATAATGGACTTTCGAGCCTTGAGGGGGTAAAACTGATTTTTGAACTGTAACTCCTCTTCTAATACTCGAATTTGCACTAACATTTGCGGAGGTGTTACTACTAGAGTTACTCTCCTCGTTGGAAATCAATCGATAAAATAGCATATAGGGCCATTCTGTTTGAAAAATTTGCTTGAAACTCTTCTCAGTAATTCTCGATTTTTTATTAACGTCATCATACAAGTACCATATTGCATTCGTTGCTTCCTCCTCTGATTCATTGACGTTGTTGGTGTCTTTCCTGACAACAGAAATGTAATGTCCCGATGAAATAGAAGTACCTCTATGACAGACTGCGCTTTCTAAAATTAATTTGTAATCTCCAGAGGTTTCATCGTTATCATCATCCGCAACAAACTGAGGAAGATTTATTATAGGAGGAATAATTATCCTCTTAGAAGAACGGGTTGCCAGAGAGTTTGAAGAATCGAAAGAATATCTCTTGAGGCAGATAGGTAAAACCGGCCTTCTATTCACAAATTCCTTCGAATTCCTTACAGCGCTAGAACTGTTCGTACCTGACGAGGCATTATCATCTGTATAGAATGGTAAAAGACGCAAAAACATCCATGCGGGTAAATTCACCTCTCTTGGATTAGAAGGGGTTACGTCCGCATCATTCAACGACCATAAGGAAAGTGTAGATGATCTTGCCCTTGAAGTTACTTTCACTTGATTCTTGGAATCACTTCTCTTTAGCTTCTCTGAGCCTCTCACATCCGATTCTACAGTTTGATCACCATTTGATACTCTTACCTCAACTGTGCCCAACAGTGGGTTTTGCGAGTCTTCTTTTCGTAAGCTTTCCAAAGTAGCTCTTCTTTCCAATTCTCTTTTGACACTAATAGAGTTATTGAAATAGTGTTCTAGGCACTCTTCGAGCAATATGTTATCGTCATGGTTCGCCTCATCATCGGGAATGCTAACAAATAGAATTCTTTCTTTCGAGTACTTCTGATCGTCTTCCTTGCTGAATTTACCTCCATGTTTAATATCGATTTTAAATGTAAGCAAAGGCATCGCAAGGATCTCTGTCAAAAATTCAAATAGAGCCGCTGAATCTTGTTGCCTACGAGACATGGCCTCTTCGAATCCTAGTTGTTCTAATATCTCACATAATCTAATAGTGATATCCGTTGTTATCAAGTTTCCGGATCGAATCAAATTGACATACAATCTTAATAATGCAGCCAACTGATACACCAAGTGATTGGGGTGCTTATTTGATATAAATAATATAGGTTCAAAGCTTTCAAGGTTAGCGAACATGGAAAAGAATAATGCATCGAGATAACACATTACATTGCCCCAATTTTCCGCTCCCACGTAGTTTATCGCATGTCCAAGCTTGTCTCTGTTTTCATTTGTCAAAAATAAGCCCTCCGAACTCAACTGGAAAAATCTAATAAAGTGAAATGCCTTCACTAAATCACCCTGTGTAAATGGCGATTTTAATGCTGTTATGGCTTCGTTTGCAGATGGCCTAGGGAGCTTTAAATGCTCGAAGTATTTCTGAAGTTTAGTAACAGCAAACGATTTGCTGTGGTACTTTTTAGGGTTAGGTTGAAGGGGATCACCGTACTGTTCTTTGACATTCTTTGATAAGCTATCGACATACCGTCCCCAAAAGTTTTCATCAAAAGGCGGCTTTTTCTCAAGAGACTTCGCTACAGTCAAGTTGCGTAGCTTCTTTTCAAACATATGTTCCGTAGCCTGCTATAATAGGTCATAAAGTATGGGAAAAGCGCTTTTAGATTCTTATCGAGTTGCCTATTTGAAACGGAATTTCTCCGAGTTACGTGTGTGTCGCATTACTTTTAGATCATAAATTATGTTAATAATTGCATCATGGGCCCCCAGGGCATACATAATATAAATGCTACTGAATATAAACATACTGTCGTCCTAAATACTCGTGATATTCAATTCTTTCATTTTCACCAAAACATCGTCGACTCTCTTTTCCAAATTTCCGTTGATGTAATCGTCTCTGGTTTTAGCATCTAACTTAGTTTGTAACTTGTTTAACTGAGCATAATTGTCGTTGAAGAATCGAAGCTGTAGCTTGACAAATGATTCGAATGAAGGATCAAAGAAGGGTATTCTTAAGTTGATTAGTTTGGGTAGCTCCAGCTTAAGCTGTGTATTTAGTTCGTCATATGTCTTCTCCATTTGTGACAACTGTGCTTGTGCGCCACCCAACTTCAGCTCGTACAGGGGATCATCAGTTGGCTTCTCTACCAACTTTCTGACTTTACTTTTCATTGAGTCGTAATCTAATTTCTTGTGAGCACGCTTCTTGATGGCCTCGTTGATTTCCACGTAGTACGAGTTAAATCGTGAAACAGGATTCAATACCGTGTGATGATAGGGCTCTTCAAGGTCAGCGACGCACTTTTCATTCAAGTATTTTACGACATCATAGTAGTCTTGAGATATGCTACTGTTCGGTTTACTGGCGTCTATCTCGCCATAGAACGATGCCATCATTTCTCCAATGTTAACTTGTGCATTGGTCACCATGCGTAGGGTATCTAAATAATGCTTTAGCTCCTTCTGGAGCTTACCGGACGACGATTCCATAGCCCTGAACCTTTTCTCTTCATATTCGTATTCCTTGTCTACTGTTTGTTCTATTTGGCCAGCCTTCAACATTACCTGGGTCCCGGCCCTATTGATGGCCTTTTTGATTCCACTCCAAGACATTGTAGATCCGCTAACCGTTAGCTGCTTGGATGGTCCTTCAGTAATTCACCCGTTGATGAGGCTTGTTCCTACTTTATATTTCCTCTTGATATAAATATTCGAATGTTTCAGATCTGTTTGTAACTTTGTCCGAGCTAGCCGTTTCAAAAGTCACAAATAGATGATATTGGAAAATATACGTTTGAACTAAACTATACACTATAGGAGAAAGAAAAAGGCAAACCAGATTATAGCAATGACCTGAAGATTCACCCGTATATAAGTAGCAAACAGTTTTAATCCAATTTTCATCGATAATCATTTACCAATGTTGACTTCGACAAATCAATTCGATTTCTGTGTAATATTTGCTATGTTTAGGGATCTGAGGGTGAATGCATGATTTGAGTAACGAACTTTCCAGAATACCTTGTGATACAAGCAACTGTTAATACATCGTTTCGAATGGAAGTCGTCATCAAATGGTTGAGAATTACGTGATTTGGTATAGATAAATGATAAGCTTCCTTATTCGATGCATAGTAAGAACTATCGGCTCTTCTTAGCGGTGGTCTTTTCGACTCTACTCTGCTGGAATCAAGATATTGAGGTACGTTCTCAGCATGATTCTTCTGCTCATTCAATGACATTTTATTTAATAAGACATTGTTCAAATGTGCGGGCAATTGCGGTGGTTCCGTTAACTCGTAATTTGGAGATTTGTTTTTGAAAAAGTCATAATTGACATACATCTCTGGTATTGAATTTGAATAGGAGAGTGTAGATTCCGGTGCTTTATCGTGCAAGAAAGAATCCGAGTACTGATCTTCTTCATAATATTTGACGTTGGGAGGTTCTCCGAATGAGGATTGCGAGTTCTCTTCTTCAATTCCATTTGGCGGAGAGAATATTTCCAGTTCTTGTGGTTGGTCTATGTACTCAATGTGCTCATAACTTTGAGCGTCCTTGGAAACCTTCGCCAAGAAACTATTTGATTTCCTGTTAATCCGATCAACATCATACTTGCCAGCAGTTTGTGTTGTTCGACTTTCACCACGATTTATAATGTTTGCATCGTAAGCAGTTGACGCGCCAATATGGTTTGGCTGATTCTGTGAATGATTGAACAAATGCGATTCATCTATAACTTCAAACCAGTTGAAAAATATACCTTCCTGATCTGTTGCCGTTGGCAATTGGTCACTGACTCTATATTCATTATTAATTATGTATAAAAGCTTGTGAACTCCTAATGGCAACCTAATCGTTGTTACGTATTCATTTGGATGCTTCGTAGAAGGTTTTAATCTTATGATATCTCTCCAGTTTGAAAATGAACCAATAATCGAAAGTCTATTGATTACTTCTTTAGTTGAATTCACCCATTTTATTTCTACTGGAATTAAGTTATTTCCCTTCTTCTTCACAGGATATCTTTCGGATGCCAAATAAGATGTATCAATCATTACATCGCTCATATTAGATGGAGGTGCTGCAATCTTAGTGAAATCAACATTGGCAATATCGGGTGTTGGGGTCCTATGGTCCAGCTTTTCATTTTCCGTGGAGCTTGGACTATCTTCTTTCTTATCAATTTCCATTTCGTCTCCGTCGTTGTTGGGTAAAAAATTTCTAGATACTTCCGGAGGATCAGTCTCAATCAATCCATCGTTAAGTTCATTAAATTCATCTTCAATGAGGTCATTAGAAAATTGATTGCTATATTTTTCTTGCATAGGAGCATCTTGCCCCTTGTTTATTGCCTGAGGTTTCAGCACCTTGTGTAATATTAAATCACTGAACTCGTCATCCAAACTACCATGCCTGGGTCCCAGAGTTGACGACTTTCGGACGCCATCGGGATGATGAACATTCGCTGCAGATTTTCGTGTACTCGAGGTGTTATTACCCATGTTAAAAGGTAACGACAATCTGTATCAAAAAAAAAAAGGTCCTACTAGCCAAATAGAAAGTTCTATAGTTATAAGGAAACTAATTTCGCTTGACAATAATATAGAAGATACACTCCAAAAAGACTAAATGTCAAGTGATCTCAGGGAGCAACAAATGATTATATATAGTGTAGTTGAACACTATTTGTCGAACTGCGGAGAAAGCGACATTTAGCGACGACATTGAACTATCCTCCAAACAACTTTACCAATTTGCAGTTATTTCAGCTTGAGATGAAAGCAAAGGTGATGTAACTTACAATGGTGGCCTTCGAGAGCATTGGCTGCTCTCTTTTTAACCTGTAATTGCTTTTTGGAATTGAGCTTCGCTTTATGATCTTTGGATCTCTTTTGATATGTGGTAAAAATTTGTATTAATGTCGTCTAGCTCCTTTGATGATGCATTTGAACACTGAACTTATGTATTGTGATAAAACAGAGGATAAGGGATAATTGGGAAACATAGTTAGAGCGGTGAAGAGAATGCTATGGCCAGTTGCTGAGATCTACATAAAATAAAATTTTCGAAGTTTCTGCAATATTCTGCCCTCAAGTTTACTTAATAAGATTTCCTTATATTGAGATATATAGCAATTGAGCATACTAAGATTCCATCAAACATATTGTTCGCTGATACTAGCTCATTTACATAGAACTCATTAATGCTTGTGTTTAAGTGCTATTGAACTTGGGATCTCGTAAATCAAGATTGTGGCATTTTTGATGCGACACAAATGTGAGACCGGCTGAATGCTGGTTATCGGATTTGTCAACGGCTGAAAAGCACAAAGACTCCTACCTGTTTGATCTTCTTTCTTTCCTCAATCTACTTTGCATTAGGCTGTAGCTTCCACGTCTCACAATAACTTCCAATTTAAACTTATTAAACTCGGGATAATAATGAGATGTATAGCTGTAAAGCAAATTGATTAAATTTTCCCTTTGCTCTTTGGTGGTATCTCTGATCCATGTCTGGTATCCTAACTTAAAGTTGCAATAGTTTTTGAAAATCTCGAGGATGTTGATCTCAATTTCTTTAGTCAAAGATATATCGTACATGTCCAATTCTAAGATCTTTGATAGTTCAAATATGTTTAACCTCGAGTAGTAGCGATCTTCTTTAGAATTACTTAAAGTTTTCACGTAGTTCAAATTAAACTTGATACTATCAATATCATTATCACTGGACTTTTGATGCTCTCTGACTTGTGCATCACTAAGTCTAAACCTTGGATTTAATTTCATTGCTGATAGAGGGACAAGGGTATTGGATACATTCGTCAATCTCATTGGTGCCGATGGTCTATTGACAGTCATGTAGTTATTATAAATGTCTCGTTTACTTACAAACTTTATGGTCAAGTTATACTGGTCAAGATTTTTATCTGTCCTAACCATGGATGATTGATCGGATCCCAACTCGTTTTTAATCAACAAGTTTGATCTTTTTGTCTTCCCCAACGTAAACGATGACTTCAAAACTGGAGTTGCAGGTGGTGTAGACAAGGTCTGATGTTTTTTTTCTCTTCTTCTTTTCCTCTTCTTCAAAATGGTCCTGCCATTTCTTGAATGATCCAAGTCCTTCATCATATTCAAGTTATCCTTTAAATTGTCAATTCGTTCTCCATCTTCTGGAATAATGAACATTGCTTCAGGTTCGAATGAAAAGTCATTAAAAGTAATGTCCAAGTTGTTCTCTTTGTCTAATTTCATTGGATCAACAGATTCAGCTACTCCAAGTCCAAGAGTGTTATGGATTCCAACAGAGTGGGAATAAAATGGTGTTGCAACTTCAGTGAGATCTTCAGTTGCAAATGTAAATGGACTAATCGGGTCAAGGTTCCCACTTTCGCTACTTTGGAAGCTGTCAAAATGACCCGAGATACTCTCTTCAGTACTTGTGCCATAGTCGGTACTTTCGCTAATTGCTGATCCAATCCTGCTTATGTCAATATCAACAAAGCTATTGTTACTGTCTGTGTGATAGTACTCCTCATCGGGAGATAAAGGAAAATCAAAAAGGCTCATGTTAATTTCTTTAACGTCTATATTGTCACGATATTCCTTCAATGTCTTATATTCTCCAGCTTCATTTATGGAGGGAGATAATATAGTTTATATAGTTTTTGCAGTTCTCCTTCAGGTTTGCAGTCAAACCCACAGGCAAGAAGCACAAGTAACAACAGAGTGCCTATAGAGAATTAAGTGATCCCATAGTAAAAGCAGTATACCTGGGCTCGCAAATGAGCACCGAGTTCATCATTTCCCTTGCATTACACCCCTAGAAAATGCATAGTTCTAATTTCTTGCCCAATGTGTTACTTTGTTTGAGCGTAAAGCTGTATTAATAGCAGCGATTAAGTTCGCACAAACGATGATCAATAATAGAACCAGGTAAATCTGAACCGAGATAGAGACATTGTTAAGACAACAAGTATCTCACCACATTTAGGTGTCTTTTACGCAGATTAATCGCCCCATTCGTCCACATTTTTTCTATTTCATTGAGGTTATCTTCAAATCTGTCTCATATCTGAGACACAAAGAGAGGGGGGGGTGCAGTTGCCATGTGGTGTTTATTAGCTATGTAAGGACAAAGTGCAAAAGAGGTGACATGCAGTTAGAGGTGTACAGATTAGAATATGCAGAAGCAATGAGTTTCAATTTAGGTTGCAGAAGCGGTCAGTAACTGCAGAAGCCACACGGCGTGGTAAGTAAGGCGTAGAAGACAGAAAGAGTAATCTTACTGCAATAGTAACATTAGTCGCAGAAGCGACCTCAGATTTGCGTCAGATCCAGCTGCAACTTCGACACATGCGAGCGTTTGGCCCCTGCGCCAATTCTCGTCGCTTAACAACAAGGTACATTCGCTTATGTGTTCTGTTCAACAACGCTCTCGACCACACCAGCCACATCGCTTCCAAGGTACCTGCAGTTCATCAACACTTGGATGAATTTCTTGATTGAGATATTGAGTTCATAGCGAGATAACTCTTGTACGATTTCGTGTCTTTCTGTTTCCAGCATGAAACCTAGTTTATTCATTACTCTTTCAGCCTCTTCTACTGTTGTCATTGGCAGTATCCCAATAGCGCTCGTAAAACAATCAACGAAATTCATATGCTTTAACACGGAATATTGAGATGTTGTCCCGATTATCAAGAGTCTTCTGTTTTTAGGTGGTCTTTTTGTAATATAAACCATCAACATTTGAAGTATATCGTTGCTAAAGCGAGGACCAATTGGTACGTAATTAATAATATTCTCTATCTTGTCAATGACCAATATATTTAAAGGTGATTTATAGACATCCCTGAAAACATTATCAATATACTGAATCTTTGATGGTTCCGACATTCCCAAGAGAGACTCTGCAGAAAGCACCTTAATAAAAGGAAAGTCAGAGTTGAGAGCGAGTGTTGAAGCAACGGCAGTTTTACCCACCCCGATAGGACCATGAAGCAAAATGCTAATCAATGTCTCTGTTTCGCTACTCTTCACCTCGTCAATAAATGATTGTCCTCTATTGAAAATACTCGTGACTGAAGCATTATAAGGAATGATTCCATGTGGAGCAAGTCCTGTTAAATCCTCTTCGTCCGTTCCGAATGCAGGTTTGACTTCATTGAGGGCTAGCAAGAAGTCATTTCTCGTGATCTTCATCTTGTTGATAGCATCTAAGTCAAATTGCGCAATACTTCCCTTTTTTGTATGCCTACTGATGGCGAAGGACTTAGCTGAGTTACAAAGACCTTCTAATTCAGCACCAGTGAAGTTTTTTGTTAATCTACTCAATTCATCAAAATCAACATCTTTGTCTAATAATTTATTTTCTCTTAATTTAGCAGTGTGAATCAATAGAATATCCTTTCTGCCCTTTTCATCAGGTAAAGAGATTTCTATTTGAATTTCAAATCTTCCTGGACGCAAAAGAGCACTGTCGATCAAATCCAATCTATTGGTCATTCCAATAACCAAGATATTATTTAGTTGATCCACACCATCCATCTTCGACAACAACTGATTAACAACATTGTCTCCAACTCCAGTCCCGTCAGACTTTGCCAGACCTCTCTGCTTGAAAACGGAATCCAATTCATCAAAAATAATGACATGTAAATCAGACTCGTCACCTTTTTGCTTATATTCTGCTTCTGCATCCTTAAACAAATTTCTAATATTCTCTTCCGAGGCGCCAACATATTTACTTAACATTTCGGGACCATTAACAATTTTTGGTTCCTTCCCATTCAACATTTTACTTAAATTTCTGGCAATAAGTGTCTTACCTGTACCTGGTGGCCCATAAAGTAATAGACCTTTGCAATGTTTATAATCCAACTTCTCAGCAATATCCGGTGGTAATATTCTAGAGTTGAAGGCACGTCTGAAGATATCCTGAAATTCGTCGTCTAAACCTCCAATTCCTAAATCTTCCAATTTGAAATCTGGATTAATAATATTCTTCTTGGCTCTAGGTCTGCTACTCCTAGACTTTGACCCGTTTTTCTTGATTAAATTGACTTTGGAGTCTGGGTACGGGAAGAAATTGATCTCCGTCAGTTTAACTAAAATTCCTTTTGAGCCAAGATCAGTAGAATTCTTTATAATTGGAAGGTTTTTATCAACATCGAGAATTTCAACTACGTTAACAAGCAAGGCAAAAATGTTGCCTTTAAAATCCATGACAATAGGCTGTGTAGGTTGCAAGACTTGATTTTCATAGTTCAGAAGAAAGATTTGACATAATTCTTCGTGATTGATAGGTGTGCTATCGGCCCGACTCTTGGACCTAAAATCGATGCTCATTTCGATGCTTCCAAGGTAAGAGTGTTGAGATTTTTCAAAAATATTATAACTTTCAACTTTGATCGTTTGTCCTAAAGACCATTTGCCCCATGTTCTGACATTTCCTGCCAATCCAATCGTACCTGGCTCCATGGAAGCGTCCTTGTGTAACGTATAGACGAAATCGCCATCAAGGGCAATTGTAGATTTATCAGGTAAATCAAATTCAGCGGGATGAACTGCAACAGCATTTGCAAGTGCCACAGCATTTGATGGACAATTAGCAACTTGAAGCCTCTTCTTTATATGTGATTGACTACTAGAATGCGAGCTGGAACTTGATCTTAATGGGCGACTATGGGTGATTGAAGGTTGCCCGGGGCCAGGGTTATTCGAGACCTTATGGAACCCAAATTTTTCCATCATAAACTTAAACTAACTTTTATAATAGTTTTCGATGGCAAGGGTGTAAAGAGATTGATGTATTGCTGGCGATTGTAGCGAGAGAGACTTCTAAGCAACTTGTGTAGTAATTAAATTTAGACCACGTGACTTCATACTCATAGACAGGCATGTGTGAGCTTCGATTCACGACTTCTGACATGAGAGCATTTATTATTCTGTTAATCACAGAGTAGATGGCGCCTCTGGTGGTCTAATTCACTCAAAAGCTAGCTTGCCTTTAGTTACCGACAACTGTAGCTAAGTTTACAAGTCTACGATGTTTTTGGGGCCGACAACAGATATGTAATAATATCCGACCATGGTGTCTGATTCAACCAGAACCAAACTCACCCCCACGACAAAAATTACCGGATATGCTTATTTTATCCTCATGCGAAATCGGAGTAGGAACATTTCTTTATCGAGAACGATATTAATTTACATAGTTATACGAATCTCCGCCGACGACATTCCATTTTAAGTATTGTCCGCTACTACCGATTGTTTGCCTCGGTGGTTATCAAGAAAAAAATGTCGTGTAGCTCTTTGTCGAACTTCACCGAAGCTTCGAAAGCCACAGTTTCACTTCTGATTAGAAACGATATGAAAATCTGGCCACGATATTGTTGAATACTTTTTAAAATTTCTCAAGAACCAAAAACGAAGAGGGAATACAGACTACACCATTTTATTACTAAGGAGAATATTTATGAGACTCTTTTCTAGATCTTTTCAATTCCTAATTTTGGTGGAGCAATTATATATTTAGTTCATTTAGCTCTAGACTTGAGAGAGATTAGTCAGATTTCCGGGCCGCGCTGGTCGTAAGTAAACGACTTCCACATAATCAAAGCGAAGTTAAGTACTGCTCGGATCTGAACTATATCCTCGTATATCCCTCGAGAGTTTATCAACCTCAAATCTATATAAGGAGACCCATTTGCTCCCAAGATTTCAAGTATTCTGTTCAATTAACTCTAGATATAAATATTTATTAGATAATTTTCAATAATATGGTTGCTTTAATTCAAAAACCAGCTCCAAAATTCAAGAAAACTGCTGTCGTTGATGGTACTTTCGAAGAAATCTCTTTAGATCAATACAAGGGTAAGTGGGTCTTGTTGGCGTTTATTCCTTTGGCTTTCACTTTCGTCTGTCCAACTGAAATTATCGCTTACTCTGATGCTATCAAAAAGTTTACAGACAAGGATGCCGAAGTTTTATTTGCATCAACTGACTCCGAGTACTCCTTGTTGGCATGGACTAATGTTGCTAGAAAGGATGGTGGCTTGGGCCCAATTAACATTCCGTTACTTGCCGATACCAACCATACTTTGTCTAAGGACTATGGTGTTCTTTTAGAAGAAGAAGGTGTTGCATTGAGAGGTATTTTCTTAATTGACCCTAAGGGAATCTTGAGACAAATCACCATTAATGATTTACCAGTGGGTAGATCCGTTGAAGAATCTTTGAGATTAGTAGAGGCTTTCCAATTCACTGAGAAATACGGTGAAGTTTGTCCTGCTAACTGGCAACCAGGTTCTGAAACCATCAAGCCTGAAGTTAAGGACTCAAAGGAGTACTTTGGTAAGGTTAACAAGTAGATATATATGTAACTTAAAATTATCTATGAATAATAAATCGATTTACTGTTGCTTTCGAGTTTGATGTATTGACCGGCTAAGAATCTACCCCCTTGAATAATAAGCGTAGTATGTTTTATTTCTCCAATATATCAACTTTGATATAAAGCAGAGTTGATCGATTGCGACTACATCGAAATCGATCCATTTGATCGAACTCATACTCGTTTACATTCTGATTTTGAGATATAACGATTAAACAAACAGAGTGTATGGCATGTCAGATGTCTACTTTTACAAGTATCTTGTCACTCGTCAAGTGTTCTTTAGGTCCAAATTTACTTATGCTTTGGTAAATATAAAGCCAATTGTTCCTGGCCATGTACTTATTGTCCCCTTGAGAGAAAGTGTGCTTAGATTCGGAGATTTAAGTTCTGATGAGAGCAGGGACTACATGGACGTATTACAGCTCATCCACAAATTCATAATACATGTATACAAGGCAGATTCATTAAATATTGCGATTCAAGATGGACCTGAAGCTGGCCAGAGTGTACCTCATCTTCACACACATTTGATTCCTAGGTATAAATCTGACGGTTTTGGCGATAACATATATAAAATGCTAGAAAAATCTGATATAGATGAGCAGTTCAAAGATTTTTTCAAAAGAAAGCAAGATTTCAAGGAGCATGGCGGTTTTGTTCAAATTAAAGATAGCCAAAGAGTACCGAGAACCATAGAGGATATGGAAAAGGAGGCAAAGATGTTAAAAGAGGAATTGTCAAAGTTCAGATGTTGAAATAGTTCAATGTATCAAATTTGATATTAGACTGGTAAATTTTTCAATTTATAGCATTCAATTGTATACTAAAAAATGTATTGAAAATTGATTAATGTAAATCGATAAAAAATCGAGATTGTGAGTTTTCGTATCATCAACTCTTAAATATTAAATATGTCGAATGAGCCACTTGATGAGATACAGTGGAAAAGTCCAGAATGGATTCAGCAGTTTGGTCTCTTCACAGGGAATGTTCTTGACTACTTCTCAGAATCACCATTCTATGATCGTACATCGAATAATCAAGTTTTACGCATGCAATTTCAATTTCAACCTCCTCCAGCTAACATGAATCCTCAAACGTACTTTGAGTCCAAACTCAAGGAGATGGTTGGCATTGAGTTTATTATAGCTTATGTTCGAGAGCCCGATTTTTGGATCATTAGAAAACAGAGAAGGTTGAATGTTGAAACTGTAATATCAAAAAATGACTACTACATCATAGGGGCGAATGTTTACCAAGCTCCCAAGATCCATGATGTGATATCTTCGAGGATACTTTCGAGTGTGTTAAGCATAAGCAAGTCAATTGATACTTTGAATAAAATGAATACTTTTAGTGTTCAAGACCAATCTGCATTATCCTCGTCAGCTAATGAATTCGATGACCCTGGCAAAACTCTTGCGACACCCAATCAACACCAGACACCTCAAACAAACACACCTCAGCTTACAACGGTCGGTTCTGTATCGTACACAACTTCTTCAAACGAGATACAGAGTGCAGTATTTGATAATCTTTTAAATGGTGTAATTTCGAATGACAATAGCATTTATCTAGAGGATATACCATTATATGGCAAAGGAAGTACAATAGAATTTTTAGGGTTGAAAAGTGACCCTAATGTTTAAGAAAGAAAGGAGATATAAATATATATTATATACCAACTAAAGCATTATAATTCATCCTTTACTTCAAAGTTTTCTTCAACTTCAATCTCTCCAGTACCCGAGATCTTCAAAGTCTTGACTGGCTTATCTCCATAACCTGTCTTAACATTCTCAATGTAGTCGACAACGTCAAAGCCATCAACAACTTCACCAAATACAACATGGGCTCCATCTAACCAGCTAGTTACCACAGTAGTGATAAAAAATTGAGAACCATTGGTGTTTCTTCCAGCATTTGCCATTGATAATTTGTAGGGCTTGTCATGCTTCAATTGGAAGTTCTCGTCATCAAACTTACCTCCATAAATTGATTTGCCTCCGTAGCCTTTTCCAGTTTCGAAATCTCCACCTTGAATCATGAATTTAGGAATGATTCTATGGAAAATTGAGTCAATGTATCCAAATTCTGGATCCTTAGAAAGAGTCAATTGCCTAAAATTCTCTGCTGTCTTGGGGACGACAGTTCCATATAATCCAAAAGTGATAGTACCAATGGGTTTATCATCTTCAGTTATATTGAAGTAAACTTTGTGAGTGATTGGAGGATCATCTGCTGCAATGACAACTTGAACAACAAAGACAAGCACGAGAGTTAAAATCGAAACTATTTTAAGCATGATTCTAGATGAAAAAAATATTAATTGATCAAACTAATACTATATTAGTGGTAACGTTTTATTTCTTATGATATACGTATGCCTAGCGGTCTGAAAATTACACAAACTGAATAGGCTAATTAAGGATAGAAACAAAGAACATACATCATGACCAGCCAACCATGCTACGATGAAATAACCTAAGATATGATATATTTGTCTATTGTTGGCTACTAAAATTGAGCAGAATTGATGAAAGAAGAAATGCTATGTACAGATTTTTGGGAACAATGTTCCCATTAACAATGATAAAGATATCTCAAGTATCCTTGAAGGAGCTGAGAAGAGGAGTTTCCAGTGGTGATTATTTTGCATGTCCATTTCGTTTCAATTTGGTTAGTTAGATCTAAAATTCTCTCTCTCCTTTCTTCTCTGCTTCTAACTCTTCTAGTGCAAACTTTTCTTTTTCTTCCAACCTCTTTAATGCTTTCTTCTTAGCCAATACTGTCTTTGCATTTCTCTCTCCTCCATTCTTCTTCTTTCCTTTCTTATGCTCTCTTAAAGGTTCTAAGTCATTCTCAAATTTGTGAATCCATCTGAGCATGTAGCGTCTGGTGGAAACATCAATACCCATATTTTTCATCTCATGTGATGATGTCTTTAAAAACTTGGGCAAGTCATTCCCAAAGGTCTCGGCATGCTCAATACAGTTGCGGCCGATAAGCTTTAAAAAGGTCTCCAAATCGTGCACATTCTCCTTCGTTCTAGTTGAGTGGTTGGTTTTATATAACGGGATACTACTTGTCATAGACCTTGAAAACATATTAAAGTTTCTTAAAGGAGTTATTGTGCCACTTCGTGGCCACATGAACCTGAACAACATGTTCTAATCAACAGAACTCTCAAATCCACAGGTGTCTAATATATTCCGTCTTAAGAGTTCTATTTGTGATAGAAATTTTTCACTTCGGATTCGCTCACGTGAGGTCGACTATATTTATACAAGACCATTCAATATGATATGTATTTTATATAATAATAAAGTATAGGCTACCTATAACATTACAATAAACCCTTCGCTTTAAACTCTTGTAACAAGGAGTTACCCAATCTAGCAGGGGATGCTTCAACAACGACACCAGCAGCTTTCAAGGCTGCAATCTTGGACTTAGCATCTCCCTTACCTCCAGCAACGATGGCACCAGCGTGACCCATTCTTCTTCCTGGTGGCGCAGATACACCAGCGATAAAAGAAACGACTGGCTTAGGACCGCCTTGTCTCTTTAAATTGTATTCTTTCAAGAACTCAGAAGCCTCTTCTTCAGCAGTACCTCCAATTTCACCAATTAAGATGATACCTTCAGTCTCGTCGTCCTTCAAGAATAAGGTTAAAGCATCAATGAAATTGGTACCTGGGAAAGGATCACCACCCATCCCAATAACAAGAGACTGACCCAAACCAACGTTGGTGGTCTGTGCAACAGCTTCATAAGTCAAGGTTCCAGACTTGGAAATCACACCAACCTTTCCTCTTTTGTGGATCTGAGAAGGCATAATACCGATCTTACACTGATCAGGAGCAATGAGACCTGGACAGTTTGGACCTACTAATCTTGTCTTAGATTGAGTCTTCAACATTTGTGCGATTCTCAACATATCATGTTGAGGAATTCCCTCTGTAATGGCGACAGCCAACCCAATCTCGGCCTCTATAGCCTCCTGAATAGCACCTGCTGCAATAGTAGGAGGCACAAAGATGGCAGTGGCGTCTGCTCCCGTTTCCTTGATTGCATCTTTCACTGATCCAAAAACAGGCCTGTCCAAGTGAACAGTGCCTGCTTTCTTAGGGTTGGTACCTCCAACGACATTTGTACCATAAGCAATAGCTTGCTCAGCATGAAATGTACCTTGTCTTCCCGTGAAACCTTGGTAAATCACTTTGGTGTCCTTGGTAACCTTCAAGTTCTTGATCGTAGATGCGTAGTTTCTAGCGGGGGCGCTAACGCTCAATCCTCGAATAAACTGTCTGTTCATGTTGCCGAAAAGTAATAGCTGCTACTTAATTCAAGCCTTGAATAATATATATGACGATTTAGAGTTTTATGGCTCTATTACGTTGGCTCCAGTGTAAAATCACGTCTATGAACAATTTGTTGAAAAAGTTGGATAGGTTGCCTGGTGTCTATACCGAGCGTATCAGAAGTATTGAAGCTCGGACAATAAATCGCCGGGTAAATTAGGATTCAGCGCTATGGAACACTATTGGAAACAATTCTAGGGACGATCCCGCTAAAGCGCACTGGCGTACTTACTACGTCGCGACAGAGGTAGCGAGATCGGCAAATAACGGAGCGAGTGTCCAACCACACTACTACGAGTTGTACTAGCGTTTATATGTATTGTTGGTAAATATGTGGGGGGCGATGGTCCACTGCGGGGATGATTCTCCCGCGAAGCTCCCGGGATCGGTATTAGCACATCAACCATGAGGCTGGACGACTCTACAAGCGCCGTGGCTCGGATTCCGGAAAAAACCGTAACAAAATTATGGTCTGTATATAAACTAATAGTTGAAGATACTTTTATAGTACAAGCTTCTGCTCTGTAACAAGTCCCAGTCATTGTTACTGACCCACATCTCACTAACAACCTTCAATCTACCATAGACGCTGCCACCTTTCCACGTAAGCATTTCTGGATCAAATTCCCTTGGTGGAGGAAGGACATTTACCGACAATAAGCTACCCTTTTCGCTGAGAGCATCGAGTTTGTCCCAATCCAATTGCGGCCTTGTTTGGCTTTCTATATCTTCTAGGTCTTCTTCGGACAATTCTATGTCATCGATCGCTTGGTCTGGGGAAGTTTTCTTCGACTCTTTTAACTCTTCGATTAATTGTTTCTTCAATTTATCTTGCTTCAGCTTCTCAGTGGTTACGTAGTCTAAGATCTCATCGATAGTCGAAGTGGACAACAACTTTGGCCTCCAAATGTTTATACGATCGGACAAAATCAAATCAAAACCAGGAATTTTTGCAAAACCTCCACCGACTATAAGAAGATTGTCGTAAAGCTTCTTTGCTTTGCCGAAATCAGTGGCTACACCTGCCCCTGTTATCGACTCGATGATAGCTTTTTCGAGAGAAGTGGTGACTCGATTATCAGTGTGGTCAAGGATAGCTGTCTTGCTTGGCTTTGGTTTCGAAAAGGGATTTGTTGACTTACTACTTCTTTCTTCTTGAAGGCTCATCAACAAGTCTTCATCCACCATGTCACAATGAACAACATTCTTGATTAAGTTTTCATGTGAACGTGAGTAAGGGTTATTTGGTTTAGTGGAGTACTGATCGGTTGATGGACTAAATAATTTCTTACTCTTTGCCGAACCGTTAATTTCGAATAGCTCGGGGTAAAATAGCCCCATTGGTGCTAGCATGACTTCGTCAAAGACTTTAAATTCATACTTTTGGGTTGTCTCGAATGGTTTTCTTTTGTAAAAATTATATAATTGCACAGCAATGTCTGCATCTTGAAAGGTAACAAAGTTCTGCTTCAAAGTTTCTGCAAGTTCCCAATCATCATTCTTGCTGTTCAAATTTATTTCCTTGTAGGGGAAATGACTTTGTAATAGCAACTTTATAAAAGCTTCAGTTACATTATCACCTCCGTAGTCGAGCGTTATTCTTGAGTCATTTATAACCATACCTTCATCGACGCATGCAATTGATGTTGTTTGTGACCCAACATCTATAACACATGCAGATGAAGCACCTGCACCGAATGTAGCCAGTACCGCTTCCTGGATTATCGCTACCTTTCCGAAACCAACCAATCTGAATAGTAAGTCAACCCAAGTCTCAACGTACATTTTATCGTACAAATCTGGGATGATAATAATCGCCTTGAAATTTTTTGTTTCTTTGATATCCATCTTTTCAAGAGACTCAATTACAATATTAGCTAAGTCGCCAAGTATCTCTTGTGGGGAGTTATAATCAGGCGAACTTTCGTTAAATCCACCATTGACGATTGGAAATCTTAATTTCCAAGTGTTGAATTTTTCACTTATAGGTAATTTAAGTGCATCTTCTCCTACGAAAAACTTTCTATCTCCCGTATCGCTAATCCAAGTCTTTTGGTAAGGATCATTATGTTCCGGAATATCTTCCGGTTGCTGTTTTTTATTGAAGTTTATTGCCCCCTCTCTGGAGTTTGGTAAGATTCTCCTCTTGTAAAATCTCATTCTAGCCTTAAAGTCCTTAGCTACAACGGCCTTTGCTTCATCAAATGCTTCATCGAAATATATTTCCCCATCTTCATCTACGGTTCTTTTTGGAGAAATATTCGACGATGGGTTGTTTGGTTCATTAGTTTGAACAGCAACAACAGTTGGAATGGTTGTAGGAAAGGCATCTGTCGCTCTCCCAATTCTTATGTGAGAGGAACCAGGATGTATAACAATCGTATCAGACCCTTGCTTGGCTTTTTCTTCAGTCACTTCCTCGTTATCCTCTTCTTCATCATCTTCCTCTTCTTCGTCCTCTGGGATAGCCAGGGCGCTATCCATGATTTTCTTTTTCTCCAACTCAGCTTTAATGTCGTTAAGATTGAACTCATCGAAACTCTTAGCATCAGAGTTAGAGTCGTCTTTCTTGTCACTATTACCATTGCTGTTATTCTTCTTAAGATTATTGAGCTTCAGTTGCAACAACTTTTCATTCCTCCAGTTTCTAATGAAAGATATTTGCTCATCCTTCTTCAAGTAGTCAGTATAATAGTTCTTCTGATTAATTAAAGGGATACTTCTCACGCTTGTTAATCCAAATCCATTTTCAGATTCAAATCTACCTATCCCTGTTTTTTTCAAATTTTGTGCAATTGTAGCTGCTGCTTTGATCCGTCCTTCCTTTCTTCTTTGTAATGCTTCTGCCGTGGGCTTCTTTCCGGTAGCTGGTGCCTTCCTTCGTCTTTTACTTGGTACACTCGTGTTACTGGATGCAGCATCCTTGTTAGTCGAAGGATCACCATCATTTAAAGATTCCTCTTTAATGCCTTCTGGTTTCGATTCAATATCCTGTGCTGATTCTGGAACAGGCACCGGCGATGATTCCTCCTGTGGAGTTGACATTTCTGTTTTATGGGCTTCTTTTGGTTGAATCGGAGCTTCTCGTTGAAAAGTTCAAGACTTTATTTATGTCGAGATGTCGAGATAAACCCAATATGAGATTTAAGAGATACCAGAAATGAGGATGAACGTGTTCTTTTACATAAATAAGTGAGATAAAGAGAAAGTTTATTTGAAATACAATCAATTGTTTCTATCTAGTAATTAAGTAGAGTTTTTGGCTTCCGTTTTGATGAGCTATGAACAGTTGCACCGTGATTTCCAGTACTAATCTTGGTTGGACTCACGTCAGCATTTGGAAGAGATGCGGTCTTCTTATGCTTAGACAAGTTCATGATATTGTTCTTGGATTTAGTACGTGAATCAAACTCCCAGAGTTTTTTCTTCCACTCAAAGAGAAGATTATGTAGCTCATAGAGCTTAACCAAGTCCTTCTTTGCAGACTTCTTATGCGATCTTAGCGAGGTATACAATGACTCGTACTCTTTGTATCTCAGCCTAAATTTTACAGCAAGATTATCATAGTAATCTGTTCTCTTTGGGGCAGCCTTAAAAGCTGTTGTTGAAGAAGCTTGGGTAGTTTCCGGTTGTAAGCGAGCCGATGCAGAAAATACGGACGATGGCATAGGAGATTCGTGAATCGTCATTGAAATGGCTCTAGAAGAAGACGAAGATGCAGTTTCCCTGGATGCTTTTATTTCTTCGTCGTCCTCAACTGAAGAAGGCGGAGATGTTGACTGGTTCTTTTTCTCGTCATCGGACGATGAAGACGTTGAAGATATCAAAGAGAATTTCCTCTTTGAAGGTGATGGATCGAAGCGAGTATCAACAAGGTTTGGTGATTCGGTTTGAGATCTCTTGAATGGGTTTTTCTTGCTGGTCAAAAATCCTCCACCTAGTGTTTGCGGTCTCTTCCTTGCCAGCAAGGGTTGGTGGTCTTTTTCACATATTTTCTTTCTTAATGGATGAGTTACCAGATAGCCCAATCGAGTAAGAGCATTGTTTATATTACCGATGATCAATTCTCTCTCTTTTTCCAGATATGACCAGTCCCAGGGCCTCATTTCTTTATACGATTTATCCTTGAGTATGTAATGATTTGAAAAATCGGCCACACTATTCGTAGCCATGGTTCTAATATTTGGAAATACGTCTTTCGCTATAAATGCATCGTTAGGATCATATAGCTGAGAGTACTTAGATATTAAAGCTGTCACGTCTATCTTTAAAATTTTAGCCAACGTCTCACTCGTGGATGGACCTAATGCATTCAAAGCTAAAAACTTTTCTGTAATCTTAGCCTCTGAGTCTGAAGAAATCACAGAGTAGCTGTCTGAGTCTATTGGGTAGTTGATTTCAACCTTAACACTCTCCTTGGTAGGAGAATTTCGTCCCTCCTTCACATCGTACTTTTCTTTGATTCTTCCCTCGAAAGACCCCCCATCATAAACAACATACTTCTCACCACTCGCAATTCGATTTAAATCATAAACTATTGTATTCTGTGCATCTGTTTGTACTCGTATACTCAATTTTCCCTCTCTCACTATAAGTCTCGGGCGTTTCTTTTGCACCCAGCTCCACCGTAGTAGCTCATAAACGTCCCTTTCGAGAGATATACCGGCTAGGTCATTCCCTCCTTGTGTAGAGAGTGTGTTAGATATCACACGGCCGCTCATAGAGGTGGTTTTCACGTTCGGTCTTGTCAATATTCCTATTTATATCTGAAAAATTTCTAAGAGTCCCCCCTTGGACCAGTAATGCTCCAAATTTCCAGCACTTGTCCTTTTAATTCTGTGCAAGTCTGTACGCTGTCGTAAGGACAATTTGCTTGTTTGGAGTGTTAGTTCGCTCTAAATTAACGTTAATAGTGGTGATATAAAATAACGGAAAGTAAGGAATGAGTACTTTAAAGACGTTAATAATATGTATGCTCCTGATGCGGCAGGTATTCGTCATTTTTCTCAGATCCTCTTAGTACGGGTGCAAAACCTTTCGTGTATGCACACTAATGTCTTCCTCAAAAAGGAAATTTTTCAGATTATAAGGACCTTTACTCCCACAGTCGACCCAGAGTCACTTCACTCACCTTTAGTAAAATGTGTACCAGGTAGTGGTTTACTACAGGTACGTGCTTGAATACCAATAATATTAGCAGAATAGTCTTCTGAACTCCGCTTCCGCGTTGCATGCTAAGGGAGAAGGCACATACAAGGACTTGACAACCCAAAAAAGCGTTATTTACCCTATTACGTAACGATATCTATTTTGATACTTGATTACGTACTTCGTCTGTCATCGTGTCTCCTTGCTTATGTGCAATGCCGAGAATCGATCGAAAATCAATCGAAATCGACTATAGTTTGCTTACGTTGTCGCTTATGTAATCGATGTATTTAATTTTTTTGGCCCTTTGGTTTTCTGGTTTTGTGTCTTTTTCGATTCCTTGCTCTTTAACAACAATATCCACAATCTATATAGGAGACTTTCGCCATATTATTACACTATAAAGCTGTGATCTACAGGATTTTTTACTGATTCATAAATAGAATTTACAGGATTAGCATTTTCTTTGCATAAGTGAACAGATCGCGTAAGATTAACAAGCAACAGGCATACGATAATGTTGAAATGGGTTCAATCAGGTCTCTCAGCGGTAGCAGGTACCGCAGAACCAGAATATGGTAAAGAGGCCATACATACCATTACTGATTCAATTAAGAATGGAGCTAAGACATGGAGAGAAACTAATGCCAAGGATTTCAGCTGGTTGACTCCTGGATTCACAAATGTAGAGACACAGACATTCTATTTTACTTGTTTGAAGAGTGGATTGTGTGGATTTGCTCAAGTTATTCATTCAAATGTCATGGGTGTCCATACAACAGCGCAATTTACATTTAGATTGTTTCATGCAGAAGAAGGTAGAGAGGTAGACAAAATTTGGACGTCCACTAAGTTGGAGAACTTCAGGACTGAAGGTCCTAACTTTTATGCAGACAACTTATCAATAGTGCTTAATGAGGATGATAATCAATATGTCATTAAGTCTTCGGTGACCAAAGAGTCTATTGTTGAATTAACTATTGACAGACTTACTCCAGGTGTTATATTTGGAGAAGATGGAACCACTTACTATGGTGATGATTTGAAGAATCCATGGGGATCGATGCGTCACTTGTTTTGGCCAAGATGTAATGTAAAAGGAATCATCATAACTCCAGCTAAGAGTTTTGAAATTGAGGGATTGACAATGTTTGTAATGGCTATGCAAGGAATGAAACCTCACCATGCTGCCAAATCATGGAATTTTTTGAATTTTCAATCTGAGAACTTTAGTGCTGTTCAAATGGAGTTCACCACACCGAGATCTTATGCTTGTACAAAAGTTAATATTGGTATTTTGTGTGAGAAGGACAAGATTTTGTTAGCTTCTATTGATAACGAGGTTATTCATGAAGATTCTCAAGTTGATGAAGTAGGCTGGCCGGTGCCAAAGGCAATCACTTTTAAGTACGACAGTTTAAACGATGACAAACAAGAGATTGTTGCTACTGTCAAAGGCAAATTGAATACTTTAGTTGAAAGAATTGACGTGATGGCGGAAATTCCTCAGTTCGTTAAAAACATCGTTAGTGGTGTTGCGGGTGCTAAGCCATACATCTATCAGTTTTGCAATGAATTCAAGATCAAAGTAGAGGGTCGCGAAGAAGAAACAGGTATTGCGTTTAACGAGGCTACCTTTATATCTGATTAAGTTTGTATTGGTGTTTAAGAACGGATTTAATGCTTTCATGAGTTTTTCTGATAATTGTAATGTGTCAAGAAACCTTTTTTCTTACAATTATTTACACTTGCTTTTTCCATTCCATGGCATATTTACAAGGTATATATACGTTTTATGTATACATATATATATATATATATACTTAGTGGCAAGACTCCCTTTAATCTTTTTCCTCAGGTGAGTCTTGTCATAGTTATAACTAAATGTCTTTATGTACCTATTGATAACTTACCTAGTCTTTCAATCTTAGTCCTTCAACATGGTTAGATAACCAAGGGGTAAACACTGCTACAAAATCTATTATGGCTTTGCTGAGAAACGACGTAAGCAAAAGAATGCCAAATCAGATAATTGATAATCAAATTCATTGACTTAATCTAAATATATATAGTACTATTTTTTATAACCATCAAGATTAAAATGACATCGGTCTATTTTACCTCCTTTCAACAACAAAGTAGTGAAGGAAGATATATCCGAGAATCAAAAACAAGCAAGTGAGGTAACCTAAGAAAGAAACGTCTTTCCAAAAAGCACTGACATTAAAACCAAACGAACTTAATATAACTGCGCCAGGAACTTCAATGGACAACCCATATTTCTTTTCTCTCAATATTAAATCCTTGACTTCATTTATAGAGAGAGCCTCGTAAGCATAATGGAAAACTGAAATCCATTCCATCCATTTAATTTGAGTATTCAAATCCTTGCTATTCACAAAAAGACCAGCAAACAAAAGAGAAAATAACAAAACTAAGACACCAATCATTGTGGATGTACCAGGGTCACCAATTAGAATTCCGACAATTAACACTTCGATTGAAACTGCCAAATTGAATAAGACTAGAATAAGAATACATTTCAAAAATCCATTGTGTTGCATGGATAAACCCACTAGCGGGTATACAACACTGATCAATATTATTGGAGGTAACACTCTTAAGGGAAGCACATCACAAAGTATTTTGCTTAAGTAGTAGGAAAAAGGATTATAATAATTATTTGCTCTTTCACGAATAAAAATAATCCTTTCAGATGAGAACGAATGCAAACCAGTCAAAGCCGAGAATCCAAACAAGGCAAGAATGAAGAAGAATAATCCAAGCCTATTTTGAAATCCACTAATATCATAAGCAGCATCGTAGTATAGGTAACCACAGAAACTACCGACCAAAAATGATAGTATATAATGGCTAAGAAGTAACCTTGGATTTCTATATAAATTCTTGAACGTCCTTGCGCTTAAAATTAAGAGCTGGCTGAAAAATGTTGCCTTCTTAAACATCTTTTGGTTAAACTTATCATCACTTGGATTTCTCCTAATATCTTCAATTTCTTGCTTTAATTCAGCAGACAAAACCGACTCTCTGAAAATTGTAGGTAATTTATTATTAAACTGTATGTATGTGGATTCTTCTCCAGATTTATCCTTTTTCAGTTGTACATTATAATTATATTCATCTCTGTGGACTGCAAAATGCTCCCATTCTCTGGTAGTATCAACATCGCTGCTTTCTGCGTCTTGAAGGAAGCTATCATGAATGTCTTCAGTGCTTGGTTCACCCGCAAAGTCCTCCGGTAAGAAGTCACTATTCGAACTTCCAACTTTCAAAACCTTCTTATGATTCAGTGTAATATCGATCAAATAATCCGCTATATTGTACCCAAGAGGACATTTATATCCATACTTTGTAAAAAAATCATTACATTTTATCATCTCACCAGAGTAAATCAAATCACCTTCGCTCAATAGAAGTAGTTTGTCGAACAAAGACACAATATTGCTTCTGGGCTGATGAATTGTAAAGACAATGGTTCTGTCAAAGTCTCTTGATAATCTCACCAAACAATCAACGACATTACTTGCGTTGTAGGAATCCAAACCCGAGGTTGGCTCATCCAAGAAAAGTATAGAAGGCGAAGTAACTAATTCACAGGCAATAGAGACTCTTCTCTTTTCGCCTCCTGAAATTCCTCTCTTAAAATCTGATCCAATTACTCTATCTTTAATTCCCAAGATCCTCAATTCATTTAACACTTCGATGACCCTAGCTTCTTTAGCTCTTAAAGACATAGTCCGCGGCAACCTAAGTAAAGCACTGTTTAATACTGTCTCGTAGACAGTCAAAGTTGAAATTAATTGATCTTCCTGGTCAACAAACCCAACCATTTTTTTATAATTATTATGGTCTACAACGTGTCCGTTAATGCAAATAGAACCTGTGACTGTTCCATCTTTATTTTTTGCCGCCAATATATCCAACAAAGTGGTCTTACCGGCACCAGATCCTCCCATAATGGCTAAACATTCACGGGGCCTGACTATTCCATAGACACCTCTCAAAACTTGCTGACCATTTTTGACAGTATAGCCAACATTTTCAAACGTAAGAGTAGCAGAAATCGTATCAGAGTTGAGGTCATTTGCGCCTTCATTCTCTAGTGGTTCTAAGGTTCCAGATTTCCTCCTAAATAAAGGAGATTTACGCACATTGTGCAAAATAGTAAACACTATCAAGCCACACACCAAAATGACACTGAGAATCAACAATATACTGCCGAGCGTTAGCTCATTCTTATCAGGAACATTGTAGCCTGGAATTTCACTCTTGTGAACACACTCACCTGATGAGCACTTAAGAGTAATATATGGGTCTCCAAACACCGATGATATCAAGTCATTCATACTTGGCTCAGAAAAGCTACAACTATGTTCATTGATATCACAAGAAAAGAAACCAGGCCCTCTGATTGTTTCAGTCAAAAAATCAGATATATCAATTGATCCAGCCTCTCCACATAGCATTCTCCCCGGTAAGCATTTACAGTCAACCTTGTCGCAGTTATAACGAGTTGAGTTGGATTTTGAATCGTATTCAAACTCACATTTGTTTAAATCACAATAGAAAGACTCTTTCTGAGCAATCCAAAACTGGAAATTGCAAGTATTTGATTCTTTATTACAGCTAAAGGTCACCTCTGGTTTCCTCCCCTTCAATATGGAAATAATTTTCTTATTAGTTACATCACACATCAGGTGGAACTTTTTGATAATGATGCCTTGCTTGTAACATGTGCCACTTAAACCTTCTGGCATGAATGGATCACAAGATTTGTCATCCTTACAGATGTTGCAATTTAACCCATCCCATCCATCTTTACACGTACAAGTCTTATTTTCTTCCCTGACGGGTCTATTTTTATTGCCATCCGAGAGAGCACCACACAATGGCTCTGAGCAATCCATTCCTCCATATCCATCGAGACACTCACACATGCCCGTATAGGGGTTGCAGTTGGAGAATTGAGTGCATTCAAAGTTGGGCAAATTACAGTTGAAGCACGGAGGACACTTTTCTTCGGACTCTAAACCTTGATTGCTCGTCTCTTGTCTGACGTCAAACACATCATTAAAGACTGCATTTCTCTTTATTTTATCAAATCCGTACATCAAGTCATTCTGGGAGCAATACGATGATCCTACCAACCCTAGAATTGGTACCAAATTAAGGTAAATGCTAGGCTTCATAGTGACTTTCTATATGCAATAAGTGACTCAAGCAAGCAAAGAAATATAGTTATGAAACGAAAATAAATACTTGAAATCCCTGCTTTTATATGATTACTTGTATTGGTCTTCTCACCTACCTATCATATACTTGATTAGTGATTATATCTAATCGATGATACTTTCGTGATATATAATATATTTGGCTTGTTATTCTCTATTGAAGAAATGATAACGTGCGATACTGAGATATTCTTCTTTCGCTATCAGGTGTCCTAATACGGAAATTAGTTGGTAAAATAGAAATATGAAAGTCTATACTATAAATGGTCTATTTAACAATTGACGGCAACCCTCTTGAGTGGTTCAATGTAGTCCTTCATCAATTCATCCTTGACATAGACGATGTAATACGGTGTTGCAGTATTTCCCTCAGTAAAGTTGAAAACTTCAGAACTTGGGACTTCAGTGACAGTTTCGTCGTTATATTTTCTAAAGATGTCCTTATGGGGATCTTTAATATAAATCCAATAATGGCCATAGCTTGCTTCACCTCTATGGATGAAAATTGCAAAGATGCGATAACCTGTTTGTGTATAAGCATCAAACTGATGAGCACATTTGACGTGTAAGTCATTCAATCTGTTATTGATCGACTGAACCTCTTGTTTTAATTTAGATATCTGGTCCAGAATGGTCATTATAGTGGCAGGATTGATCTTTAACGTTCTGTGGCTCAAAATTTTGGACTCTAAAAATTTCTTAGTGGCTATTAACGAATCAATGATTGACAAGCCATTTTCTACATCAAGATGAAGTATTTCTGTTTTTTTGTCGTTAAGACTCTTTATTTCTGTTTTCCATTTGAAAACCTCGCTTCTTTTTTGCAAAATGTCCTCATCATCAGTGTCAAGGTACCTATCGAGAAATATATTTTCACTAAAGGGTATCGGTTCGAGAGACTTGTAAGGCATCAATCTTTCCCTATCAAATAAAACTCTCTGAACATGGAATTGAAGTACATCGGGTAATTTGCTGATTGTTAAAGACTTTTTGGCTAATCCTTCTTCTAATTTCACAGAATCCTCGTTAAAATAACTGTCTAGTGAATCATAAATATCCCTAGGATGGTCGCCGACATTAATGATCAAGCTAAAAAACCGTTCATTTGAAACCCTTGGACTTCCAGAGCTTTCCAAGGGCGTGATAATCTGTTTTGTCTTACCATAAAAGAGTTTCTTAATTAGGTCAACTTGTTCTCCATCCTCTTCTAAGCTTTCAGCCTCTAGGGCACTTTCAATCTGGAAAGTGACATTTTCCATGCACTCTGTAACATCCTGTTGCCGACCTATTTCAATAGTACTTTCAATTTGATCAGTGCTGATTGGAAGTACCTTAGGAATATTCGATGTTACATTCTCATGGCCGGATACGCTCTTATTATCATCATCCGAGTTTTCTTTCATATCAATATTTTGGTCACTTCCAATGACCTGGATCAGATCATTTGAGAGGTCTGAATGATTCAGGTTGTCTAAGTCAGTTCTACTTTCATTTGCATCGTTTATTTCGTCAAGCATTTCAACGTCATCTTCGGAATCATTTTCGCTCGGAGTAGCTGATTGAGAACTTATAATGATAGGATTACTCGTATCATCTCCCACATTACGATCAAAATCTTCTTCATAGACTTTGAAATTGACAGGCTGCGATAAAGGTAAAAATGATAGGTATGCCAACTCCTTTGAAGGTTGTACGCATCTCCCCTTTGTGTGAATCATTTCATTAAAAAGGTCACGCAAGTGATAAATAAACTGATTTGATCTTTTTACCTCTGCTTCTTCGACTTTCCTGCCGCCGACTTTCTTATTCTTTTGCTTTTCAGGATCTATATCATTCTCATTAAAGGATAAAATCATTTCTCTTAAAGGTTTGATACAGAAATAATATTGCAACAATGAATTCAAATAGCATGTATTGCCAATGTTGTCTAATCCAGCCGGCCATTCATATGATGGAAAGAGAGAAGGATCAACCTTCCCTGTCTTTAAATAACTTATTAAGATTTCCGATTTTCTGTCTTCGGCTATCAATTTGAAGCAGTACCTTAGAATAATTAAAAATTCTGGTTCAGCTTTGATCCAAATTTCTTGGAATTTAGAAATTATTTCGGGCTCTGTACTTGTGCTATCGCAACCTATCTTCGAATAAGCATCCTCAGTTGTGATGTGAGTTGGAGTCTTGACCAATTGAGGAAGCTTCGTCTCAATATAATTTAGTAAAAGGTAACTTTTTCTATTCAAGGCGACCGATAAAAGCGATTTATTCAAGAATATTATTTCATTGTCATTGGTAACAAAGCCATTTGCTTGCAAACATTCATTCAACTTGAACTCATAAGCAGTGACTGCCACTTCATCTTCAGTAATTTCTTCAATATTTAACTCTTCCATCGCTATTCTGATAGGGATGACTTCTGTATCTAAAAATTCAAATAGTTTCTTGGAATTTATCACTTTACTTATAGTCTCAAGATTGTTCCTGAAGTACTGGTAATTTTTGGGATCATTTTCATATGATTTCTTATACATTGTTATGACTGACTCGTCGTCAAGATTCATATAGGAAGATTCCGAGCTGAATTTATCTAGTCTAAGTCCAATGGCATGTAATGCGCTGATATAATCATCATAACCCACAATTTCACCTCTAGAGACCAAGTTTTGATAATAAGACCTTAGCTTGTTATTAGATGTATTGCTCCTGGAATTGATTGTACTTTTCAATGAATCGACATAATGGAGCTTATTCGAAGGATCTGAAGCAATAGTATTTTCAAAACATTTAATGATCAACTCATTTCGAAAAAATGTACATATACTTAAATTAATCATGAAAGGAAATCGGCTAGAATTATGGTTTTTGAAATAAGTCATGCAAATATGTTTATCAAATTCGTTGAATGTCTTAAATACGATTGATAAATTATCAGAATAAGAATAATTCACTAAGAATTCGTTGTGTTCTTTCGATTGACCATATACTCTTCCAAGGAATATAAGCTCCTGAATCTTTCTCATGTATGCTTCCTTTAAATGGGGATTTTTTGATAAATTTGGCGGTATCAATTCATTTCCACTTGAATTTAATGTAAAATGGAGTTTATTTAAAAGTAGATTAATATCAATTTGAGAATCTAATACAGTATCATTTAAGCTGATCGTCTTGATGACCTCATCATCCTTTAATAGTATAGGTCCCCTCAAGGCACGTAACAACGTCTTAAAGCAATGGATATAATTCGGTATGACGTCGCTAGATAAATTCAAATTCGGGTGCCTTTCAACTCCTTTTAAGTACCTTTCTTCGATGGTACCCTGATCTATTAGCAGTACTAAATCATCGTTGTCGAATTCGTGCTTATAAATGGAAGCTCTCAAAAGTTGGTTATTGGAAGCACTTGAACTGGCAAATAAAGAATCGTCAAATAACGCATCATCATCATCTTTGTTAGTAACTCCTAGTATCTTACGATCATCAGAAGATATAACACTCGAGGGGATCAAGTGATAGTCGCATTTATCGATAGTTGTCACGAATGGGTTTGTAGGGTTCTCTAACACAATAAGTCTGAAATGGCTAACTTTATCATGAGTTACTAATAAACCTCTTATAATAGTAAGTTTCCTGGAATCCTCTAGTTCAGTAACCTCAATTGTAGGAGAAAAGTTCAAGTTATTATTCAATGTAATCAATTCGTATTCGGCCGTCAGTCCGTTGACTAACTTGGATAAATTATTAGAATAATCAATTGGCTTCTGGTTTAATAAGCTCCCCCCATAGTGATTCTTATAGGGAATACTCCATTTGATGTCATCTAAAATACGATTCAATGTCTTAAAAGGATACTTCACTAGGTCATTGTTTGAAATCGTAGTTTTTCTATTATTCTTCGCTATAAAAGGATTGTTACTGTTGTGGCCACCTCCAGCTTTTGATACACTTTCATCACCAGTTAAGGTCACGGACGTATCTGAATGACTCATTGTGAACTGCTTCTCTTCTGGATCTGAATAGCCAGTGGCATTCATCGATCCATCGGACTCTAGTACCATATTTCGATATCACAAAGTAAAATATGTTAAGTAGTAGATACAATTCTTAAGCTTTGCGTAGAAGTATGGTTCGGATCGAATTACACAAATCTTACAATGTCAGTCATCTTTTTTTTTTCATTTAAAAAAACAAAACACAATAAGGGCCTTTGATAATTCAACAATTGTTTCATATTGATGGTCTTAAGCAATGTCTGGTGCCAACTCTATCGACCTCTCGAAAATCCGGGAGCAATCTGATGGTTCTATGACAGGTATGATGCTGCTGGCATTCAATGAAGTAGTTGTGAATAATCCGTACTTTGCGGCCGGAGGAGGACTCATGTTGTTGGGAACTGGATTGGCTCTAGGAAGACTGGTGATAATAAAGGGGTGTGGATTTGCCTATCGTAGGATGCTTGTGGATTTGGAGATTCCATCGAAGGATAAGTCATATTTATGGTTTTTAGAGTGGATGTCTAGATATAAGCATAGAAGTTCAAGACATTTGGCTGTTGAAACTAACTACATACAACATGATAATGGAGCAGTTTCTACCAAATTCAGCTTGGTACCTGGACCTGGAAAGCATTTGGTTAGATACAAAGGAGCGTTTATGTTGGTAAATCGTGAAAGGTCAGGAAAGCTCATCGATATGACCAATGGGTCTCCATTCGAGACTGTCACATTAACTACACTCTATAGAGACAGAAAGTTGTTCGGGGATATGCTCAATGAAGCTAAGATGATGGCAATGAAAGCCAACGAGGGAAAGACCGTTCTTTATACATCTTGGGGTCCTGAATGGCGACCCTTTGGACAACCTCGCAAGAAGAGATTACTAGGTTCTGTCATCTTAGACGACGGAATTGAAGAGGCTGTTGTGGACGACGTGAAAGACTTTCTCACAAGTGGCGACTGGTATCACAAAAGAGGTATTCCTTATAGACGGGGATATTTATTATATGGGCCGCCAGGTAGCGGGAAGACTTCATTTATTCAAGCATTGGCGGGTGAGTTAGATTACAACATTTGCATATTAAATTTGTCAGAAAAGAATTTGACTGATGATCGTTTGAATCATTTAATGAATCATATTCCTCAGAGATCAATTTTGCTTTTGGAAGATGTTGATGCTGCATTTAACAAAAGAGAACAGAGCGATGAACAAGGATTCACGTCAGGGGTAACATTTTCTGGGTTATTGAATGCCTTAGATGGAGTGGCAAGTGCGGAGGAATGCATTACTTTTATGACGACAAATCATCCTGAAAGACTAGACGGTGCGTTGCTCAGACCAGGAAGAGTAGACTACAAAGTATTAATAGGCAATGCCACAGATTATCAAGTGAAAAAGATGTTTTTGAGGTTCTATGAAAACGAACATGAATTATGTGAAGAATTCATGCAAAAATATAGGGCTTTGGGATTGACCACCGTCAGCACAGCCCAGTTGCAGGGATTATTTGTGTACAACAAAAGGGACCCTGAAAATGCTCTTAAGATGATCGAAACTTTGAGGCATCCCAACACTGCCTTTTAGAATTTGGCGTAATGTGTATGTGTATATATGTGTATGGTTGAGCAGGTCGTCATCTTTTTGTAAATATATGTCGGCACCAAGACGGTGCTACTACAGCAATTAGCACAGATCATCCCCTGTATTCACGGAGAAGTTGCTTATGAATACGACGTACTTGCTCTGCAGTCACTTCTGAGTTACCATTCGAACTTCTCAACTGCTCCATCTGCGATGTCAAAGAGTTTATATAGTGCAAGTAAACCAAGTAAACCAAGACATCGCTGCTGTCGTTTTTAAACGACTTACTTGTCTTGGATCTCAAAGACTTCTTAAACGATGATCGCAGATACGACACCATAATTAATCCTTATGGTTTATTACAGTGTTAGTAAACAAAGCTACTAAAGCACAAATGAGGACAGCCTTACTATTTCGAAAGAAGAAATGCTTGTGTGCAGGGGTGATTGTATACAGGGGTGATGCCATTTTGTTTTCTGCAGCAATAAAAAAGCTTACGCGTATCTAATAGAGCAGGGTATAAGTTGCTAGGCAAACATAATATAGAATATAGTACCGGTTGGTTCACAGCAAGCATGTACCTTACTAACAGTAAGCATAATTATGCTTCTGATTGAGGCAGTGATTAGTACTGGCCGCACAACCAATTAACCCGCGAACTTTTTCATAACGTTCAAATGCCGGGACCAAACCAGCCTTTTGCTCGCTGTGGCATGTACAGCCATTTGCAGCATTCTAGATACAAGTTACCTTCTCTGCTTCAGTATTGCAGCAATACTCTGTTTGTTGCAAAATGATAGTTGCCCTGTCTATAAAAGACAAACAGCTTCCTTTACAAATCAAGCGTACAACAATCAAGTAGCATACAGCAAACAAAAAAAATTGCATTGTGTGTATTGCACATAGTCGTATGATAGGCAGCGGGAATAATTCAAGGGGGCGCTGAATACCGAATCCTACAGTCATACTGGTTATAGACGCATCGCATCTCACGACAGCGTACCGCAGATGAGTGATGTGACACCACGTTTGCTTAGCTGCTACTTCTTCATCGCCATCGATGGATTCTCGTGACCACGAGAGTCACGTCTCATCTCATTCCTAATTCTAAATAGTAGGCATCTGTCTGCCTGACTGCCAGGCCGCTTTCGCACTACTGCAGAGTCAACGGTTGATTTTTGTTTTCCTGCACATGGTGCCCGGCGAAAAAGAAATCAGCCAAACACATCTTCAGCAATCATGCCTCCTTGTTCTGCAGCCCCGTCGCCTCTGTAATTTTTCCTATTATGCACCTAGCGCCGACGGATCTTACCGTTTCTTTTCTGCTTCTTACGCAGAGCCGGATGGCAGAGCGCTTGCCGATGCACGTCTGTGGGGGGCTCGCCCAGGCGGCCAAAGAAGAAATAATGGGCCTCACTGTAGCCACTGACCCACTAGCTATTATGCATTACTCACGCTAAAGAGCGCACTTTTCTTGCCGCGCAATTCTCACTAGTGTCTGCCGACAGCGCTACCAATTGCTCATTTCTTTTTGGTTTATTACACTTAGAATTCCATCACCGTCTTTAGTGTCCTTTTTTTAATAATTCCATATCCTTTATAACACATCCCTCAAAGCAAATACTACCAAAGCACTTCCTTCTGCTCATATAATTACTGAGAATATAAGCTAATAGTATATAGCTTACGGAAGCATAGAGAGAAGGGTTAGGAAGAAACAAGAGAGTAGAGATTTTAGTGTGTAAGGACAGTAGGGTACTGAAAAAGAGAAAAACGGGAAGCAGGGTAATAAATAACTGTTAACGGAAGAGGCATTAATAATAATCGATAAACATAATCTATAACAGTAGAGCATTAAACTGTTCTTTATAAGTGAATAATTTACACTTTGAAACAAGAAATAAACTCAGGTAAGGGTGAAAGATAAAGCTGGTAGTGACAAAGACGATATCCTCACCAAGATTATAATAGAAGTATCCATACCAGACTTGAACAAACGGATAATTTAATTTAATTTAATATTTAGCTACAAGCATCACATAGCTACCATCTTTTGCTATTTTTGGAACATCATAATATGAATTCACAGGTCAATAAGCAGAGCGACCAGAAGGACCAGGTTTTACAAGAGGATCAGTTCAGAACAGTATGCTTCGACTCATCGAAACGAAGTTCAACATCCAACCCAAGTGATCAGGCGAAGAGGGTCCGATTAGACACTTCGGCGGACCCGTCTGCTCCTGCGAAAAAGTATAGCAACGCTAGTGTTTCGTTGATGTTGAACAACGAAGCTGGCTCAAGGTCATCGGCAGCCGTAGGTGGTTCTCCTGCCTCTATCACAACACCAACATCATCGGCAGATGCATCAAGTCCTGGTGTCGGTTTGAGCGGCGCCTCCAAAGGAGTGAAATCTGGGGCCACTAATATTTCCACTAACTCAAGTCATTCCTCAGTTGTTCAAACCATTTCTGGTTCACAGTCATTGTCCTCACCAAAATCATCTTTATCATCAAAACCAAAGGCCCCTAAGTTTGTTCGTAGATTTAGGTCTCGTTCCTTACCCATTATAAATTATAGCTCCTCAAGGGCTGCAATCTTGCATCATAATCCACATCATTATCATCACAATCATCACAATCACCACCACCATCATCATCATCATCAAGCTCTGGTCAAGGGCTCTAATGTACCCCCATTGCCACCCATCAATCTCCAGAGTTTGAAAGAAATCGATTTACATGAAATCTTGAAGAATCCTCAGCTAAGGCATGATATTCTTTTTGATCCTCAACTTCAATTTAGGCCAAATTTGGATGGCGAGAAGGGCAGAAAGAAAAAATCAATTATAGATAAGTATTGGCTCGAAATTCAGAAGGAATGCCAGCAGTTTTTCGTCCCCAATAACAATATTAAATTTTCAAGACTACCGATTTTGTTCACAACCTTGAGAGACATTTTATTGTCTTTATTGCCGCATAAGGATCGATCATCTGTAAGTGAAGTGATGGACATAGATTTATTGATTCAACAATTATCCCATGGCTCGTTTGATTTTGTATCATTAGCCAGATGGCTTGGAGAGGTTTTCAAAAGTCATTGTGCTCCAATGAGAGATAACTGGGTCAGTGAAATGATACACAAATTTGATCAGGCTTTCCAAACTAATTCCGTGGAATACTTAGTGCAAGGTTTGCGTATGATCTTTTCAATTTTGGAAGCGATGAAGTTAGATGTTGCCAATCATCAAATAAGAATACTAAGGCCTGTTTTAATTGAGACTGGGGTGGATTTTGAAAAAGATTATTTCAATCAGTTGATAAGTCACTGTAAAATCGACATCACGGACTCATTAAAGTGGTATTACAAGAATTATCATAAAAAGAGAGAACTTATGAATGAGTATCTAAATGATAAGAACAAATTTGATGATAAGTATTTGCGCATCGTAATCATAAGTTCTATTATTGATTTATTATCATGCCGTAATATGTCGACAGAATTTCCGTCGTCTTTGGCGTTTGATCATACCAGGTTGGTTTTGTTACGTGCAGATGTAAGGCAATTGGTCTGCGTTCAATTATGTGTTGTATTATACAAACAGCTTTTGTTAAGTACTAATAATAAGGATCCTCAATTGTTGAGGCCGGAAAACATTACCAAAATCCAAGATGAAATATTAGCAATTGTCACTGATGACAACGGTAATATTAAATGGACCAGAAATGTGCATTCAATAGCATTACAATTAGTCAAAAAAGTTGTCAATTCTGATGATTTACCTAAAAGTTTGATTGAATTTAGTCACAATTGGTTGATCAAGCAGATTCAGCCAATTTCGGAAGTTTATGGTTTAATGGAAGATAGAGCTTTCAAAGACTTATTGAATCAAATTGTAATCAACATGGATAAAGGTGCCAATGATACTAATACCAAATCTAGCAATAATGCCACAGAAATGTCAAATATTTCTTCAAGGATATTATTATTGGTTAAATTTCATTGGAGTGTCTTTGGTAGCTACTATACTGACTACTTGAAAACTAATGATGATAATTAATTATTGATTGGAAAAAGTTTAAAAAAGCAAAAATATCAATTAATACTTCATTTCTTTAAAAATGAAACAATAAAAAAACCCAAAAAAATGGCAGGATTTAGTATTTAACTTAACTGTGGTTTCAAGTGTATTTTCACCTACTCTATAGTTCACAGGCTGTAAATAATAAAGAATAATTTTTAGTGATCATTATAGTAGTGTATGTAATTTACTAATATTTAACTTTAATGATATTCTCAAAACTTGTGATATAAAGACAATGTTAATAACTCGATAATGGCGACGTTTAGTAGCTTCATACTTGGAGCTTTGAATTCGGTAATAAGGTTTCCCTTAAATTATGCAATTTTTCCAATATTTAACTTGTTTTATGGCATTTTAAATCATTTTATTATAATACCTTTACTGATAGTTATTCGATTAGCATTTTACACATTTGTTTATTTACCATTAAAACCAGCATTATTTTTATTAAGCATTGATAAGAATACATCTCTTATTGATGTGTTGCCTCAACTCAGGTTTTTCTTTTTGAACTTGACTCATTATGTGATGGTTGGATTGATAGTGGGAAGCTTAGTTGGAATCTTTACTGGTTTAAACTTCCGATTAATTAGCTATATCTTTACGAGAAATAGCGATAAGGCCTCATCTAAAGCACCTGTTACTGTTAAGCCGCTTCTGGAAAGTGACGTTATAAGTCAAGTTATCGATGATTCTAGGTCTGGGTCTTCCATGACATCTCCCAAAACAACGAGCTCAAGTCTTAGTTACGGAAATGATTTTATAAATGAATTCTTGAGTTCAACGACTAACAAAAGTGGTGATCTTCAAAACTATGTCTACGAAGATGATGATGGCTATACCTCATTTTTGCGTGACAGGGATCCAAGAATTAGCAATTCTGAAGTTAAACAGGAGATGAGGGCCCCAATAGCTAATCGGAACCCCATAAGAATCAAAGACGAGGCAGATGATAACGAAAGCATTTCAACAATGAAAGATTTCGATAGGTCGGAAGATCAAGAGGTTCTGAAGAATGACTTGTTTTCCATGAATAGAATTAATGAGCAGTTGTACACTATGAATTCAGATCTAACAATACCTGACGTTGAAAGTGATGTCTCTAAGTACTCTTGAGATAATGACCGTCATG